>NC_057713.1:99256492-99299230 GCF_004010195.1 Chiloscyllium plagiosum
TCGGAGGCTGAGGGGTGACTTTATAGAGGTTTACAAAATTATGAGGGGCATGGATAGGGTAAATAGACAAAGTCTTTTCCCTGGGGTGGGGGAGTCCAGAACTAGAGGGCATAGGTTTAGGGTGAGAGGGAAAAGATATAAAAGAGACCTACGGGGCAACCTTTTCCACACAGAGAGTAGTGCGTGTATGGAATAGGTTGCCAGAGGAAGTGGTGGAGGCTGGTACAATTGCAACATTTAAGAGGCACTTGGTTGGGTTTGGAGGGATATGGGCCGGGTGTTGGCAGGTGGGACTAGATTGGGTTGGGATATCTGGTCGGCATGGATGGGTTGGACCATGCTGTACATCTCTTATGATTCTATAACCAAACAAAAAGATGAACTTTGAGGATAAACTTTTAAGTAATATCAAAACAGACAACGAGATATTCTTTAATGTGTAAAGGAAGAGAGAAGCCAAAGTAAACTAGAAAATGAGGCTGGAGAAAGAATAATGGGGGACTAGGAAATGGTAGAGGAATTGAATAAATATTTTGCATCAGTCTTTGTAATAGAAGATACTAATAGCATTTTAAAATTACTAAAGAATCAGCTGGCAAAAGAAGGTGAAGAAGTAAATACAATATGTCACCAGAGAACAGGCACTAGGGAAGCTAATGGGGCTAGAGGTCACTATGTCTCCTGGGTCTGATGGGATGTATTATATAATATTAAAGAAAGTAGATATGGAGATAATGGATATGCTGGTAGTAATTGTCCACGCATCCTTAGATTCTGGAAAAAGCCCAAGGATTAGAAAGCTGCCAGTGTAACATCTTTATTCAATAAGGGGAGACAAAAACAGATAAGTATAGGCTTGTTAACCCGATGTTTGTTATTGGGCAAATGTTGGAGTATATTTTAAACGATGTGATAGCAGAGCATTTAAAAATACATAATATGATCAAGCAGGGTCAACATAGCTTCATGAAAGGGAAATCATACTGACACGTTTACTAGCATTCTTTGAGGAGGCAACAAGCAGGTTATATAAAGGGAAAATAGTGGTTGTAATATGTTGGACTTTTAAGAAGGCATTTGATAAAGTGCCGCACATAAAGCTAATTAAGAGCACTTGGTTTTGAAGGTAGCATATTACCACAGATAGAGGATTAGCTAACTAATAAGAAGACAGTGTTGGGATAAGGGGGGGCATTTTCCAGAATGACAACCTATAACTCCTGAAGTGCTGCAGGGATCAGTGTTAGGGTCACAATTATTTACAATTTGTGTTAATTACTTGGATGAGGAATGTAAATTTATTGGTGGGAAGGCAAGTAATGAGGATGACACAGAATCCGCAGAAGAATGTAGACCCATTAAGCAAGTAGGCAAAGATTTGGCAGATGGAGTATATTGTGGAAAAATGTGAGGTTGTGCACTTGGCAGGAAGAATAAAGGAGCTGAATATTACTTAAATGGAGCAAGATTTTAGAAAGCTCCAGAACAGAGGGATTTGGGAGACCTCAGGCATGAATCACTATTAGCTCACATCCAAGTTCAGCAGGAAATTAGGAAAGCAATGGAATGTTGGTCTTTGTTTCGAAAGGAATGGTGTTTAAAAGGGAGGTATTGGTAAGCCTATACAAGGCACTAGTCAGACTACAGCTTGAACAATGTGAACAGTTTTGGGTTCCATATGGAAGGAAAAATAGCCGGGCATTGGAGGCAGTCCAGAGAACCTTAACTAGGCTGATAACAAATAGGTTAGGCTTATAATTTTGAAGAATGAGAGGTGATCTTACTGAAAGATAGAACATTTTTAGGGGACTTGGGACGGGGTAAATGTGAAAAGGTTGTTTCCCCTTGTGGGAGAGCCGAGGACCATTAGGCATAATCTCAGAATAAGGGGGTTAAACATTTTAGCAGAGATGGGGACACATATATTTATGTCACATGAATATTCTAGCTAATTCCAGAAAGTTAAACTGCAATTATGTCAACACATCTATAATTTGTAACAATAAAGTGAAAAAATGTGGCAAAATGACTGTGGCAAAATGTGGCTCATTCAGATGCATGATAGTGGGTGATAAAACCCAGATGAGCAACAGCAGAAAGAACTTGTATTTCTATAGCACCTTTTACAACCACTAGATATAAAACGAATGAAGTATTTGAAGTGCAGTTGCTGTTTTAATGCAGGAAACATGGCAGTTAATTTTGCTCACAGCAAGTTATGACAAACAGCAATGTAATGATAACAATTTTAGATGTTGATTGAGGGATAAACATTGGACAGGATGCTGACCTCGATTTAACATCACATCTGAAAGATGAAACAGTGAAACATTTCCTCAATTACTGCACTGGGATTGTCATTATCTCTGAAATTAAACTTGAAACCATGAACTTCTAGCTCAGAAACAAGAAAAGTGGAAACTTGATCAAAGGTTACAAATGGATTTCCTGGTGTTCTGGCCAATATTTATCCTTCAATGAACATCATAAAAACAAATTATACATTCATTTCCACATTGTTGTTTTTGGGACTGTTATTAATTTGTTGTTAAGCATTTTGGACACTTTTGAGACTTCCCACCCATCATGCTCACTGACACTATCATTCTTGGTCAAGCATCAATTCAATTTTAAATTCTCATCCTTATTTGCAATTCCCTTTCTTGCCTCACCCCTCCCTTTCTCTGTAAACTCTTCCAGCTCTACAACTCTCCAAGATCTCTCTGTTAATGAAAGCCTCGAGCTCGTCCTCAATTTTAATTGCTCCGCCATTGTGAAGGTGTGTTTTCAGTTAGCTGGGTCCCCAAGTTCTGAAATTCCTTCCCTTAATATTTCTGACTTGCTATCCTTCTCAACTTTAAGATGTTCCTGAAAATTTACCTCTCAAAAGAAGCTTTTGGTCATCAGCCCTACTATTTCTTTTATGTGGCTCTGTGTCAAATGCAAACTCGTTCTAATATGGTGTCAGCAATGTCATTAGTACCTGATTCTTACACTAGATGGTGCCATTACTCTTGCTCCAAAGATGGAGGAGCAATCAATTAACAGCAAACACAGTTGACCAGTGGCTGCTATCAGTTTTCCGATCAATCTGGGAAGTTCATTGCTGGATGAGTTTCCTGGTGGACACCCCAAAAATGGGTGAAAGACAACAAAAAGCCTAATGGAAGGTTGCTGTTTATCTTAAAGGTCCTGGAATGTAAAAGGCTGCAAGTAATGTTACAGTCTACAGAGTTCTGGTCAGACTCCATCTGTGCACTAAGTGGGCACCACATCTTGAAAAGCACATTTATTTTGTATTCACTCATGGAATGTGGGCATCTCTGGCTAGACCAGCATTTATTGCCCATCTCTAATTGCCCAGATGGCTATTAAGAGTCAACCACATTGCTGTGATGTCTGGAGTCACATGCAAGCCAGACCAGGTGAGGATGGCAAATTTCCTTACCTCAAGGTCTCATTAGTGAACCAAATGGAATTTTTCAACAACGGTTTCATAGTCATCATTAGATTCTTAATTCCAGAGTCTTTATTGAACTCAAATTTACCATCTGCCGTGGCAGGATTTGAACCCGTGTCCCCAGAAAATTAGATGAAATGCCATCAGGCTATTGCCTCCCCATATTTTGGGGAGGGGATTCTCCGGGCTAAATTTAAAAGAAGGAATTTTAGAATTTGAAATTGAAGTTTTGTTGGACCTGGAGTGAACAGGATGAACACGGTGAGTGATGGGTCTTAGATGATCCCAAAATACTTAATAGCAAATTAATGACGTCAGTCGGGCAGCACACAACACAGAGCCACAGACAGCAATTAAACGGGGACCACAAGAGTTAAACTATGAGACTGAGAGACCATAAGACCGTAAGACATAAGAGCAGAAGTAGTGTTTTTGGCCCATTGGGTCTGCTGTGCCATTCGATGAGATCATGGCTAATTTAATAATCCTCAACTCCACTTTCTTGCCCTTTCCCTATAATTCTCGATACCCTTAATGATTAAAAATCTGTCTATCTCAGCCTTGAATATACTTAATGAGCCAAAATTCCTCCTCATCTGTGTTTAAATGTGTAATTCCCTCATTCAGAGATTGTACCCTCTGGTCCTTGGCTCTTCCACAAGAGGAAACAACCTCTCTGCATCTACCCTGCCAAGTCCCTTTAGAGTCTTCTATCTTTCAAGAAAGTTGCCTACCATTCTTTTATGTTCCAATGAGTATGGAACCAATCTTCTTATAAGACAGTACCTGGCATCAGTGTAGTGAATCATCTCTGGATTACCTGCAATGCCAGTCTGTTTTTCATAATATAAGGGCTTCAGAACTATTCACGTATTCCAGCTGTGGTCTGACTAGTGTTTTATATAGTTTTAACATACCCCATTGTCTTTGGCCAACATTCCACTTGCCTGCTCTATTACCTGCTAATCTTGGATGCTAGTTTTTTTGTGTTTTATGGTACAAATTCACTAGGATGCTACCTGTTCAGAGGAACTATACTCCAATTCAAGACACCCCATAATGAATATTCATGTACTTCATAGCCTTGATTTGTAAAGAGGAAAAGATTACATTATTTTCATTATGAAAATTATTTTTTAACAATACAGTGACAAGTACACAGTTCACGTTTGATTTTTTTAAAAATATAATTAAAATGGGGTTTAATCATTATAGCAACAATTAGTATTTAGCTAGTCTTGGACCAGTAAACCCAGGTCATAGAATCATAGACTCACAGAGATGTACAGCACGGAAAAGACTCTTCAGTCCAACCCGTCCATGCTGACCAGATATCCCAACCCAATCTAGTCCCACCTGCCAGCACTCGGCTCATATCCTTCCAAACCCTTCCGATTCATATACCCATCCAGATGCCTTTTAAACTTTGCAGTTGTACTAGCCTCTACCACCTCCTCTGGCAGCTCATTCCATGCATGTACCACCCTCTGCGTGAAAGAGTTGTCCCTTAGGACTCTTTTATGGCTTTCCCTAAACCTATGCCCCCAAGTTCTGAACTCCCCCACTCCAGAGAGAAGACCATGTCTATTTACCCTGTCCATGCCCCTCATGATTTTATAAACCTCTAGAAGGTCACCCCTCTGCCTTCAATGCTCCAGGGAAAACAGCTCCAGCCTATTCAACCTTCCCTATAGGTCAAATCCTCCAATGCTGGCATCATCCTTTTAAGTCTTTTGTGAACCCTTTCACGTTTCCCAACATCTTTCTGATAGGAAGGAGACCAGAATTGCATGCAATATTCCAACAGTATTGAACATGCCGTGAAGAAATTTACAGCTCAGATTTGTCATCAAGGGCACCAAGAAATCTTGTCTAATTTGCCAGCTTTCGTGAAAATTTCAACATTTAATGTGACATTCAATATTAACATGGTGGATGAACTTTTAAAATGTTTAACCTGAGCTTTTAAAGATTACATTTCATTAGTTTGGAAAAACAGCACCCCTTTGCCTGTATCACTGTGAACTCTGCACCTCACTGCGCTGAATGTTTCAAGAGTTGGCCCAGCTCTGACTACCGATGGAGAAGAGAAAGAAAGGATTCATTTCAATCTTCCTTACTGGTCCCCACATGAGGAACTGTTCAGTTCAATGGTGAATTGAAAAAGAATTCCCCAGCAACTCTAGCAGGAAAGTAATCAGCTCATTCCTATAAAAGAATGGCTGAAGATGGGGATTATTTGAGAGAAAAGCAACAGTTGGAGACAGGGAAAACAGAGGATTTATCCAAGCTCTCGAAGCCCTGTTGCATACTGAATCGAAGCAGCTCTCTAGACACGAAATACAGGTCAACATTTGAGGATAAGCCTTGAATATGGCCATTTTACTCCCACTTACCCAACTTCAGTCCTGTGTCCCCATCCAGTAACAAAGAAGAGTCATGTTAGAATTGAAACATGAACTATTTCTGTCCTCACAGGCACTACCAGACCTGCTCAGATGCTGCAGCATTTTCTGTTTCTGCGTCTCAGCCAACTAATACGAAGTACACAGAAAAATCTTCTTCATCTAAAGTGTTCCCTCCTTAATTAGTCATATAGAGCCATAGAGATGTACAGCATGGAAACAGACCCTTCGCTCCAACCAGTCCATGCCGACCAGATATCCCAACCCAATCTAGTCCCACCTGCCAGCACCCGGCCCATATCCCTCCAAACCCTTCCTATTCATATACCCATCCAAATGCCTTTTAAATGTTGCAATTGTACCGTCCCTCATAATTTTGTAAACCTCTATAAGGTCACCCCTCAGCCTCCGACACTCCAGGGAAAACTGTCCTAGCCTGTTCAGCCTCTCCCTATAGCTCAAATTCTTTTTTGTAAACCTATCCAACAGCCACTTGAGATGCCCAAGCACAGATTTGACTTGCATTTCATTGAATATGGACCTAAGAAGTGTTTGCAATTGACTTGCTGGTTTAGGCATATCATTTTAATTTCAAAGTTTGTGAGAAGATTTGTAGCTCGGGTGCTCGTTGCTGTGGTTCTGTTCGCCGAGCTGGAAGTTTTTGTTGCAAATGTTTCGTCCCCTGTCTAGGTGACATCCTCAGTGCTTGGGAGCCTCCTGTGAAGCGCTTCTGTGGTGTTTCCTCCGGCATTTATAGTGGCCTGTCCCTGCCGCTTCCGGTTGTCAGTTTCAGCTGTCCGCTCTAGTGGCCAGTATATTGGGTCCAGGTCTATGTGTTTGTTGATGGAGTTTGTGGATGAGTGCCATGCTTCTAGGAATTCCCTGGCTGTTCTCTCAAAAGCTGTTGAGGCCAATTGGAGGTTTCAAGACTGATATCAATTAGATTTTCCAGAATTAGTCCCAGAGACCCTTTCTCCCAAGGGTTGCTCAACCCAAAACGTTAATTCTGCTTTCCAGCCTCAAGTGCAGACGGACCTGCTGAGTTTTTCCGGCAGATTTCTGTTTTCATTTCTGACTTCCAGCATCCATAGTTCTGTGAGTTTTCTTTTCAATTAGATTTTTGTTGGGTAAGGTTATCGAGGGATATGGAGCAATGGTGTGTATATGGAGTTGAGATACAAAACAGCAATAGACTCATGAATATTGCTGAAATTGAATTGAATCTAACAGTTTGCCTGAGGAAGAAGTAAGTTTTAAATTTCTAAATATTTTCTACTCAACCTGTTCAGAAATATTGAAACATATATCCTGGATGAGAGGTAGGGAGTTTTAAATTTCCACAGTACCTTTCATAATCTCAAGGCATCCAAAATGTTTTACAGCTAATGAAGTACTTTTGAAATGTTAACACTTTGTAAAGTGAGAAAGTCTTCAGCAATTTGCACACAAGGTACCCCAAGGAGCAATGTGATAATGATCAGATTTTATAGCGATATTGGCAATGGAATAAACACTGGCCAGATAACTGGAAGAACTCTAAAATAAAAGCAAAATATTGCAGATGCTGGAAATCTGGGGAAAAACCCCAAAGTCTTTGAATGATCATATTATCTGCCAAATGATCATTCTGTTCTTCTCTTCACAGATGCTGCCAGACCTGCTGAATCTTTCCAGCACCTCATATTTTTAACTTCTTCTGGGGAGAACATCCCCAAGCAAGGCTTCAGCCTCACATCTCATTAAATAGACAGCACCTCTGACAGGGCAGCCTCCCCTCAGTGCTGTACTGGGAATGCCAAACTGGATTATGCACCCAAATCCATAAAGTGTGACTTGAAATCACATTGTTCTGACTCTGGATTAACAGTTTTACACACTGAGTTACAACTGCTTTTAGCCATCAGTTGTTGTACAGCACATTAACAATTTGCATTGTGGCTATGTATGCACTCCATGGACCCATATGGCTCCCCAAACATTCCTTCACAATATTGCCTTGCAATTTATATTTTGCTCTCTTGGTTTCAGACTCCTGCTGTGTGAATAATGAATACAGTTGTTTGTTTAATGGATATTCTGGCAGCAGGAAATTGAATTGCTATGAATATTGGATCGAAGATACTTTGATAGGCTAGGAAAACGATTCATATGATAGCTGTCCAGCATGATTGCTACATGATGAAACAATGATACTTCTGTGAATTATGTTCTTTTAGAAACCCGGTCATTACTTCAGCTCTCCTCATTGATCTGTGAGCTCATATGAAGGTGACAAAAAGGGCTTTGAGCAACGAATGCAGACTAATTGACTGAACTAAAATTCCCCTTTACTGTGGTTAAAAAAAATCGGTTGCCAGACAACAAAAAAGAACAGTTAAAATTTTGATCTGGCACAAAAAAAATGGAAATTTAATAACAGAAGCATTCAAAATCAGGTAGAGTTTTGATAAAATATATTACAAGAAATTGTTTCCATTAAAAGGATTGTGACTTTTACACAGGAGCTGCATGACTATGTATGTCAGTGAACACAAGTGATGCTGGGTGAACTGAACTTATTGTGATTCAGTAGCACATTCTGAAAGAGAATTAGACAAAACCTGAGGATATTTGCCCAGGGCTTTAAGAAATGACTTAATGAGTCAGACCCTGCAGAGGTCAATAGTTTAACCGTTCTGTGTGTGATTTTCAGTGTCTGGTAATTGATCGATGCTTGTTGAACTTGATTGGTTAAGCCTGCTTGGAGAGTCAGAGCAAAGTGAATAGAGAAGCTGTTAGAGACTATAAGTTAAGCTGCGAGCATAAGTGCAGACATTTTGTGATTGCAGAGATATTGTAAAACCTTGTAAATAATATGTTCCACAACTAGAGACTAATGAGAGGTGATTTTGTTGTAACATGCAAAATCTTGAGGCGATTTGATAGAACAGATGCTGAAAGCATGTTTCCCCTTGCTGGAGAGAGTTGAGCTAAGGGACATATTTTAAAAATAAGGGATTGTCCATTCAATATAGATATGAAAAGAGTTGATTTCTCTCAGAAAGCTGAAAGTCTTTGGAACTCTCCGTACTAGGCCGCAGTAGAGGCAGAGTCATTGTATATTTTTTAGGGCAGAGGTATGTAGATTCTTGACAAACAAGGGAGTCTTGGGTTATCTGGGGTAGGTTGGAATGTGGAGATGTGGTCACATCAGATCAACTGTCTCTTATAAAATGGTGAAGCTAGCCTGAAAGGTCACATGGTCTAATCCATATGTTTGTATGTGTCTGTTATGCATTGGTCTGAACCAAATTAAATATGTAAAATATATAACAAACCAGCAAATTTACAACAGACAGCTCCTTCACAGAATCTGCACAGGTATAATGGACGAGATCTGGATGGTGACTGACAAAGTGAGGTGGTTTAATGAATTACAGTGCCTTATGTGTCACTGTCAACCTGTTCAACAGAGAGGATGGAATTAAAATTACCTGCAACTCTTTGGCTTTCAATCTCTGAGCAATCAGTGTTGATTTTTATGTTCTGGTTACCTTTGTTTTAGTAAAGGAAAGTTAAAATTCACGTTGATGCCAATTACTCTACAAGGATTGTGTTACCCCTGAAAATCTGATTTATATTAGAATGACAGAGCCATAATGGTACAGAAAGAAGCCATTTTGACCTCCAACTCCAGCCCTTCTCTCTGTAGAACAATCCAGTCTGTCACTAACCCTACCAATAGGTTTACTTCCCTCAAATACTCATCCAATTTCTTTTGAAATCACTGAGTGTCTCCACTAGCACCACATTGTAGAGCTGAGAGTTGTGGATTATAACATAAAAATATTCTTCTTTGCATCCCATCTGTATCTCTTGCCCAAAATCTTAAAGTTTTGTCCCCCAGTACTTTGGACCATTGGCTAATTAGAACTTGATTTATTATAGTTTATCATGTCTAAAGCAGTCATCCTCTTGGGAAAATCTCTACCAGAACTCCTATCTATTAGCTCCATGGAAATCAACCCCAACTCTACAATCTAACCTTGGAGCTAAAATAACTCATACTTTCTGTAAATCTCCTCTCAAAATCCCTAATTTCCTTTTATAAAGGTAGTTATGGCCTAACCAGAGTTTTATAATGATTCAGGACAAGATCCTTGCTTTTACGAAGCCCAAAATTCCAAATGCTTGGCAAACTACTCTGTCAATATATTCTTCCACCTCAAGAACTTATGCACATGTGCCCCTAGGTTCCTCTTCCCCTGCTGATTTTGACAACAATTGTGTTGAATCTGCAATCTGTTTCAAAATACATTGCCTCATATGACTCTGCGTTAAATTCCATTTGATACTTGTCCACTCATATTAACAGCCTATTGATGTTCTATTGTGGTTGATTAGTTTCATTCTCATCCTTTGCCACAATTGTATATCTGATATAATTGACAAAACTTTTGCAATTTAATTCTGCATTCCAATATCCATGTTATTTAAATACATCAATGAAAATGGTGGTTATAAAACTGAACTTTGGGAATGTCACTGTTGTTATTAAGTTGAAGGCATGTACTGTACCTTTAAAAGAGAGTGAAGGCTATTTTGGCAGTGAGAGTTTGAAGGCAACTGTCATGTGACTGACTAGCAGTCTCAGAGTGTACTGGAAAATTGAAATTATTTAGCTGTAAACTAGATATCTCAGTTCTTTTGACCACCATTTGAATTTAACCAGTTTAAATTATGCCCCAAGATACTAAAACCTGACCAAATTTGAATTTTATTGTTTTGCCAACATTGAACCAATGAGTCGATCGAATATATAAATAAGCTTGCATTTGAGAGTTAACCAGAGAGAGCAAAAACGTGCCATCTAGAGAGAGAAACTATCATTCAAAATGCTCTCTATCATACGTACCTTTTTCATATGAAACGTATTTGCAGCAAAAGACCAAAGGCGACCCAGAGAGATATACAGCCAGAGGAAGACAGAGGCCGATGATGACACACGCTGTCTAGTTTTGAAAATTAAGTTGTAATTTTAATAGGGGCTTTAATTGGATCAGTATGTAGTTATAGAGTTGGAGGTAGATAACAGACCTTGAAAAGAAAGGAGACTTAGGGTTGTAAATAGTTGCTGTTTAATGTTCACTTTTAGAGTTAAAGAATAAAATTGATAATTTTCTTTAAATAGTGGAATTTGGGGAGTTCTCTGTCACTCATACTTTCTCAGATTAAGAGGCAAGGTGAGCTTTTCTGTGTGTTTAGTTTAATTAACAGGAGGGTCCGCCGCGGTGTTGTAACACTGTCTATTATTCATCAGTCTGAAAATCAGTCATTTACCATGCCTCACAGCTCTCTGACTTTAAGCTGTTTCTTTTAAAATCCAAGCTGATACTGAGCCTCCAGTATGATGAGCCTCAACTTTGTGAATCATTTTTTTCATTGATCTGTTTCCGTGCTGCATGACTCTATGACTCTCTGATTTACTCTTTTGAATTCTTCCATCATTTTAAACAACTCCAACAGATCACCCCTTAATCTTCTTTACCAATGCTTCCCAAGCTCCTTTTCATCATGAAGTCATTTTGAGGCTTGGAAATTGTCATGATGCCTGGGTGAAATCAATCTGGTAATATCCATCAAAAGTTAACAACGTGGCTTTGTGCTTTAATCCCAAGGTGAAAAGTGTCAATTGTAGAAATTCAGTCTCCTCCTCATTTTGCTTTGCCACCATCAACGTCATTAGTTCCTACGGCTGTGTAGCATATATCATCTGAGCCAAAAGATTATAGAGTCAAGACCCCTCCACAGACTTGAGCACAAAATGCTAGCTTCACACCCTGTGCAGTGCTTCAATGCCAGAGATGTTATATTTCAAATGAGATGCCATACCATCTCCGTCCTCACTGGTGACTGTGAAATGTTTCTTGTTATTTCTTGAAGAAGAGAGGTGACGTTCTTCCTGTTGTACTGGTCAATATTTATCCCTTAAAGGGGCCTCATTAAAATAAATTATCTGGCCATTGAGGGATCTTGCATATGAATATTGGCTGCCACATTTTCTACATTGGAACAGAGACTACAGATCTTAGGCTTGCAACGGCTTTGGTAAAAGGTGCTTGTAGTGATTGGAACCAAATGGACCTTATTGACTTCAAGGACCTTGATTGGGGTTATTAACCTGGGCCAATCAGGAAATCCCTAACTAAACACACCTGCACACACACAACATGGGTGCTGGGGAAAATAGAAGCACTACCGTAGATAGGCAGTAGTGTGGGCGTAGACGGGGAAAAAAATAACCAGGAGATTTAGAGTCTCCTCGGTTTGGAGCACTGACTCTGTGCTGGCTGGTGCTAAAGTCAGTGTAAAAAAACAAAGAAAAATTACTAGGAATCTCCTCAGTTCAGGGGACTGACTCCAAGCTGGCTGGTTATAGCCAGTGCACTGTGCACAATTTAATAAAGGGTGACTGGGTGATGAAATACTGGCCTCTGCAGTTATTTCAGTGCTATTGAAATGCAAATCGTCCTTTTTCTCAAACACCCTGTAACCAATTGCAACCAGACCATGATTTAATGCTTCATGCAGTGAGGTCTTCAGAGGTGGCTTCATGCAGTCTTCAGAGGTGGCTGGCTCACTACAATCACCGATGGGAGGTTTCGTTGGATTAAGCTCCAGTCAGGTAGTTAACAGCTGACCAGTGAGCTTGGTCTCCATGCTGAAGTCCTGCATCACCAAATGTTTCCAGCCAATCAGAGGCTGGTGGCATCTGGGTCCCAGAGATCATCGCTGAAAGCTTAGTTTTCAGGAGATCCAATGGTGACAAACTGGCTTTTTTCGGACCTGTCAGTGAGCATTAGTGGCAATGAGAGCTGGGGAGTTTTTGAAAGCATGGGTGATGGGGTGGCCTTCAGCAACAACAACAGAGTTGTGACATTAGCAGCCACTTCCACTCCCCCTTCCATGTTGTCAATTGGAGTAAATGGAGGCCAGCTGTCCTGGTTACCCAGTCAGGAAATCCCTGCCACATTTTTTGGCTTGTGGGAAGGCAGGTTATTATGCCAATGGTAGGAGAGATCTTAAGTGGCCGTTAATTGACATTTAAGGACCTTAATTGGTGATAAATTGAGAAGGTTGCCAGTGGACCTTCTCGCCCAGCTCCCATTTGCTGAGGGGACTCTTTTTTTCCTCTTTAGGGAAAGGATAATCTCGCCCCTAATGAGATACTCCAGTTCTATCACTCGCTATTCTTATACTATCTTTTAATGTGATGCGGACCAGTTTTGTGCTGTCAGTTTGAGCATCTGGCTATGGTCTATCCATTTTGGTGAAAGACCAAAAGAATAATCAAATTAAATTCTCTTGTCTCTGTGTCTGTCTAATTGTTCCTTCTCTATGACAGGTTGACATTTATTTATGAAAACATAATTTAACAATTGTGAAGGCTTTAATTTTTAAAATTTAATGAAGTGCAGAGGTTAACTTTCTTAGCGCTGCTTGGGAATTGGATAAGAACTGTGCTGTTTACAAGTCACAGGTTTGGTATTTAGATTGTGACACATCCTAATTACACTTTAATGCCAAGACTGAGTGCCAAAATATCTTAGTCCTCAAAGGAGGTAGTGGCAATTTAACCAGTTGAATGAGTTCCCTATACATAACTCAAAAAAGAAGCAACAACGGGAGAAGTTATAGAGTGTGATGGAAACCATGTCCTTGATATCTGGGAGCAAGGGTACAATAGGAATTGAAAAAAATAAATAATTAGAAACTGCTAAGGGCTAGTGTAATTGATAAACCTG
The DNA here is from genome assembly GCF_004010195.1 of Chiloscyllium plagiosum. Lineage (NCBI taxonomy): Eukaryota > Metazoa > Chordata > Chondrichthyes > Orectolobiformes > Hemiscylliidae > Chiloscyllium > Chiloscyllium plagiosum. The sequence goes on from NC_057713.1 coordinate 99,270,142, forward strand.
GTGGAACATTAATTAAAAGGCTCCATATTCATCTATCACCTCATCAAATCACAAGAATGCAAAAGTTAGGAGCAAGATTAGACCATATGGAGCTGGTTGAGTAAAAGTTCAATATGATCATGGCTGACCTTGGGTTTCAACACCATTTTCCTGCTCAGTCCCCATATCCTTTAATTCCCTGACGGACCATGAATGTATCTATCCCACCTTAAAGATACTGAATGATGGAGTGACTGCTTGCGGCATGGATTCACAACCATTTGAATAAAGAAAGTCATCCTCATCTCTGTCCTAAATAATCAATTCTTGAGACTATGCCCCCACAGTTTAGATTCCTAATCAGTAAAACAACCTAACTTGAAGGAACTGTGCATTTAGTGTGCTCCAAACATAGGGATTTTAAGATGCCTTTAATTTAGCTTGCTTGAATTGTCTTATATTTACCTGTCCAAATTAGGTTTTTAGTTACAGAATCAAACCACTACCTGTCAGCCAGGGCTCAGTGGAAAACACTTCTACCTCTAAAGGTGCAGTTTGTAGGTTGTGAACACAAAATTTAGGTCTATACAGGTTCCCTCTAGTGCAATACTGAGGGAGTGCTAGACTATTGAAAGAGTTATCCTTTGAAATAATTGTTAACCCAAGACCCACTTATTATCTCAAGAGGATCCCATGATCCCATTCTGGACAGGGTGCAATACGCTATGTATTGATCAATATTTCCTCCTTAATCAATGTCACAAAAACAGATTACTTAGTTATTGTCATTTTGCTGTATGTTAGAGCTTGCTGTGTGTAAATTAGCTCTATGTCTCCTAATCTGTGAAATTCTTTTATATCAAGAATACTTTATTGACAGCAAAGGAGTTTGTTAGCTATGAAAGGCATAATACAAAACAAATCATTCTTTCCCTTTCAGGATGTATTGTCCTGTGCTGAGTAAAAATCATTAATTAATATTTTTCTGCTACCACGCAAGTTATAATTAAACTATAATCGTATTATTCAAATATTGAAGAGATTGAGGGTCAAATATTGACAAGGAAAATTTTACCTTTCTTTGAATATTGACTTGGCATCTTTTACATCCATATGAGAGAGCAGATAGGGTCTCAACTTTTAATCACATCTAAGCTAACGGACACTGTTCCCTCAGTATTGCTCCACTGGCAGTGCAGAACTCCCACAGTACTGACCCACTGACCGTGCAGTACTCCCTCAGTACTGTCCCTCTGACAGTGCAACCCTCCTTCAGCACTGACCCTCTGACAGTGCAGCACTCCCCCAGTACTGACTGTCTGATAGTGCAATGTTGCCTCAGTACTGATCCTCTGACAGGGCAGCATTCCCTCAGTACTGACCCTCCAACTGTCACTCCCTCAATGTCGATCCTCTGACAGTGCAGAAACACAAGGTAGCCTTTGCGTTATTGAGTCTTTGAATTATCAGTTTAAAGTCACAGCCCACATGCCAATCTCACACCTATAGCATGTGCCATCAATGTATGCAGCAAGCACTCTGCATGTACATCAACTGCATGGCCATGTCTCAAAGTCTAAGGGAAGTAATCCTCAGTCAAGTCAATGGCAGCTGCTGTCAGTCAGGAAGCCCCAGTACAGGGAATCAAAGGCATTATCTGCTCCCAGTCTAAGGGCTTGGGCACGGTCAGTCATTTGATGGTGGCAGTCAGGGTGAGAACGTTCTTATGCCGACAGTCTGGGGAGTGAGACATGGTCAATCATACATGTCCAGTGCATGTAGTTAAGGAATTCATGAATTGTCAAATAGGGAACTGTATGCGGATCATTCAGACATCTGGTCTGTCATCAGTCAAGGTGCCTAAGTAAGTCAGAAGTTGAACCATAATCTGCCCTGGGGGATCACTGGAATAGAAAACAAGAGGGTGGTTGCCAGGCACATTGTTATTGTAGGAATGTGAGCAAATTCAATGCTGAAGATTGGAGGCAGCAACCAGGGATGCAGAGGATCACAGATGGTAAAGGGGGGATATTCAACATATCAGGAAGAAGAAGGTAGTGCATGAGAGTACATGGGATGCTGTGTGGCAAGGTAAGTGATGGTGTTCATCTCCACTCTGGGCTCAAGTGGAGAACCTGATGGATCCTGATGGTGGGCAGCACTAACCTATAGAGATGGGGCACAGGGGTGAAGAGGGTAGTCATCCTATCCTGCTGGCATCAAGATGGCAACTGGCTTCTTTCAAGGAGTCATTGGGGTCCTGTGCGGGATGTCGTAATTGCTCCCCACCAAGGTATCAAGGCTGTTACCAATGTAATTTGTGTCACACCACACCTTTTCAGCCATTTCCTGTGATGAGGTCAATGTTGCAGCCCAGGCTCTGGTAACATAAAAACAAAGCACTGCAGATGCTGAAAATCTGAATCAAGAGCAGAAATTGCTGGAGAAACTCAGCAGGTCTTGCAGCATCAGTAGGGAGAAAACAGAGTTAATGTTTAGGTCCAGTGACCCTTCCTCCGAGTTCTGCCCCTCTTTGTACAGGCTGCAAAGTCGATACACAGGTCATGTCGAGCGGCCCATGGTATAATGCAGTCGAGAGTGTGGTCCTGGAAAAGCATAGCAGGTCAGGCAGCACCTGAGGAGCAGGAGAATCAACATTTTGGGCAAAAGCCCTTCATTAGGAATCTGGGCTTTTGCCCAAAGCATTGATTCTCCTGCTCCTCGGATGCTGCCTGACCTGCTGTGCTTTTCCAGTACAATACCTCGATTCTAATCTCAGAATCTGCAGTCCTCACTTTTACCCATGTTAAAATGCAGCTGACTTCATCAATAAATTCCATTCTATCAATGTATGTTATCTGTGATCATTGGGACCAGCACGTAGAAGTCTGTGCCAGGTACCTGAGGGGCTTCCATGATTCCAATATCCTTGAGATCTCTCATATTCCTGTTGCATTTCAGAGGTCAGATACCCTACAAGGATGGTTACTGGGGGTACAAGGGCTGATCTCTGTTACAATGGCTGCTGACTCCACTAGACAACTCCCTGACTGAGGCCAGGTGTAGAAACGATGCAGTCCATTTCTAACCAAGACCATGATGGAGCAAATGATGTTCTGACGCGTGTATTGGTCTGTGAACATTGCTATTCCCTCTGGACAGGGTGTGTCGTAAGATCCGAGTGTACTGTATTGGAAGATCGAGAAAAGTATTCTGAGAAGGGAGAGGTGAACATTGAGCAAGAGGAATGTCACTTTCTGTGTGATACAGTACAGCAGCGTGAAGTGATACAAGCCAGGCAGGACTGAATTAACACCCAGTTCCAGCTGGGTGCAGTGGTCATTTATTGACTGTAAAATTGATGGTGCTCTAAAGCAAGTAGTCTGTTTGTTTGATTTCTGTTAAGTTTTACTGTTGGTGAATAAATGTGACTGGTTTAAGTTGTTTGAAGGCTTTCCTGTATGTGATTGTTGCATGTTGAACAATGATAAGATGCTGGGTTACACTGGGGAAGAGTAGCCCTCACTTAGAGATGGTTGTAAGTGGCATTCCTTCTCCCATTTCTTTCCAGCATAGACTCTGAAATCCATCAGTCAATATCGCAACTGGTGTTCCAGTGCCGATCGCCATGCATGGAACCTTGGAGTGGTTGCACATGTGCGTGGCTGGTCAGCTTAGATGGAAGGTTGGTTATAAGATGGGAGATAATTTCTGATCAACCTGTTCAGGGATGTTATTACACACCTCTGGAGCAGGTGGGGCAGGTGTTGCTCAGGATAGGCAAGATATGTAGCCTGGTTTAAGCAGACGCTCAAACAGCGATAGATGAATTAAAGTGCAAGGATGTATCAGCTATGTGTACTGTTGGTTTTTGGGTGCTCTCCTATTATGTGAATGGTGAAGGGCAACTGTGGATTGGCAACTCTTGACCAAGTGCAGGGCTAGGTACAATAATTGCACCAGCGCCAGGGATCACAGGACATCCCAACAGTAGTGAATGCTTCCACCTACAATAAGTGGTCGAATCAGACTGGCAGCTGGAAGCTGTAGGGGGCTTGGCACCTAGTTAATGAGATGAGTTTGGATCAATAGAGTTGTGGACAGCAACTCTCCATGAGAAGCAACAAAGCTGCCACTTAGATTCCATTTGTGGGCTTTTCTGACAATCAAAAAGAAAGAAGTGCTTGCATTTACATAATGCCTTTCATAACACCATGTACCTCAAATAGTTTTATTTCAAAGTACTGTTGATATGTTGCAAAATAAGAAATGCAGCAGCAAATCTGGGCATAGCAAGATCGAATGATCAGCAATGTGATTGCTAAATTATCTTATTTTTGTGATGTGGATTTAGAGATAAATATCACTCGGCTGGATCTCCCTGTTCTTCTACAAAGTAGTCTCAATAGCTCTTACCCATCCCCAAGAGATCTGGTAAGATGGCGGTGGAGTAGAACTTCTGAGCTTTTTGTTTCTTTTTTTTCTCTGTTTCATTACTTTTTCTTTTCTCTTTTATTCTATTTTATTTACCTCTTGGTGAAGAGCTCAGTCAGAGCGATGGCATCGGTGGCGAGTAGGTCCAGCAGCAAGGATTTGAGTTGGCCCAGCAGCATGGGGTTGGGTAGGCCCAGCAGTCTGATCTCAAGTTGGCCCAGCAGCATGGACTCAAATAGGCCCAGCAGCATGGACTCAAGTTGGCCCATCAGCATGGACTCAGTTAGGCCCAGCACATGGCCTCAAGTTGGCCCAACAACATGGACTCAGGTAGGCCCAGCAGCATGGACTCAAGTCGGCCCAGGAGCATGGACTCAAGTTGGCCCAGCAGCATGGACTCAAGTTGGCCCAACAACATGGACTCAGGTAGGCCCAACACATGGACTCAAAGTTGGCCCAGGAGCATGGACTCGGGTAGGCCCAGCAGCATGGACTTGGGTAGCCCCAGCACATGGACTCAAGTTAGCCCAGCAACATGGACTTGAGTAGGCCCAGCAGCATGGACTTGGGTACTCAGGTAGGCCTAGCAGTACAGACTATAGCACCAGTGTCGGAGACAAGTTTGGGTTCCCAATGGTTCCTGCATTGTTGAGACAGTCCTAGTGTCGATTCATGGCTACTGATGCATAAGCAAGTTTAGGTTCCTGGCAGTATCTCTGTCAAGCAAAGGTTCAAAGGGACGGTGGTGGAGGTGGGTTTGTGCCAGATATGAGACCCAGCGGCAACAGCAGCACCTGCATTGGCAAGGTAGGGCCGAAGTGGTGGCAGCGGAGTCAGCTTTGGTCCGGTGCGGTACCGGGTGGCATTGGTGGCATTTGTATTGGTGAAGTCCAGTGTGGGTGAGGGCATTGCTGGAGGTGAGTTGGTGTTCAAGTGTGGCGACTTTCCTTCCAGCAGCAATGACACAGTGAAGGGGACTCGAGTTTGACCACCAGGCCCATGGCCCACAACAGAGCACTTAACAAAAAGGACTATAAAGTTGGACACTTTTTCTTGATTTCTTCATTTTTCTGTCTTTCTATTCTATGTTTTAGTTTATTTTTCTGTATTATAAGATGGCCCAAGAGAGTGGCAACATTCTGCAACACATTTCACTGTATTTTGTAAAAAGATGTATATGACAATAAATAAATAAATCAAAATCAAATCTAATTAAATCAAGAGAGGGGAGGCAGGGGTTTATTTTATTGTCTGATCTGAAAGGCAGTACTTCTGACTATGCAGCACTCTCTTAGCACTGCATTGAGAGTGATAACCTAGATCCCGTGTTCAGGTCTCTGGAGTAAGACTTTAATTCACAACATTTCGACCATTAAGAGACAACTAAAGTATAGTCTGTGAAGAAAATAAAGGAAAAGCTATAATTACCTTTAGGGGAAATGAATGAAACTATTTTGTTTTTGTACATATGGATTTTAAAAATTAAGTGGGGCCCCTTAAGGATAACTGAGCTGAAAGAGTAAAGGAAATGCCTAAATCTTTAGGTTTTTATTTCAGTGATTTTTGAGAATAGAAAACATAAATACTGTCTCTCATCTTGTGTCCAAGTTGGCAGAAAGTGTGAAAGGAATGATTGTGTACAGTGTGTCCAAAAGCGACGTGGTCATTGAGATATTGGATTTGTAAAGTATTAGATTCCAATGGAATCCAGCTGAGAATACGAAAGTGACTTAGACCAGAAGTAAGGGATGTGTTGTGGAAACTCCACAATATAATTTTGGATGCTGAGGATATATCCAATGTCCTTGGAAATTGCAGATCCAGCCGTTCATGGAATGAAAATGATTGATTGATTTATTGATTTTGAAGAACAATTCAGGAGTACCTATTAAATAGTAAACGATGAGCACACTGTGCCCGATAGAATGAAACTTTTCTTTGAGAAGAGAGCAGCAATTTTAAAAGATGAAGATAATATCACTGATGATAACTTAATGTTGGAAATGCATCTGATCCCCTGAGAGGCTGGCTGAACTGAGCACTCAAGAGATCAAGAAGGAAGTTGTTAACTGAACTATAAATTGATGAGGTAAGTGGAACTGGAGACATGCTCTTGGCTGTGTCGGTCACTATTGACTTGCCATGGCTCCAGTTGTGCAAAATTATTCCTGAGACTTGCTGATCTTATTTAGTTTTGATTTGACTGAAGAATATTGTCTGCAAAGCACCTCACAAACCAAATATTGCAGGAGAGCACAGGGGTGTGAGCTATGGCACCGTGGTAGCACTAACTGCCTCAGAGACACAGATCCCTCAGACAAAGGGTGATTCAGGTTTGAAACTCAATTCCGCAAATGGCAACTGATGATTAATCATTCTTACTTTTACAATGTGACTGAAAGGTTTTAGTTTTCTAAAGGTATCAAAGGACCTGGGGCAAATACACGTGTGTTGAGTTAGGTCACAGATATTCTCATGGAATGTTTGGACATGCTTGAGAAAGGGACAAAATGTGCTGTCCCCTGGACCCATAGAATCACTGAATGGGTACAGCTGAGAGGCAGAAAATTTGACCCATTGAGCCTGTGCTGGAGTGGAGAGTGGTTGTACATGTGAGTTTGACGGGATGGTGGTGAAGAACGTAGAATCAATAGGCACAAATTTCACATCAGATCATAATTTTATTTATTCTACAGTTGTCACAAAGCTAGTCCTTTTACAAGGTTATGTTGTCCTTGATTTTTTTTCCAGAGAGGTTTTAAATGACCCAAGGTTCCGTCATGTCTGAAGTTTGAATAGTTCATTGGGGCCCTTTTGTTTATACCTAACAGATCATGCTTTAGGCAGAAAGCTTTCAAGTCTTTTAAAAAAACCCAGGTATAATCAAGGGGGCATGCCCAGCTGTCTAGCTAGGCAGGTCACTTCAGTTCGGGGGTTAGTTGAGTCAGGGCTCAGTTAAAAGTGGATGCTCTCCCCCTCCTTCTGTCCTTCTGACTTTGTAACCTGTAAACTTTTTGTGCCATTTCTACTCTTTGTGCTAAGGGAAAAGGTAGGAGAAAGTGAGGACTGCAGGTGCTGGAGATCAGAGTCGAACGTGTAGTGCTGGAAAAGTCTTTTTAAAGTCTGCATCAGGAATCAAGTCTTCCTGATGAAGGGCTTATACCTGAAATGTCATTTCTCCTGCTCCTCGGATGCTGCCTGATCTGTGGTGCTTTTCCAACACTACACTCTTGACTTTGTGCTAAGAGGTTTGTTCATTGGGATTGTTGCAAGTATTTTGGAACAGCATCATTTAGTCAGGATAGCCTGTTGGGTTCGGATAGGATAAGCTATTCAGGTATTCGACTTTTGGTTCTTTGTGTTTCATTCCGTAATTTTGTAAATAAATTCTGACTATTTGAAACTTGGCAGTCTGACCAGCTAATTCACTCTGGGAATATTACGACACACTTACCTGAAACAAATAGCAAAGTTACAGTCTGGGCTACCTGCTTAAAAGTTTTTTGAGAGGCCGGGCCTGGTCTGTAACACAGTGTATGTGACATCATGGAAGAGCCAATGGAAGAGAATCTCTCAATCTGGGAGTAGATCTCAAATCATTCAGGTTTTATATTTACTGGTGTATGATGCAGAACAATTTCTATTCTCCTGCCATCACAGCTCATCTAATCCTCAATAATCTTGCAGTGAACCCACTCCCCTTGGGCCGTCATAGAATTAGTGCTTTCTGTATTCAATATCAATTAATTTTATTATCTCTTTCTTTATATCAAATCTTATAACAGTCTGATTGCTGGCATTCAAATATTATCAAATGTTCTCACTATCTGAGGCTGCCTAATAAATATTAGACCAGCCATAAACATTCCATTGGTCTGATTATCAAAACAAAATCTGAATTTAATTAATTAATTTACCTCGAGTTGTTAAAAGATATCCACTCTTCAAATTATGGCAGTTCAAATCATCATGAGTTATTTCCTTGCCTTTCTCCCTGATGCACACTTTATTTGTTCAATTAATTTCACTTCAATTTCCTCTTTTTTCCCCAATGAACTGTATATTTTCCCACCATTAATTCCTCTTCTCTTAAATTTCCACCCAAATTAGTCTCATCCAAAGTTGAATCCAAATGACTGATGATGCTTATTCCTTCCTTCAACACAATGGCCACACTCCACGAAAACCTTTTGCAAACTTCAGACAACTGTATTTGAGCCAATGTCTATCCACTGGTGCCTGAGAAAATATCCAGAGCCAGATTTCTAGGTTTTCAAGTTAACAGGACTTCGTGAAACTCTTTACAGTCAATAAGTTCAGTCACTGTTGAGAGAATAAAATGCACTGAAGACAATTTGCCACACAATGATATCTCAAGAAAAGCAATTGAGTGAAAGATCAGATAATGATTTTTTTATCTCAAGGGGTAAAGCTCATGGGAGGAATGTTGGCTGAGAGCACCAGGAAAGTTCCTTAACCCCCTATCAACAGTGACGCAGGATTGTTTATATCCAACTGCACAAGCTGACCAGATCCTGTTGAACATCTTCATTGATGGATGGGGCCTCTGACTGTGCAACTCCCTCTTAGTAAAATTAATTCAAAAAGAAATAAACTAAATCAAATTGAAACTGTTTCACATTACATGATTGTTGTCATAATAATAGAACAAACAGATCATCAGACTTACTGCTCACTAGTAACAGGTTTTGCTAAACATTCTTTCGTAAAGATTCTACTCTCTGAATAAAGCTATGACTGACAAACAAACTGGCACCTATCAAATGTGCAGTGGCATCAATCCAGATAACTGTACCCATGGGAAAGGCAAATACAGATCACTATGATACTTCAGAATTCGATTCTCACACTGTAGAAAAATGAAAAATCTCAGTGGCAAGGGATCTGGAAGATGGAGCAGTTTAACTTTACTCCACAGTAAAATAGCTTAATATTGACCAGGATATGATATTATGGAATCCCTGCAGTGTGGAGGGATGCCATTCAGCCCATTGGGTTCACACCAACTCTCCACAGAGCATCCCACCCAGACTCACCCCATATCCCATGTAACCCTGCTTTTCCCATGGCTAATGCACTTAACCTACACATCCTTGGACACTATGCACAATTTAATATGACCAATCCACCTAACCTGGACATCCCTAGACACTAGTATGGCCAATCCACCTAACCTGCACATACCTGGACATTGGGGCAATTTAGCATGGACAAACCACCTAAACTGCACATCTTTGGACTGTGGGAGGAAACCAGAGCACCTGACAGAATCCCACACAGACGCAGGAAGAATGTGCAAATGCCACACAGACAATCACCCGAGGGTGGGAATTGAGCCCAGGTTCCTGGCACTGTGAGGCAGCAGTGCTAACCAATGAGTAGCCTTTGTAACAAACTAATGCTATTCTACTAATACTATGTGAGAAGATCTCTGCAATCAGAATTAGTGGCTCTCAGGTTAACTGAGCAGCAGGAGTGTCAATCCAGGAAGCAGCAAATAATATTAGTCACAGCAAATTGCATTTACATAGCACCTTTAAAATAGCAGATACACCACAGTGTAGTCAATCAAAATTGACCTTAAATTTGAGGATGTTAAAGAGGTGAGATTAGGAGAAAGCAGCTAATTTGGAGTGTTGTGAGGTTAGAGAAAGTGATAGAGAAGTTAGGTCAGGAATCCAAAACCCTAATCCGTAGATAATATAGATATGGATGAATGGGAGTCTGGATGGATTTGGAAATAAGGATGGGAATAGATCACATAACTCTGTACATATCACACAGAGATAACCCTCAAATCGAGGAAAACCGCACCATTTGGATTTAGTGTGTTGCTGTGTTAAATCACCAGGTAAGGTAAGGTAAGGTACCCATGCCAGCCACTGCTAATTTGCAAAGTGCTACCTGAAGTTGAGATGTCAAAGATAAAAACAAACCTACATGTTTTCCAATAGAAGCTCTAACACCAGAGAAATGTGCATTTATTAATGGATGGATGTAACTTCTTTGGCAGTGCATTGGAAACTTACACATGTATAACAAAGGGAGGCAGAGAGGATTTTATTTCTGACCTGCTGGGTGGGATTGGAGCAATTAAAGTGGAACTTGTATCTAAATGCTAATTGAACAATCTTGCGGTACAATGGTAGTGGCCCTACCACTGAATGAGGAGGTCTGGGTTCAAGTCCCACCTGCTCCAGAGGTATGAAATAATATTTATAAATAATTGGGGATCTCAAATGATCAATTCTGAAGTGGTTTTGACAAGTTAGGTGGAAGCAGAAAGTCAGCTGGTCTTGAAAGTAGTTTGTATCAAAGAATGATATCTCACAGAAGGAGGCCATTTGGCCCATTGTGCTTGTGCCAACCTTCTGAAAGAATATCACTCAATCTCACTTACACCTGCTCCTTTCTATGTAAAATGCCCTACTGCAAATAAATGTCCAATATTATTATGTATGTTACTTGCGAATCTGCTTCCTCCACCCTTGAGGGCAGCATGTACAAGATGAGAACAACTCCTGTGAACAAAAAGTCTACTTATCTCCTCTTCTGGTTCTTTTCCAAGGTAACTTAAATCTGTATCCTCTGGTTACCAGCCCTTCAGTTTGTCCTGCTTAATTTAGCAAACTGCTTCATGATGTTGAACACCTTCATTAAATCTCCCCACAACCCTCGCAGCTCTAAACTCAGTCTCGCCACATTAATTGATGCCTCTCATCCCTGGCAACATCACAGGAGACAAGTTTCCTCTGCATCTTTACCAGAGCTTTGACAACGTTCTTAAAATGCAGAGTCCAGAACTGGACACAATTCTGCAGCTGGGTCCATTCACAATAGGCTTAACCACAACTTGTTTGATTCAAAATATAAAAATAAAGCTTGCTTGTGAGGGAAGTTTTCAAATGCCCCTGGGAAAATGGAGCAGAGCCCATTGAAAGGTGTTGCATATTCTATACCGGATGTCATAGTTTGGAAGATCTCATTTCCATCCAAACCTGAGGGAGTAAACAGATTTTATAAAAATTAGTCCCAACAGTGCTCTGCTCCAGATTGTTCATCAGCTCATCAACCACTGAAACCATCAGCTGGTAATCTGAAATAAAACAGAAAATGCTGATAATGCTCAAGAGGTCTGTCAGCTTCTGTGGAAAGAGAAACAATGTTGGACTGGATTCAACATTTTGTCCACTAAACCAGACAGACACCTGTGTTATCTCCTCTGGGATGACCCACTGGTATTAATTGCGCACTGGGGCATACAAGTAACCACAAGGTGAAGCCTTCTGGGATGAAGGACTTTGAGGGAGTGGGTAGGAATGACTCCCACCCACTGAGAGACAAGGACTGGCAGATTTTATCGTTTGATGGGCAGCACACTCATGAGCCAATGATCATTGTCAGAACAACAGAAACCAGAGACCCAGAATCAAGGAACAATTGGCAGGAGGCAGAATGAGGTTACCTCCAAGTAAGTTCCTGTCCAAGCCACTCACCACTCTGATGTGGAAATATATTCCGGTTCCCTCACTGTCGCTGGGTTAAAATCCTAAAATTCCCACCTCTAAGGGCTGTGTGGGTCAACCTAATATGGACTGCAGCGGTTCAAGGAGGCAGCTCACTACCACCACCTTCTCAAGTGCGACTAGGGCTGGACAATAAATGTTGGCGAGCCAACGACGCCCACGTCCCATAAGTAAATTGAAACAAAATGGAGGTATTCTTGTAAGGTATTGGTCATGAGGAGATGGGGGTGGGGTGCGGTTTCAGCATTAAGGGCAGAGAGGTGCCTCTCAACAGGCCCCAACTTGCAGATGTCATGCCTCCCGATCAGGCACTGATTGCTTTTGAATGAGGAGCTCCCTGTCCATATGACCGTAAGCAAGGCTGCACAAGGTTAGCTGTCTTGGATGCCCCATGGTGACAGACCTCGCTGCAATTGCATTGATACCAGTGATGGTGGCATGATGCCTTTGGATCATCATGAATTGGACACTTTAGGGTTTCAATTGACAATGGGACGGGAAGTCCTTACACCAGCCTGACGGAGTGGGAAGGCACTGGGGTTCAGATACACCACTATCTTGCCCAATTAAATGCATTCCACACCTGCAAACCTACTGAGAGTAAGGCCTAAAGCTCCACCCAACAGGTCAATTTCATCATAACAGCTCCAGTTAAGTTCAGAGATCTGAAACATTAACTATTTTTCTCACTCCACCGATGCTGCCAGACCTGCTGAGTACTTCCAGCACTTCTGTTTTTAACTTCACAAATAGAAGAAAGACCAGGAGCCCAATCAGTTCATCCAGCATGTGCCACCACTCAGTTAGATCACTTTAACTCCATCTTGCTCTATAACCCATAATAGCCTTTACCTAATAACAAACAAACATCTCTGTTTGACCCCTCAGACTCAACAGATTTTGTTTTGGGGAGACAGTTTCAGGTTACCACTACCTTTTGAATAAGGAAAAGGAGAGATTTTTTAGTGGAGAGGATATCTATCTCTGAGCTGATTAGTTTTGAATTAATAAGTTCAGAGCAACAGACTGATTCAGGAACTGTTCATCTTGAACAATGAACAGTGTGCTGCAGTTTAAAGTTTGAGTATTTGAGACTATTAATATACCTTAAGTGAAACCTTGGAAAGCTAAAATTACCTTTCTTTTGATTACAAATTTGAGAATAGAAGGTAAAATGAGATTGTGGTCATCCAGGGTTGTGTTAGTTTAATGACGTATTTAACTCCAGTGTAAACACTATTAATACAACATGGCAACCAAAATATATAGGCAGAGTGCTGAAGCTTCTTCACAATTGCTATGGGAGTTAGTATGTTATCACACTGTACCAGTAGAAAATTATTGATTGAAGAATGTTAAAATACAAGAGACCATTCAGTTCATCATGCCTGTGCCAGATTTTTGAAAGAAATATCCATTTAGTCCGATTGCCCTCTTCTCCCTTTTACCTGCAAATTCTTTCCTTTTCAAAATTTATCCAATTCCCTTTCAAAAGGTTACAACTGAATTTGCTTTCATCACTTTCAGGCAGTGCATTCCAGTTCACAGCAACTTTCTGTAAAAAAGATTTTCTCATGTTCTTTAATCAAAACATCTTAAACCTGTGCCCTCTGGATACTTAGCATCCTGTCACTGGAACAATTTATTCTATGAAAAACTTTCTTGCCATTAGGACTTACAGCAGTGGGATTGGATTGATTGTGAATCAGCAAATGTATCATATCATGTCTGTCTCTATTCCCTGATGTCTGTTAGTTTGGCATCCACCTTCTCCTCACTCTCTGCCACACACACTACCTGTGTTGGATAATCAGAATGTTGCATGCCTCCAGTGCTCCACAAACTGTTCTAATACAGGAAGGAATTTGTTCAGGCATAACCATCGAGGGATGTGCTCACATATCATTATCCATTTGTAGCTGTCCAGCAACCAATCATTTGAACAGTGTGACCACACAACCATGGGGCTGGGGATAGATTTAGGCACAGGTTGGCAGAGGAAATACCCTAAAAAAGTGGATAAGCATTTGTTTCGATTGACCATTGTTCTAAATTCAATGAAAGCAATGACGAATAGTCAGAGGCACAACACCAGGACTAACATTGCTGCTTTGAGGAGCAACACAGTCGCATTTTCTCTTTCTTTTCAAGGGATATGGGTGTCATTGGCAAGGCCAGCAGTTGTTGGCCATACCTAAGTGTTCTTTAACTGATTGGCTTTCTAGGCCATTCCTGATGATATGTAAGAATCAATCTTATTGCTATGGTCTGGAGTTATATGTAAGGACAACAGGTTTCTCTCTCTAAAGGACCTTAGTGAAACAAACAGCTTTTTAACAACGATGGCTGATAGCTGTCATGATCACCATCATTGAACCTACCCATACTTTCCAGATTCTGCAAACTTCACTTAAACCCCATGGTGGGATTTGACCCATATCTACAAAGCTTTAGCCTTGGTCTTGCTTCTGGATTACTAGTTCATTGACATTGCCACTATGCCACCATTTCCCCCACACGGCATCCATTGGTGACAATGGTGGGGTAATGACTCTTTTCCAGAAGTTTCCTAAAAATTGTTGCATTTGCTGGAATACGTCCCATGACACCTACCATTTTGTGTAGACTGCACAATGTTCCTTCAATACCGGAAGCCATTTATTGAAGCAAACTCTGTTTGAAGCGTAAATAAATGATAAAAATAAGATGGATGGATGATCAAGTATGTAATGAGAACAGGAGAAGGCTATTCAACCCCTCAAATCTATTCTGTCAATCAAATGTACCATAGCCAAAATCTCTTCTCCTTCCTTGGTTCAATGGTCATTAACACTTTGTCTCGTTTACCTAAGATTATTACAGATGGCTACCTTCAATGTTTAGGGATATTTTCACTCAACCAGAGTAAGAGATTTTGTGGCAAAGTAGTAATGTCCCTCTCTCTGAGCCATGAGGCCTGTTTTCAAGTCCCACCTTCCTCCAGAGGGGTGTAGTAACATCTTTGAACAGGTTGGTTAAAAAATATGACTACTATACTGAAAGTATTTTACATTTTCATGCAACACTGCTGCAGTTTTAAAGAAGACCTTATTGAAATCATGATGTGGAGGTGCCAGTGTTGGACTGGGGTGGACAAAGTTAAAAATCACACAATACCAAGTTATAGTCCAACAGGTTTATTTGGAAGCACTAGCTTTTGGAGCGCTGCTCCTTCATCAGGTGGTTGTGGAGTATAACATTGTAAGACACAGAATTTATAGCAAAAGTTTACGGTGTAATGTAACTGAAAATATATATTGAAAAAGACTTGGATTGTTTGTTAAGTCTCTCATCTTTTAGAATGACCATGCTGGATTCAGATCTTTCATATGTAGATTGCAATTTTTTTTTTTTAAAATGTTACATTCTCAAGTGAACTTTAACAATTTGTGTCATATTGGTCCAGATAATGCATTTAAGGTGTGAGGTGCCCTGTGTGAGACTGTCTGTGCCACAATGGTCAGACTGATTCTAATCTAAAAAATGGATTTACAGAGACTTACATGGATTCATGCAGTTTTTGAGTAAAGTAAAATGTAATTCTGCAAGTACAAATTCACTCCAAAAACTTATATGTGTGTGTGTGCATATGGGTGTGTGCATGGAGGGGGGGAGGTTATGAGTGTCTGTGAGAGAGTGTGTGTATGTGTGTGCATGTGAGTGTAAAGGGGTATAATTCTGTGAAGGAGCAGCGCTCCAAAAGCTAGTGCTTCCAAATACACCTATTGGACTATAACCTGGTATTGTGTGATTTTTACCTTTATTGAAATGAAACTGAAAACAAAAAATGCTGGAGATCACAATGGGTCAGGCAGCATCCATGGAGAGAAAGCAAGCATCCTCTGTGATTGAAGTCAAGTTGACTGTTTGCTTTGTAGGTGGGATCTTCTGTATCAAAACACTAGATCATATGTGACTGAACCAGACATTGAAGATTTGGTTAGGTTTGTTTTCAGAACAGGTCTGAGTTTCCAGTACTTACTGCATTTGAATGATCTAACACTCAGACCCAAGAAAATCTCCCTTTCTGGATTGATACATATGCTGTTAAGAATGCAAAGACAATAATCACGTCAGTGGGATATAACTGAATGTACACTACTCACCAATGTGGAGAATGAGCGAATGACTCGATGGAGCTTTTTCTAACTCTGGCATTATGGTTTTGCAACATCCAAAAAGGGCAAGTGAATGGCATCAATAGCAAGGTGTGAGAAAAAAGACGAGTGTGCATTTCTATGTCTTTCATGGCCTCAGGTACTCACAAAGCACTTTACAGACAATGATGTACTTCTGAATGATAGTCACTGTTGTAATGCAACACACAATATGCTTACAGCAAAAACCCAGAAACAGCAATGTAGTCATGACTACCTCATCTGAAAGACCCAGTTTTTGATTCATGTGATGAGTTGGGAATCCTGGTAGTCACCTATTTTCATAGAATCATGGATACCCTATATTGCAGAAGAAGGCTATTCAGCCCATCGAATCCACATCAACCCTCTAAAGAGCATCCCAGCCAGACCAACATTCCACACAGACCACCACTCCTCCCCCGCATTTCCCATGGCTAAGCTACCTAGCCTGCACATCCCTGGACACAATGAGCAATTTAGCATGGCCAATCCACCTAATCTGCACATTTTTGGACTGTGGGAAGAAACTGGAGCACCCTGAAGAAACCCATTCAGACACAGGGAGAATGTGCAAACTCCACACAGACAGTCGCCTGATAATGGAATCCAACCTGGGTCCCTGGTGCTGTGAGGCAGCAGTGTTAACCACTGAGCCATTGTACTGCCATCTTGGGATGGAATGGGAGCAAATCGAAGAGGGCAAACCTTGAATTCTATCTCACTAAACGAAGAGTAAATTGGCACTGAGTGTCCAACTTGCCATGTGTGTGGATCATATTTACCTTCATGAGTTACTGCTGCTGGGCAGGTAAAATTGAAACACTTTGAAACCCCCAGCCCAAACAACATGGGTTCACAGTTATTGAATATACACATGCTTTTGAGGGCAGAAGCAGGCCTTTTGAAATAATTATCCAGTCAGGCAAACACGTGCCTGATTGATGATCTAATGAGAGTAACGTATTGATTTAGTTCTGTGGTTTTGCTATTGCAAATTATTATAGCTGACAGCAGTACTTACTTAATTGCCTTTCAACAATCATAACAATACATAATTATTGCTAATTTGTAGTCAAAATCCGTGGCTCCATTTGTAAGGTTCAAGAAATTCCACATGATTAAAATCCCAAGACAGTCGTATTACTCAGAGCTGAGAAAGTGTATTAGGTTTGATCTGGTAAATAGCAGCTCAGCAAAAGGGAAACTGCTTCAAGCCGTTAGATTCCAACCGTGTTTACATTCTCCTATATTTCGCCTTCCCGGGGGGCTGCTGACACTTTGAAAGAATCCAGATTTGAGACTTGAACTAAAATACTGAAGGGTGGTTCTCAGATATCAACATGATAAACGTGTGCAAATTTTTTTACCTTTGAGATGTTTTCAATGGAAGTTAGCTTCTCCAAGATAAGGTGGAGATAGGTATGGATTTCCTTAGAGCCATTCTGGTTTTAGATGCAATGTTTCTGAGAGTGCAGCCTAAACCTTGTTATGGCAGGGAAGTTTTGGCAGTGGAATGGAATCAAATGAGATTCATGATGACTACTGTCACTCGTTATATCTGACTTGCTGAGCCTTCTCCACCTCTCTTCCTCTCCTTCTTTAAGACAAATCTTCAAAACAACATTCTTAACCAAATTTCCGGACATCTGAGCTAATATCTCCTTACCTGGTTTGGTGTCAGATTTTGTTTGATAATAGCTTCTGTGAATCACTGTGGGATGTTTCATTACATTAAAGATGCTACATAAATCCAAGTTGGTGGTGCAAAAAGTCCCACGTGTTTTAGCTGAACTGCAAATTTGCACTTCACAGAATTCTAGGTATTGAAAAATGAACATATCATAAGACCAATAGATTCAGAAGTAGAGTTAGTCCATTCTGCCCATCAAGTCTGCTCTGCCATTCAATTATGTTGTTCAACCTCATTCTTCTGCCTTCTCCCCATAACTCTTGATCCCCTTACTAAACTAGAATTTATCTAACTCTATCTTAAATACACACAATGATTTGGCCTCCATAGCCCTCTTTGCAGTGAGTTCCACAGATTCACCACCCTCTGGCTGAAGAAATTCCTTCTTATCTTAGTTCGAAAGAGCCTTCTTTTCTCTTTAAGGCTGTGCCCTCGAGTACACTCGATGTCTACTCTAACCAGGCCTCTCAGTATTCTCGTAAGTTTCAATCAGATCTCTTCTCATCCTTTCTAACCTCTGGTGAGTACAGACCCAGAGTCCTCAATCACTCCTCAAGAAAAATCCCTCCATTGCTGGGATCATTCTTCAAAACCTCATCTGGACCCTCTCCAACGCCAGCACATCCTTTCTTAGATATGGGGCTGAAAACTGCTCACAATATTCTAAATGTGGTCTGACCAGAGCCTTATACAACCCAAACAGTACATTTCTGCTGTTGTATTCTAGCCTTCTCGAAATTAATGCTAACATTGCATTTGCCTTCCTAACCGCCAACTGAACCGGCATGTTAACCATAAGAGAGTTCTGAACTAGGTCTCCCAAGTCCCTTTGTGCTTCAGATTTATCGTCAACAGATGTTTCAGTTGGAACAGCAGCAACTTGCATTTATTTATGTAACACTTTTAACATACTGAACCATCCTCATGAGCAATTATCAAACAAAATATCATACTTTAGCAACAGGTAACTGGAGCTTGGTAAAACCAAGAGGCTTTAGCCAATATATTGAGGAGAGAGTTGGGGAGGTAGGGAAATTTAGGGAGGGAATTCCTTAGCTCAAGGCCCATGCAGTTGAGGGCATGATAACTGCTAGTGAACACTCCTTCACACTAGTGAACAGACAAATGGAATAACTAGACTTTTTTGTTCTTATTTTGCAATCTCGACAAATGGAATGGTGTCAGTTTAATATTTAAAACTCTTAATCTCTTGAATTCTATTTATACTGTGTTAATTGTACTGAGGTCTTCTGGATCATTCCACACACTCACTTGACAGAATTGAGATATTACAGAGTGAAGGGTGAAGGTGTGAATTGTACAGCAGCCAGCAAGGCTGACCTTTGACCTTTACTTGTGGTGACGATGATAATGGTCACTTTTTGACTAATCAATGAGAAAGGTTGCAATGGAAGTGCTTACTGGCTGAAGCTGGCTGTTATGGCTGTTCCTGCACTGCAGTCCAGATCATATTGATCCCTAAAGTCATATCAGCAGGATTTATTTGGCGAGTGAACTGTTTGTTTTCACCCTGTGTCTGTTTTCTTCTATCCTGTTGACTTCAGCGGTAGGGAGACATTAGTTGAGGTGTAAAGAGAGCAGTTAACCCATTTCTCCACCTGGTGAGAACAGACTACCTCAACAGATGCATCATTGGCATCGCCATCTTACCTTGGGAGCAGTTTCTCCTCACCAATGCTCAACTGTCAGTGCTTTGGAATGGAATACTTTCCCACTTCATACTTTTCCTGGATTTGTATAGCATTAAACCTTTGTGCATTCAAGACAGACTTTGAAGATGTGACCGCATAATTCATGTTGGCACGTTGAGTATAGTAACAAGCAGATGGATGAACATTGAAATGTCTCTGTCTTTACCCTTGCAGTTGAGTGTAGAGGCCTCATGGCGCTACTTCAAGAAAGAATAGGGGAGTTCTCCCCAGTGTTTGGGGCTATTATTTATTCCTCAACCAACATCACCAAAGTAAATCTAAAAGTTTACTGTGCACAAATTAAATGCTGCATTTCCAGTGACCACATTTCATAAAAGTACTTTATTGTCTGTAAAATCCCTTGCAGGCACTATAGGAATGCAAGTCTTTCATTGTAAAATAAGTTGGTTGCTGAATCACTTTACACATGAATCTACATGAGAGAAAATAGAATCATAGAATCCATACAGGGCGGAAGCAGGCTATATGGCTTATTGAGTCAACACTGAGCCTCTGAAGAGCATCCCACCTGTACACATCCCCTCCCAACCTTATTCCCTGTAATCCTGATTTCCCTATGGCTAATTCACCTAATGTATACATCCCTGGGCACAATGGACAATTTAGCATGGCCAACCCACCTAACCTGCACATCTTAGGGCTGTGGGAGGAAACAGGAGCCCCTGAAGGAAACCCACGCAGACACAGAGAGAACGTGCAAATACCACACAGACAGTCGCCTGAGGGTTGAATCGAACCCAGGTCCCTGGTGCTGTCAGGCAGCAGCGAAATACATTGACTTCTTTAGAACATACAGTGAATGATGGCAAATCACAGACTACCAAGTGGTTCAAAGCTATCTAGGATTGTTAAATTATATTTTTTCTCAAAATTAGGGGTCACAATAGCATTGTCACAAACAAATTACTTCTTTATTATTGAATGAAACCTGCAGTGATCAGACAGACAGAGTGCTCTGGCATTCAAGCTGATTACACTGTGTGCAGTTCAAGTGCACTTAAAAAAATTGAACTCGTCTTGGCCAGGGACAAGACAAAAATAAATCAGTATTAATTTATATTTTATTAGAGAGTCATTTATTGCACAAATTATTCCATGGAATTTGCTGACAGATATGAGGGGCAGCAGAAATACTGCTGAGACATTTTCCAATGACCAATTTTGTTTTTTCCTCATTTTGAATTTCTAGGCTGTTTGAATTGTCTGGAAAATCCAAATCCCTCATCCTCCAAATCAACTTTCTTTACTCCTAATTGTTGAAAGTATCATTTCCAATCAAGTTGGAGCCAAGTGAACACTGCAGAGACATGTGTGAAACCATTGTATTTTGCACTCAGTCCTCCCTCCCCAGTGAAACGTGTATTTATAAAGCTTCAGGATGCCCCAATCAATTCTGAGACAGAGAGACACTTTTGAAGGATATTTATTGCTGCAATGAGCAAACACTGGCTGCAGGATTTCCTCCATTGGTACACAGACTATTCTTTGAAGAGGTATCAAGTAAACTAGACAAAAGGGTGCCAGTTTATGATCTATTTGGATTTCCAGAAGACCTTTGACGAGGTGCCGCATAGGAGGCTACTAAACAAGATAAGAACCCATGGTATTAAGGGCAAGGTACTGACATGGATAGAGGAATAGTTGACTGGTGGAAGGTAAGGAGTAGACAATAAGAGATATTTTTCTGGATGACAGCTTGTGACTAGTAGAATTCTGCAGAGACCAGTATTGGGACCAATCACATTATAAATTAACAATCTGGACGCAGGAACTGAGGACATTGTTGCTCTGTTTGCAGGTGACATAAAGTTAGGTAGAGAGACAGGTAGTGTTGAGGAAGTGGGAAGGCTACAGAAGGCCAAGAGAGTGGGCAAAGAAGTGGCAAATGAAATACAGTGTTGGAAAGTATGAGGTTATGCACTTTGTTGGGAAGAATAGAGGCATATTTTTGAAACTGGAAAGGGCTTCAGAAATCTGAAGCACTAAGGGACTTAGAACTAGTTCAAGGTTCTCTTAAGGTTAACATACAGGTTCAGCTGCAGTTAGAAAGGTAAATGCAGTGTTAGCATTCATTTCAACTGCTGAGGCTGTGTAAGGCTCTGGTCAGACTGTATTTGGAATATTATAAGCAGCTTTGAGTACCATATTTTAGGAAGCATGTGCTGGCAGTAGAGGTGGTTTACAAGAATGATCCTGGGGATGAAGGGCTTGTCATTATGAGAAGCAGTTGAGGACTCTGGGTCTGTACTCAATGTATTTAGAAGGATGAGGCCTGGATAAAGTGACATGGAAAAAATGTTTCCACTAGTACAAGAGACAATGACTTGAGGATAGCGACTTAGAGTGAGAGGACAACCATTTAGAATTGAAATAAGAAGGAATTTCTTCAGCCAGAGGTTGCCAGAAGAGCCAGATCTTTAACGTTTGGAACTCATTGCCACAGAATGCTGTAGAGGCCAAGTCATTGAGTGTATTTAAGACAGAGATAGATGGGCTTTTGATTAGTAAAGGGATCAAGGATTGTGGGACGAAGGCTGGAGAATATTTTTTATTCAGTTATAGGATGTTGGCATTGCTGGCTGGCTAACATTTATTTCCTGTCCCCAGTTGCCCTTGAGAAAGTAGTGGTGAGCTGCCTTCTTGAACTGCTGCAGTCCACCTGTAATGGATTAGCCCCCATTGCCAGCAGAGGGGGATTTTGACCCAGCGACAGTGAAGGGAAAGCAATATATTTCTAACTCAGGATGGTGAGAGGCTTGGAGGGTAGCTTGGAGGTGGTGTTTCCATGTATCTGCGCCCTTGTCATTATAGATGGAAGTAGTCATGGGTTTGAAAGGTGTTGTCTGAGGAGCTTTGATGATTTTCTGCTGTGCATCTTGTTGATAGTACACACTGCTGCTCCTGAGTCTGGTGGTGGAAGGAGTAGATACTTCTGGATGTGTTGCCAATCATATGGGCTGCTTTGTCCTGGGTGGTGAGTGTTTTTGGAGCTGCACCCATCCAGGCAAATGGGAAGTATTCCATCACACTCCTGACTTGTACCTTGTGGATAATGGGCAATCTTTGGAAAGTCAGACAGTGAGTTAATCATTACAGTATTCTTAACCTCTGACCTGCTCTTGTACTACTGTGTTTATTTGGTAAATCCCATTGAGTTTCTGGTTAATAGTAACCCAAAGGATGTTAATAGTGGGGGATTTCATGATGGTAACACCATTGAATGTCAAGGGGTAGTGGTTAGATTGCCTCTTATTGGTGATGGTCATAGTCAGGCATTTGTATGGAGCAACTGTTACTTGCCACTTGTCCGTCCCACATCTGACCTTATGATGGAGAGGTCATTAATGGGCTGTAGAACTGTTAGGCTCATTTAATAACACACCCTTTGCAGTTAGATCATAATACAACTTATTGAAACTAAACCCCTGAATTAGCGACAGACCCATCTTCATCCTCACCAGTCTACCTACTGTAGATTCATCTGTACATGACAATATCAGTACTGATTACCACATAGTCTTTGTGGAGTTGATGTCTTGTCTTTGCATTAGATATATGCTCCATTATGTTGTGTAGCACTACAGGAATCCCCAAGGCCAATTACTATTTACTCTTGATCATTGGCAAAGAGATGGGAACAGTTATCAGTTATTGTTCTGTCTAAACATCCGATGATCTGTAAGCCCTTGTTTGTTATGATTTGCTTGTACTGCTCGCAAAACAAAACTTTTACTTAGGTACATGTGACAAGAATGTGCTATCAACTAAAGTTTGTTAGCAAAAGTCTGCTCACTGATGTTTGGTTTTGGTTCCACCAGGAGCCACCCAGCTCCTGAGCTCGTTACATCTCTGCTTCAGAGCGGCACGGTGGCACAGTGTTTAGCACTGCTGCCTCACAGCACCAGGGTCCCAGGTTCGATTCCAGCCTCGGGCGACTGTCTGTGTGGAGTTTGCACATTCTCCCTGGGTCTGCGTGGGTTTCCTCCGGGTGCTCCGGTTTCCTCCCACGGTCCAAAGATATGCAGGTTAGATGAGTTGGCCATGCTAAATTGCCCATAGTGTTAGGTGCATTAGTCAGAGGGAAATGGGTCTGGGTGGGTTACTCTTCAGAGGGTTGGTGTGGACTGGTTGGGCCGAAGGGCCTGTTTCCACACTGTAAGGAATCTAATCTAATCTAATCATGAATGAAAGAGCTGGACTCGAAAGATAAGATGTGACATCAGGGCCACATTTGATTATGAATGGCTTCCAATCACCCTAACAAATCTGGAGGGATTGGGAATGAGAAGAAAATCTCTTCACTGATTTATGTCACACCCACCACAAAGGAAAATGATTGGTGCTGTTAGAGTTCGGTCATCTTCCTCTATTGTAAGGTCAGACGGGGGTGTTTTCTGATGATCACACAATGTTTAACACTATTTGTGACTCCTCAGATACTGAAACAACATATCCAAATAAACAAGACCTGGACAATATCTAGGCTTGGGCTGATAAACGTAACCTTTGTGCCACACATGTCTGAGGCAATGGCAATCTCAACAAAGAGAGAATCTAATCATCATTGCTTCACATTCAATTGCATCTCCTTTGCTGAATCCCCCATAATCAACATCCCTGGATTTAGCATTGAGCAGAAACCGAACTGGACTAACTGTATGAACACTATGGTCAAAGGCTAGCAGTCCTGTAGTTAGTAGTGTCACAAAGCTAGTCCCTTTTTTTTCTAAAAGTTGTTCCTTGGCTCAAGGATACTCTGTCCTTGATTTTTTCAGAGGGGTAATAAACCAGGCCAGTCTCTGATCAGTCTGGTTTGGTACAGAGATGAAAACGGTTTTGACAGGCCTTTTGTTTATATGTAAACAGATGAGACTTCAGGCCCAAGTGGGCATGTTTTAGGTGTGACCTGTATAATGAAAGGGGAGTGGTCAGCTCTCTAGTTGAGCAGTTTAGTTCAATCTGACCTAGTGAGGAGTTCAACAGTGAGCTGTGTGGAAACCCTTGCTGTCTCTTTCTGCCCTTCAACTTCAACCTGTAAGCATGCAATCCATTTATACTGGGTTTTAAAGGGAGTTTGCTTATGGGACTGTTGCGTGTATTCAGAACAGCATAATTAAGTCTAGTTTGAATAGACTGAGTTCTGTAGGGGTTCTTTATTTTGTTTTTGTGTTTCATTGTGTAATCTTGTGAATAAAGTTTTGTCTGTTTTAAAGTCTAGTATATCTTAAAGTCTCGAAAGCCTAGCTATCTTACTCCTGGTCATTTTCACTGCACACTTACTGAAACAAATTGCAAAGTTGTGGTCTGGGGCTGCCTGCTTAAGAATGTTTTGAGTAATCTGGCCTAGTCCACAACAGTAGCTCATTTTCTGACATCCCAAAGCCTATCCACCATCTGCAAGAGGCAAGTCAGGAGTGTGATCGAATACTGCTTTTGTCTAGTTCCTCCTTAAATGAATTAGATAACTCCAATCAGAATGTTATAAATGAATGTGCCCAGGTGTCCCACACTACTGAAGTGGTCATGAACACAAGCCTGTACCAATGTAAAAGGTCTCAACTTCATTAGGAACTGTGGAACTGCCAAGCAGCTTTCTCGCTTCCTTTCCCTCTTTCTCTCTCTCCGGACAGTCAGCGGGTCTCTGCCATTTGCCACGCTGAACCCCTCAGCATGTTTCCAGAAGGTCCAAGAGGTCGGCCTGCAAGTGAACTCTATTTTAAGACCTTTATGTATGGTTTTCTTAAACTTTACTGTAGTTCTGGGCAATCAGAGAGATTTGCTTAATAGTTTGGACCATCTCAATCAGTTGGATGGCTTTGTGTAACAAGACCTGGTGCCTTTCTGTCTGGGCCCTAGGTTGGCTAAGTTATTGAGGGTGTGTCCATCTGGGATAACTGTTGCCCTTTACATCATGTCATTAGTATCTGGCTGCTGTGTTTGCACTGTGCCTGGTGACTAGGTTTTGTTTCTTCAGCATTTTACTTGGCCAATGTAACCCCTTCTTCACTATCCTATCTACCTGTGACTCCACTTTCAAGGAGTTATGAACCTGCACTCCAAGGTCTCTTTGTTCAGCAACAGTCCCTAGGACCTTACCATTAAGTGTATAAGTCCTGCTAAGATTTGCTTTCCCAAAATTCAGCACCTCACATTTATCTGAATTAATCTCCATCTGCCACTTCTCAGCCCATTGGCCCATCTGGTCCAGATCCTGTTGTAATCTGAGGTAACCCTCTTCGCTGTCCACTACACCTCCAATTTTGGTGTCAATTCCTTATTTCTGCATATTTGCAGATGTGTAATTATTATAAAGTTATTGGAACAGTAGAAATTAGGAGGAATAAAACATGAGCTATATCTGGTCTAAACGTACTAAATCTGAGCATAATCCTCGAGACTTCATCATTTGAGGGGCATGGATAGGGTAAATAGGCAAAGTCTTTTCCCTCCGGTGGGGGAGTCCAGAACTAGAGGGCATAGTTTTAGGGTGATAGGGGAAAGATATAAAAGAGACCTAAGGGGCAACGTTTTCACACAGAGGGTGGTACGGGTATGGAATGAGCTGCCAGAGGAAGTGGTGGAGGCTGGTACAATTGCAACATTTAAGAGGCATTTGGATGGGTGCCTGAATAGGA
Source organism: Chiloscyllium plagiosum (assembly GCF_004010195.1). Classification (NCBI taxonomy): domain Eukaryota; kingdom Metazoa; phylum Chordata; class Chondrichthyes; order Orectolobiformes; family Hemiscylliidae; genus Chiloscyllium; species Chiloscyllium plagiosum. The sequence continues at coordinate 99,296,338 of NC_057713.1, forward strand.
AGGGTATATAGACCCAATCTACTCAAGCTTTCCTCAACACCATGCTGCAAGGAAGCTCTTACTCATAACCCTGTCAATAAAAAGAATTGAGCTGGAAATGTGTTGCTGGAAAAGCGCAGCAGGTCAGGCAGCATCCAGGGAACAGGAGAATCGACGTTTCGGGCATAAGCCCTTCTTCAGGACTCCTTCCTGAAGAAGGGCTTATGCCCGAAACGTCGATTCTCCTGTTCCCTGGGTGCTGCCTGACCTGCTGCGCTTTTCCAGCAACACATTTCCAGCTCTGATCTCCAGCATCTGCAGACCTCACTTTCTCCATAAAAAGAATTGAGCTGATCCAGGGGCTCAGCAGTTGTAGAGTTGGACTAAACTTCATGAAAATGGAAACAGTTTAGGCCCAAGATGTAGCATCTGGATCTATTAAAACAGCCATAGTTAACTTGCCACTAATACTTGCTACTAAAAATAATCAGTCCTATCCTGTAGATGTCAGCAGTTGTTTATTTATTCGTGGAAAAGTAACTTTATGGGAGACCATTTTGAATTATCTTTGTTTTCAATGGGAGTTACAAAGAAACTATAGCAGCAAATATTGAGAAATAAATCATCCAAGTGTCATTCATTACGAAGTTGCAACACTATGTTAATATGAACACAACACAAACTGTGGAGAGGGTTACTCTTCATTTTACTATCGTCTGAGTCAGTTTGTCTCTTTCTGGTGAATTGTGTGAAGCAGTTTTATGGACTGAGTTAGTGCCAGTGAAGATGAATTAACAGTAGTGTTTCTAAAGCAGCTTTTGCAACCTCAGGACCTCACACAAAAAAAATCAGTAACACTTTTGAAATATAGTAGTCTGTCTTGTAATGTAGGAATCACAGCATTTGTCTAAGGCCAGAGAGCTCAGGTATAAGGTGAGGTGTAAGTGGTTTAGAGGAGATCTGAAAAAAATGTATTTTTTCACCCAAAGGATGGTAGATATATGGAACGCATTTTGCCTGAGAGGTTGGCGAAGGCAGGTACTCTTGTAACGTTTAAGAAACATTTGGATGAGTACTTAAAATGCTCAGGCATACTAAACTATGGACCAAGTGTAGGTAAATGGGATTAGTGTTGCTTTGTGTTTGTTGGTCAGCATAGATATGTTGGGCTGAAGAGCCTGTCTCTATACTATATGACTCTATGATCATTCTGACTTGGAGCTTTATCCTCCATTGTCCCTGGTTCACAATCCTCAAACTCCCTTCCTAACAGCATTATGGTGTATTTACAATCCAAGACATGCAGCAGTTTGAAAGGACGTCCACCATTACCTCACACAACAATCAGACACACACACACACACAAATTGTGAAACACACGTACTCATATTCACTTCTTATACTCCCACTCGTAGATCTACATTAACACACAGATTCACACCCACTCACGCGTGCACACACATAGGAGTGTCACTTTCTCACACTAATTGAAGAGTTTGGAGCAGTATTTGTAAAGGAACCGAGAATGTGATGCTGCTAACTCCTGAACAAACAGGTTTGTGAAGCAAAATGGAAGCTTGTTTTCTTTCAGTAATATGCAAAGGCAAAGTAACAGCAATAGTTTAGAATTAAGAACAATGTAGGACCAAGCAAATCACTTACTGAGAATCCTCAAATTAAATTCAGTGAAATTATAATTAAATATAGAATTATTATGAGCTGATTAGTATTTAAACTTAATTCATTCTAACATGTTCCCCTTCTCAAACAGATTACTGATATCACACACGTTGGCATTTCACCTTCTGACTTTGCATCTTGCCCTCATTCTCCAGCTTTATAACCATCAGTCCTGAATCATCATCAACCTAGGATATTGATATTATAAAAGCAGCATATATGTAATTTAATGTTAATTTTCTGACCCATGAGGTCAGCATTCCAAGACAGTGTGTAACACCCTGACATCAATGACACTCCTCTTGCTCTCAAGAAATGTATCAAAGGTCATCCTTAGCCATATGCCAGTATTCATAGGAGGTCCCTAGGAGGGTGTCAATATTAACAAGAGATACCTGAGAACTGTGTCAGTATTTCCATGGGATAACAGGAGTGTGTATCAGTATCTCCAGGGAGTCTCCAGAGAACATGATTTGGAGGTGCTGGTGTTAGACTGAGGTGGACAAAGATGAAAATCACACACCCCCAGGTTATAGTCCAACAGGTTTATTTGGAAGCACTAGCTTTTGAGGCACTGCCTCTTCATCAGGTGGTTGTGGAACAAGACCATATAACACAGAATTTATAGCAAAAGGGTTACAGTGTCATGGAATTGCAATGATATATTAAACAACTTTAGTTAAAAATCACACAACACCAGGTTATAGTTAGAGTCATAGAGTCATAGAGATGTACATAGAGATGGAAACAGACCCTTCTGTCCAACCCGTCCACGCCGACCAGATATCCAAACCCAATCTAGTCCCACCTGCCAACACTGGCCCATATCCCTGGAAACCCTTCCTATTCAGGCACCTATCCAAATGCCTCTTAAATGTTGCAATTGTACCAGCCTCCACCACTTCCTCTGGCAGCTCATTCCATACCCGTACCACCCTCTGTGTGAAAAGGTTGCCCCTTAGGTCTCTTTTATATCTTTCCCCTATCACCCTAAAACTATGCCCTCTAGTTCTGGACTCCCCCACTGCAGGGAAAAGACTTTGCCTATTTACCCTATCCATATCCCTCATAAATTTGTAAACCTCTATAAGGTCACCCCTCAGCCTCCGATGCTTCAGGGCAAACAGCCCCAGCCTGTTCAGCCTCTACCTATAGCTCAAATCCTCCAACCCTGGCAACATCCTTGTAAATCTTTTCTGAACCCTTTCAAGTTTCACAACATCCTTCCGATAGG
>NC_057713.1:99299385-99405970 GCF_004010195.1 Chiloscyllium plagiosum
CAATTTTGTTGTCATCTGCAAACTTACTAACTGTACCTCTTATGCTCGCATCCAAATCATTTATGTAAATGACAAAAAGTAGAGGACCCAGCACCGATCCTTGTGGCACTCCACTGGTCACAGGCCTCCAGTCTGAAAAACAACCCTCCAACACCACCCTCTGTCTTTTACCTTTGAGCCAGTTCTGTATCCACATGGCTAGTTCTCCCTTTATTCCATGAGATCTAAACTTGCTAATCAGTCTCTCATGGGGAACCTTGTCAAATGCCTTACTGAAGTCCATATAGATCACATCTACTGCACTGCCCTCATCAATCTTCTTTGTTGCTTCTTCAAAAAGCTCAATCAAGTTTGTGAGACATGATTTCCCACGCACAAAGCCACGTTGACTATCCCGAACCAGTCCTTGCCTTTCCAAATACATGTACATCCTGTCCCTCAGGATTCCCTCCAACAACTTGCCCACCATCAAGGTCAGGCTCACTGGTCTATAGCTTGTCTTTACCACCCTTCTTAAACAGTGGCACCACGTTTGCCAACCTCCAGTTTTCCGGCACCTTACCTGTGACTATCGATGATACAAATATCTCAGCAAGAGGCCCAGCAATCACTTCTCTTAAACAAGTTTAGATTAAGTCTTTCATCTTTAAGAATGGGATACGGTGGTTTAGGTTCTTTAATATGTAAATCCCAGAATTACATTCTCAAGGTGGCATCAGTTTATCTAATAATAGGTGTCATCTGAGCTCAGACAGTGCATTAAATATATGACGGTAAAGTCTGTACCAATGTTGAGTCAATTCAATTTCTAAAGTGGGGCCCACAGAATCTTACATGGATTCATGCAGTTTTTGAGCAAAACAAAATATAATCTGCAAATCCAAATTCACCCCATATTCTTATATGTGTGGTGTGCAGCAGAGACAGAGTGGGTGTGTGTGTGAGCGAGAGCATACGGAAAAGTGTATGTATGTGTGTGTGTAGGTTTGGTCAAGTATGTCTATGAGTGTGATGGGGTATAAGCCTGTGAGAGGGTGCGGGCGTAGGGTTGAGTGCAGGGGGTGCATGTGTGTGCATATGAGAGACAGCTTGTGTATGAGAGAGGGTCTGCGTGAGCATGTGAATATGTAAGAATGTGTGTGTGTGTTTACTTGTGAGAGAGTGTGTAGTGCAGTGGGGTCACCTGTAGTGTGACATGAACCCAAGGTCCCAATAGAGGCCTTCCTCAAGGGTATCCAACTTGGCTATCAGCCTCACCTCAGCCACTTTGTGTTGTTGCCTGTCCTGAAATCTGCCTTGGAAGGTGGGCACGTGGAGGTCCGAAGTAAACATTTACAGGTCCATGTAGGGTGTGTGTTAGCATTCATAGGGCATCCTCAGAAAATACATCAGAATTTATAAGCAATCTCTGGGTGTATGTGAGTAAGTTTAGTGGGGGTGGTTGTTAGGCGGGTCAGGTAATTTTTCAGCACATACAATTGGTGCCTGGGGCACATATCAGTATTTACAGGGAATCCCTGGTAGAACGTGAATATTAACAGGGGCTGCCTGGGGAGTGGGTCAAATGTTACAGGGGATAACTGGGAATATGGTTATGAGAATACGTCCGCATTGACAGCAGCTCCTCAACACAAACATTTTTGCATAATTATTTGCTGGTGAATCAGCAGATGATATGTTCACTTGAGGAAATGGGACTAATTGGAAGGCACCATGCTCATTCACCGCTTGTTGTTCCTGTGACAGGAACAGGCAATCAGCCTGCGATTCTTGGTTTGTGTTGAATATGATCAAATCCTTCATGCTTGGAAAAATCTGTAACTGGCAACCTATTAACTTTAAAGAAATATTTAGATTTTTTTGGACATCTTAATTAGCAAGAATGCACAAACTTTACAGCCTGTGGTATTCTATTCCAGTGGTCTCCTGGCTGGCCTCCCACATTTTACATTCCATGAACTTAAACTCATTCAAACCTCCATGGTCTGTAACCAAACTCACACAAGGTCCTATTCACTCATCACCCGTTTACTTACTGACCTACATTGGCTCCTGTTTAAGATTTGTTAAGTTCTCATTCATGTTTTCAAATCCCTCCATGTCTTCATCCTCCTTATCCCAGTCATCTCCTCCAGCCCCACAATCCTCTGAAAAGTTTGTACTCCTCTAATTAAGACTGTTTGAGCATGCCCGATTTTAATAATATCTTCATTGTTTGCAGGATCTTCAGTTGCTTTGACCCAGAACTTTGGAATTTGCTCCACAAATTCCTGACTCTCTTCTCCTCTTTTAAACCTGTCCTTAAAAACTAATTATTTGATTAAGTTTTTGCTTACCTGTTCTAGTATCTCCTTATGTGGCTTTGGTGGTATATTTTATTTTGCTAAGCTCCTGTGAATTGCCTGCAAGTCTTATTAAGTGCTGTATAAATGTAAATTGTTCTTGTATTGAACATGGCTTGTGCCTCAGTGTCCTTCCTGTGAAGCAGCATCAATGATTTTGGGGACCATGTTCAAAACCTTACTGATAAAAAGTGGTAGAATTATACACTACAGGAGGAGATCCACAGAATCCCCTTGACCTTGCGAGTTCTTTGAAACAGCTTTCCAAATAGTTCTGATCCCCTTCCTCTTTACCCATATAGGCTGCCTTTTGTAAAGTAAATTTGTAGAACAAGGTGACCTTTATAAGTTTTTAATCCATTTAGCCATAAGTAAATCTGCACTTGGTTCAATTTAAGGTTGTTTTGAAATGTAGTCAGCAGGATCTGAAGTTGCATAAGGCCACGTGCGAGTTCAATAAATAAAGTTAACCACTTAGCCACAACTACAGGCCCTCACATGTGTGGTGGTGCTGGCATGTTAAAGTTCACTCAGGAAGCTTGAGTCGCAGTGAAAACAGGCACTTTTACTTGCAGGTTGTAGTCTGGAGCTCCAAAGGCTTCCCAATACATGGCTGCCCAAGAATCATTCCCATCCTTACTATCTACCGATGGCTTGTATTAGAACCTGTAGGAGTGTACTATGAATGCAACTTCCGTGGCTATCAAATTCTGGAGCGAAACGTAAACCTGAAGTTTCCGGCTCAGAGACAGGTGTTACAATCTCAGTTGATTTTATTACTGGAAAAGTCAAATCCCAGAATGAAATCTGATTGGATAGATCACATTTTGTTTCTTTTTTATTTTTTACAGGTATTCTTTCACTGATACACAATATTGCAGATTTAGTTATAACAATGAAATAGAAGTTGATTATGCAAAAGAAATGAAGATACAGTAGAATAAACCAGACTATTTATATATAATATGGATTTAAAGATTAAGAAAGACAATATACACTAATTGTAAGATACATTTATCCTAAAAACTACCCCTTTATAGTGCTTACACCAGAAAAATCACCTTCTCTATCACCTCTATAGAAACTATTCTAATTGTGGTTATAACTCTCAGTCTGGAGAATCTGGATGCCTCTTCCTACAGCTTAAACCTTCTCAGCCTCAAATAACTTCTTCAGGGTTTCAATCCAAACACTTCTGGTCTGGAACTATTACTAAACTCCTGACATTGAGGAAATTTTAAAAAATAAATCTAAGCAATCTTCTTCCTTTTGCAGGAACAACTATATTATATATCAATTTTCAGCAACGACTCTTTCAGAATTGCCCTAACTTGAAATTAAAACTGAAATATTTCTCACCATGCTATGGGTGTTTCCTCCTAACTTAAAAGATAGTCCAGAATCTTCCATCAAAAATTTTAATGCACTGCGACATGGGCTTTGTTGGCCTGTAAACTTTTCCAATGTAAGCAAAAAGCTATTAGATTTTGGAGACTATCTATTACAAACTGGTTTAAAAGAAATTGGAGGTGTAACAGACAATGAAAAAAGTTACCTCAGAGTACAATGATCAGATGGGTCAATTGACTGAGGAGTGGCAGATGGAGTTTAATTTAGATAAATGTGAGGTGTTGCATTGCTGAACAAAGAGATCTTGGGGTGCAGGTTCCTAGTTCCTTGAAAGTAGAGTCCCAGGTAGATAGAATAGTGAAGGAGGCATTTGCTATGCTTACCTTTATTGGTCAGACCATTGAGTATAGGAGTTGAGAGGTCATGTTTCAGCTGTACAGGACATTGCTCTGGCCACTTTTGGAATACTGCATGCAATTCTGGTCTCCCTCCTATAGGAAGGATGTTGTAAAAGTTGAAAGGGTTCAGAGAAGATCTACAAGGATGTTGTCAGGGTTGGAGGGTTTGAACTATAAGGAGAGGCTGAATAGGCTGAGGTTATTTTCCCTGAAACATTGGAGGCTGACGGCTGACCTTATAGAGGTTTATAAAATCATGAGGGGCATGGAGAGGGTAAAATAGACAAGGTCTTTTCCCCAGTTGAGGAAAATGCCACTAGAGGACGTGGGTTTAAGGTGAGAGGGGAATGATTTAAATGGGATCTAAGGGACACCTTTTTTCACACAGAGGGTGGTGTATGTATAGAATGAGCTTCCTGAGAAAGTGGTGGCGGCTGGTACAATTACAACATTAAAAGCCATCTAGAAGGGTATCTGAATTGGAAGGGTTTAGAGCGATATGGGCCAAATGCTGGCAAATGGGACTCGATTTATTTAGGATATCTGGTTGGCATGGATGAGTTGGACTGAAGGATTTGTTTCTGTGCCATACATCTATATGACTACAGAATGCCTATGGCTACAAAAATACTTGCAAGTTAATTATTAGACAGGCAGTCAAAAATCCAAATCTAAAAATTGATATTAATGCAACGTATACACACACACACACACACCATCGCAAGGGATGTTGCCTTTGTTCCACAAAACCATATAATAGTTTTCTACAATAAAGGAGCTATAACTTCTAGCTGACCTGGTCATCATAGAAAAATGATTACATTGTCAAATTTATAAATCTAGATTAGTAATTCTTTACAATGACTATTTTAGTTATATAAATTTGAAACAGAAATCTGGTCTCAGTAAAAGTGACCCTGAAATTCTTGGATTATCAAACAAAAAAAAATTCACTCATGTCCTTTAGGGAAGGAAATTTGCCATTCTAGTTTAATCTGGCCAACAGGTGACTCCTGTTCCACACACACGCATTTGATTCTTAACTGCCCTCCAAAATGGCTAACAGCCACTCATTTGTATCAAATTTCTCCAAAAGATATAGGATGGCAATGGTTCAAGAAGGCAGCTCATCACCTTCTCATGTTAACAAGGGATGGGCAATAAATTGTGAATTTGCCAACAACACTCACACTCACATGAATGAACAGAGAGAGGGGTTCTGCTCTTTTAATGTGAGTGCACCAGTCATTCAGGCTGCAGTGGAATTTCACTGTCTCTCTTTTTGTTTTTGTGTCTCATGTGAGACTTTAAACATTGTTGTTGTTGTGGGGACACAGTGGGGACTTGAAGCTTTCAGAAGCTTTCACCCACTAAAGACCACAAAATCTTTTTAACAAGGGGCCAAGTGGGATGTCAGAGTCCAGGGGAGAAGTGACATTTTTTTAAAAGGAAGTGTTTCGAAAGTCTTTTGCTGAAATTGTCTGTGAAGAACTGTGAAGAACTTATATTCACCAAAAGCTGCATGAGGTAAATGACATGATTGATCTGGGGCACAGGATTTAGAATAGAATGTCCTGTGACAAAAGAGCATAGAGAATTTGCAGACAATGCAGAATATAGGATTTTCAGAGCCAGTAAGATCTATGCACGGTCATTTTATGTGCATTAGTATAACAAATGGAAAGTGTAGCAGATGCTGGAAATCTGAAATAAAGGAAAAAGTTGAAAATAAGAAGTTCAGCATGTTTAGCAGCAACTGTAGAAAGAGAAGTTAACAATTTGAATCTTTTAACTGTTAGTACCTTAACTGATGAGAGAAATGGACAAATGTTGGGTTTTGTACTGTAGAAAATTATAGGGAAGAGCAAAAGGAACATAAGGAAAGGTGAGGGGAAGTTTTGGGGGTGAGGGAGATTAGATATCAGAGGTGTCACAGAGCATAAGAGCACAAGGACGTAAGAAATAGGAGCAGGAGTAGGCCTTCTTGCCCATCGAGCCTGCTCTGCCAATTAATAAGATCATAGATGATCTTTTTATGGACTCAGCTCCACTTACCCAGAGAGAGAGAGTGTTACAGCCCAGATAGAGAGAGGGAGCGTTAACCCTCAATTGCTTTACCGTTCGAAAACCTATCTGTCTTTGCCCTAAAAACATTCAACAAGGTAACCTCAACTGCTTCACTGGGCAGGGAATTCCATAAATTCACAACCATTTGGGTGAAGAAGTTTCTCTTCAATTCAGTTCTAGATTTGCTCCTCCTTATTTTGAGGCCTTGCCCCCTAGTTCTAGTTTCACCTACCAGTGGAAACAACCTTACTGCTTCTATCTTATCTATTCCCTTCATAATTTTATATGTTTCTATAAGGTACTCCAATGAGTATAGTCCCACTCTACTCAATCTCTCATCATAAACCAACCATCTCAACTCTGAAACCAGCCTAGTGAACCTGCTCTGCACCTCTTCCAGTGCTAGTACAGTACATCCTTTCTCAAGTAAGGAGACCAAAGCTGTACACTGTACTCCAGGAGTGGCCTCACTAGCACCCTATACAGCTGTAGCATAACCTCCTTATTTTAAACACCATCCTTCTAGTAATATTCTATTTGCTATCTTAATTAGGTGCTGCACCTGCAAACTGTCTTTTTATGATCCACACACAAGAACACCCGAGCCTCTGCACAGCAGCATGCTGCAATTTTTGACCATTTAAATAATAGTTCATTTTTCTGTTATTCCTACCAAAATGGATGACCCTCACCCTAACCCTAACTCTAAACTCTAACTCTAACCCTAAACCTAACCTAACGCTAACCCTAACACTAATCCTGACCAACATTGTATTCCATCTGCCAGACCCTTGCCCACTCATTTAACCTATTTATATCGCTCTGCAGACTTTCAGTGTTCTCTGCACACTTTGCTCTACCACTCATCTTAGTGTCACCTACAAACCTTGACACACTACACTTATCCCGTCCCCTACAAGAATAACTGTCAAAAGATGTGGTAATGGTTATAGAGAAGAGATTGGTTCAGAGCAGGTATTAATAGCAGAATCCAGGGAAGACCTGCTGAAAGCAAAACCAATAAAATTGGGGGTATGGAGGCCAGCAAGTATCCAAAATGGAGAACTAAGGAGTTGAAATGAATTCAATGTTTGAATTCATAAGGTTATAGCGTGCCTAACTGGAAAATGAGGTCTGTTCCTTTATCTTGTGTTGGGCTCCAATGAAACTTTGCAGCAAAACTAGGACAGTTGTGTGAAAATAACAGCAAGGTGGAATATTAAAATGACATGCAACTGGAAGGTCAGGGTCATACTAGTGGACTGAGGAGAGGTAGTCTGCAAAGTGGACACCAAATTTGCATATGCTCTCCCCTATAGGCAGGAGACCACATTGTGAGTAGTGAATACAGTACACTACGCTGAGAAAAGTATTAGTAAAGGTTACTTCACCTCGGAGGAATGCTTGGGGCCTTATGTATGAGAGAGGAGGCGGTACCAAAGGTGATGTAATGCCTCCTGTGATTGCACAGAAAGATGCCATTAGAGGATGATGAGGAGTTGGGATGATAAAGGAGTGGACCAGGGGATCACAGAGGGAATGCTCCCTTCAGAATGCTGATAGAGACAAGGGAGGGGCAGATATGTTTGCTGGTGGTATTATGCTGGGGATTGTAGAAATAGCCCTTGCCAATGAGACATTCTTGGCCATATCTTTTGTTTGGAGGGAGTGAGACAATCTAAAGTAGAAATTGTTCAATCAGAGAACAAGCTCAGGCAGGTCGGGGAGGGGACTGTTTGGGCCTCTGTTCAAGGAAGAAATGGAGAGCCTTCAGACAATCCTGGTGAAGGATGGAGCTATTGAAGGACAGGCCAACCATAGTGATAAGAAGCTGGCTTCAGCTGGGAAACTGGAAATTGTTGCAATGAGTAGTGCAACAGAAGGATTGTAAATGTGGGAGGGAAGAGGCTGGACTGGAGGAGAAAAGTAGTTTTGGATTTTAGACAGAATGTGTTAGTGAGCTGTATGGGGTTAGGGAACTATAAGATGGGAAGCTGCAGATAGAAGATCTCATGGAGGATTCTGGAGGAGACAGACAGGTAGGCTTCCAGAAGTTGTCTCTTACCATGCCACATATGTTCAACATGGCCTGAGCGCTGATTTCACTACATCCACATCCTTGTATGGAGAAGGAAATCTCTCAGCCTTGCTGATTTATAGCCTGTACTCAATTCCAGAACTACACCGATGTGTGATTGACTCTCAATTGTCACTTGAGACATCCTCACAAGGTGCTTGGTTGTACCAGTCAGAAATAGGCAAGACAACCAGGGAATTACTAGCCTTACCAGCAATGCCACATCATGGGAATTAATTAAAGAAACATACTTTTACAGTTCATCTGAGGTCACCTTTTGGATTGGGCATCTGAATCACATCTGCTTCAGGGAAGCTACAACTATGAGCTTTTTAAGAAACCTTATTTTGTCAAGTGATTTTGAGTGTTAGTGGAGAGTCTTGTCAGCCCTCTGGCTGTGTTGCTGGTGACTGGGCAGATATAATGGATCACATTGCAGGAGTAGTCTTGCCTAATATGCTGTAATTTCACACTGTTCTAAGTGGGGGCACCCATGAAGAGTTGGATACATACTTGAAGGGGAAAAGATTTTGTTTGGCTTTGAAGGAATGGGCAAGGAGAAAATTTGAATATCTCTTCTAAGTTTGTGAGAAGATTTGTAGCTCGGGTGCTCGTTGCTGTGGTTCTGTTCGCCGAGCTGGAAGTTTTTGTTGCAAACGTTTCGTCCCCTGGCTAGGTGACATCCTCAGTGAATATCAATATTCATCCGAGGTGAATATCTCTTCCACAGAACTGATACCAGCACAATGGGCCGAATGGACTTCAGTGCTGTGCTATTGAATGGTTCTACAATTCTGACACAGGGTGTAGCCCTGAAAGCCTCATTACATGAACTTCGACTTTTGGTAGCTGGCCTAACTCTCCTGCGATTTGTTTCCTGACATGTCCATCAAAGTCATGCCATGCCTTGTCTTTGCGAATTAGATGCCGATCTGATATCTGAAGATGAAAGTGGACATCCTAACAAGAGAAAAAGACGTCACTCAGTCCTTCAAGTCTGCTGTGCCATTCAATAAGCTCTTGATTGATCTGAATTTAACCTGGACTCTACTATCAGGGCGTGAGAGGTATGTGGGCCATGAAGAAAGTGAGGACTGCAGATGCTGGAGAGGCTAAACTCTTCTTGGAGAAAGTGAGGACTGCAGAGGTTAATATCTTCTAGGAGGCATGAGGTTACAGATAATATTTGAGTGCAATTCTGCTGCTACTGATGGCACTTAGTAATTCATAGATGTCCAGTTTTGAGTTGCTAGATCTATTCAAAGTCTGTCCTATTTCGCACAGTGATAGCACCAGACAACATGATGGAGGGTATCCTCAATGTAAAGATGCATAGTTGCTTCCACAAGTATTGTGAGATGGTGGGTCTTATTGATATTTTCATGGATAGATGCATCTGTGATGGCTTGACTTTTGAGGATATGATCAAGTAGATTTTGGTTCACTCACTGGCACATGTTTTATCTGATTCTGAGACATTATGGGGTCCAGAGACAATGTTGAAGATTCCTAAGGCAACTTCTTCTCAATTGTTCACCATGGTGCTGCTACTTCTGGAGAGATAGGAATTACCCAGGATGGTGATTGTAGGGTCTGGGACATTATAAGATATAAGTTATTTTATTTCTTCATGGGATGTGACCATTACTTACTAGGCCAGTATTTATTGTTCATTTCTAGTTGCTCAAAGGCAAGAATTAACCACATTGCTACGGATCTGGAGTTATATACAGGCCAGATCAGGTGAGGATGGCAAATTTATTTCCCTAAAGCATGTTAGTGAACCAGATGAGTTCTTTTTATGACAAACAGCTGTGGTTACATGGTCAACATTACTCCAAGCTCCACAATGGTTAGTGATCACCAGGAGGACAGAGACAATGCTGAAAGGACACCCTGAGAAACTCCCTAAACAACTGTAACATTTCCAGCAACACATGGTATCATCCTTGCGGCGGTTCAGCAGTCACCTGGAATTCCTTACGGAATGACATCCTTGGCATCATGGTGGGTCCGGCCCAGGATTTAAACCGCCCTTACGGGATTTCTTACGGCAACTTCAGTGCTGAGTTTCCTTGAACTCAGGAGCCCTGGAGCTGTGAATTGAACTAAAGTGGATTTTGTCTTTTTTTTAGTATATATTATTACATGGTGCCAGACTATGACCACTTAAATGCTTTTCATTGTATATTTTTGTAAAAACTACAAGTGCCAAAAAATTACTATTCTACTCTATTCTATGTGGCCTGGAGAAGAAGCAGCCATGAAAGCGCCAACCACTGCAACCACCACCGAGTGGAGCACATGGAGACCAAGTGCAAACCAGTTAAAGAATACGCAGAATCTAGCGGGTCCACCCACCGATCTCAAAGCCCAACTACCCCTGCCTGTGGCAGAGATACCGCAGAATGCACTCTCCATCCTTGACCCTGACACCCCTGCGGGTTTGCCAAAGAAAGAAAATTAGAAAAACGTTTTTTTAATTGAACATACTGCAGTGGGATTTGAGTCGCGGTCCTCCAGTACATTCACATGGGGTTCTGGATTCCGTGAGTATGACCACGTCGGGGATGGGGTGGGGGGATGGTTTGCTAATCTAGTGGGATTTTAGCATAAACAGCCAGATGTTAGTAAGAGGACATTGGAGGCTTGACAAGACTTTTTATGTTGCTGTCAGTGCCCAGGCTAATGCCAGGTGACTTGCCCAATTCCATCCCTTTGTAACAGCTTTATAGCAATTTGTATACAGCTGAGTGGTTTGTTAGGCCATTTCAGAAGGTGGTGAACATCTAACCAGATAACTGTGGGGTCAGGAGTCATACAGATCAAAGCAAGTAAGGATAACAGATTTTCTTCCCAAAAGAATATTTGTGAAGCAAAAACATGAACAGAAAATATTAGAAAAACTTAGCAGGTCTGGCAGCATCTGTGGAGAGAAACCAGATGTTTTTAGTGAACCAGATTTTTTCTTAATATGACAGTGGTTACATGGTCGCTATTAGGCTAGCTTTTAACTGCACTTTTTTTTATTGAATTCAAATATCAACACCTTCCATGGTTTATCTTAAATGAATATTCCCAGAGCATTAGCCTGGGTTTCTGAATTATTGGTCCAGTGATGTTTCACTGCCTCCACATAAGGTGCAAGAGCAGGTCAGAGACTAGGCATTCTGAGGCGAGTCACTCAGCTCCTCAAAACCTGTCCACCAGCTACAAGGCACAGTCAGGAGTGTGATGGAATATACTTCATTTGCCTGGATGGGCGCAGCTCCAACAATACCTAAGAAGGTTGACACCATCTGGGAAAAAGTAACCCCAATTGATAGGCACCCCATCCACCACCAATGTTTAATCTCGTCAAAACCCAATACATGCTAACAGCAGTACGTACCATCTACAAGATACATTGCAGCAACACACCAAGGCTTTTTTGACGACACTTTACACATGTATTCCAAAAATAGAAATTGCTGGGAAAACTCAACAGTTCTGGTAGCATCTATGGAGAGAAGGCGGTTAATGTTTCAGATCCAGTCCTGAAGAAGGGTCACTGGACACAAAATGTTAACTTTGATTTCTCTCCACAGATTCTGATAGACATGTTGAGTCCTATCAGTAATTTCTGTTTTTGTTTCGAATTTCCAGAATCTGCAGTTCTTTGGGTTTTTTTTGTCCTTCCAAATCTATAGCCCCTTCCATCTGTAAGGACAAGGGTAGCAAATGCATGGCAACATATCACCTTAAACTACTCCTCCAAATATCACACCTGACTTGAAAATACATTATTGTTCCTTCACTGTCTTTGGGTCAAAATCCTGTAACTCCCTGCTAAAATGGCCTTATCCACTTCATCACTAATATGTCTGTAACTAATGTACTAAAATATTCAGAGAAATTGGAAACAAAACAAAAAGCCCTGACACAATTTATGTTATGCCCCCCATAATTCTTCTCCTGGGTGTTGCTTGCACCAGTTTCCTGGAGATTAATCTTCAGTTCCTGGAGACTTCAGACCAATCTTGGAGCACTACTCTAGCTCTAAGTGCCAAGTTACCTCCAGGGTATTTTAGCTGGTGTGTGAATGTAATCACTATACCAGAGGCAATACTCCACATCCGAGAGGCTCAAAGCCAGAGAATTTTTTAAACGGCAATGAAATTTGCACCATTGGCCACCTTGTGCTTGGAATTCCAAACAGACGTGTGTCTTCTTTATATATATATATATATATATATATATATATAAAATAAATTATTTTTACTACTCCTTGCAATATTTAATTTCAATTACTGAGAGCCTGGCTGAATTCAAGGATGTGGAGGTATATGCTCCACAGATTAAATTCATCAGTAGGGCAAGTAACTTCTTGTTCAGCTCTGGTCTGCTCAGACATAAGACAGTTGGTAATGAATTCAAGATCGCATAACCTGAGCTGATGCTCAAGTTTAGTACTGAGATATTGCTGCACTGTCAGAGAATCTCAGAAAAGACATAAAGGTGAGGTCCCATCTGATCTGTCAGATGGGTGTGAAAGATTTAATTGTACTGTTTTGAGGAAGAGTGAAAGTGACTTTCCTTGTGACTAGGGAAAATATTTAGCCTTCAACCAACCACCAATTCATTAAATTGCAGATTCTATAGTAATTTATCTCCTTGCTGTTCATGGAGCTTGCTGAGGTCAAGTCAGTTGTCTACAATAATTTTCAACAAGCAATAACTTGTATTTACAGAACACTATTAATATAATAAAATGTTCCAAAGTACTTCAATGGTGTGTTAGCAGACAAAAACCTGCAGAAAATATTGTACATAGACAGTCCTTCAGCAAAAATGCATTTGGCTCTAAAAGATGAGAGTGGAAATTAAGGCATCAGCTTATGGCTCAGCAAGAAACAGAAGTGCTCAAATGTGACAGATGATCTAAGGAGCTGGACATCAGAGATTTTGGGCTCAAGTTCTGTTTGCTTTCATTCAGCAAGAATGCATACAACTTAAAAGAAGCCAACACTTAAAAGCAAAAATTATTTGGGATGGAGAATTTTCAGAAATTGACCAGAGTCTGTCCCTTAGAATTCCAAGGGACATGAAAAAACCGACATATGCACACTGAGTGACTTTCTTCAACATACTAGTCAAGAGGCATCAGTCTAAGCAATGACTAATTGTCTGTAAACTGTAGAATTGAAAATATATCTACACATTTGGGACTTTAGTTTCTAAATATGTGCTATATTCTTTGTAAATACCATTGATGTGGAAAACTCTGTGGTAGCCATACCTTAGATTGTTGCAACTAAGTCTATGGATTGTGCTCACAGAACACTTGCCAGTTGGTTGTACTTTCATGAATTCTGTACTCTCTTGGTTCTCTAGAAAGTTGGATGTCTTCACTTGCTCTTGGAGAGGCTGAACTCTCTTGCGAGGCTACTATTGTTTTGAGTCCTTCATATTCATAACTTTTTTTTCTTAACTCAAGAGTAAAGCTCTCTCATGTTCAGATATACAGTACTCATAACTCTTTATTTACACCATACATATATTGGTGTGGATTGTTGGGCAGCCAAACTTTCATTATTCCAGAATAGCTGAGAGTTGTGAAATCTGATTCATAGCAGTTTTTCTTCTCTTCAGATAATGAACCAATTCTCTTGTGAAAGCCATGATTGAGTCTGCCTCCACTATACTATCAGGCACTCCAGATCCTAACCACTCACTGCACAAATATGATTTTCCTTGTGTTGTCATTATTTATTTCACTAATTGCCTTAAATCTATACCTTCTGGTCTTGAACCCTCTGGCAATGGGAACTACAAAGTTAAAAATCACACAACACCAGGTTATAGCCCAACAGGTTTAATTGGAAGCACTAGCTTTCGGAGCTCTGCTCCTTCATCAGATTATTGAATAATAAAGAAGCAGCGCTCCGAAAGCTGGTGCTTCCAGTTAAACCTGTTGGACTATAACCTGGTGTTGTGTGAGTTTTAACTTTGTACACCCCAGTCCAACACCAGCATCTCCAAGTCGCAATGGGAACTGTTTCTCTGATGTTTCCTATGTGGAACCTTCATGATTTTGAATATCTCTATTCAATTATCTCTCAACTTCTTCTCCAAGAAAACCATTCTGACCTCTCCAGTCTATCCTCCTCATTGAAGTTCCTCATGTTTGAAATCAATCTGGTGCATCTTTTCTGCGCTCTTTCTTTGTTCTCACGTCTACCCTAAAGTGTGATGCCAAGAATTGAATTCCAGCTGAGACTGAACCAACACTTCTTTAGATATATTAACCACTTTGCTTTTGTAATGTGTACCTCTATTAATGATCCCCAGTATAGCCTGTGCTTTGTTAGCTGCTGTCTCAATATATCCTACCATCTTCAATGATTTGTGCGTGTATACACCCAGTTCTCTGTGCTTTTCAATTGGTTTAGAAGTATAACCTTTATATTATATTTTATTTCTGTGTTCTTCCTGCCAGGCTGAATCACATCTCAGTTCTCAGCATTAAATTTAATCTGCTAGTTGTCCACCCAGGGGAGGGATGGCATTGGTATCTAGTGAATGGAATTAATGGCTGGGATCTGAACACAGAATAACTTTGATCTTCCCAATGTTTCATTGAAGAAAATTTGTGTTCATCCAGAATGAACAAATAATCTGACAATTCTGAAGCAGTTGAGGATGTTGTGGATTCCTTTACACCAGAAGTGTGCTCGCATAAATAAGAATAACCATAATTCTGAACTAATCAAAAGAATATTGTTGAATGTACAATCAGAAGTTTATGCATTAATGCAACTATTGACAGATTTACGATAGAGATATTAGGAATAAATAGCCTCAGGTCTGTCACCAATAAGCTTCTTCTTTACTCTGATCAAGTCCCTGTGACATCACCACTGTGGGCAGTACTTGTTACACTTAATTAAATATTAACCCTTTCAGATACATATATAACATTTCCTCCTGCTGCTTGCCCATCAGGACATTTTTTTCTCATGCTATGATTACTATAAATGTATTTATAGATTTACATTTACAACTACCCCACCCTCTCTCTTTGAATTTATAAATTCAGAAACTTGGAGGTTTCACTATCCTCCCTAAATTTTTTTTAGATTACTAACAGTGTGGAAATAGGCCCTTCAGCCCAACAAATCCACACCGACCCGTCAAAGCACAACCCACCCAGATCTCCTACATTTACCCCTTCACCTAACACTACGGGTAATTTAGCATTGCCAATTCACCTAACCTGCACATTTTTGGACTGTGGGAGGAAACCGGAGCACCCGGAGGAAACCCAAGCAGACACGGGGAGAATGTGAAAACTCCACACGGAGAGTTGCATGAGGTGGGAATTGAACCCAGGTCTCTGGTGCTGTTAGGCAGCAGTGCTAACCACCGTGCCACCGTGTTCTCTTTGGACCCGGGAGA
Source organism: Chiloscyllium plagiosum (assembly GCF_004010195.1). Lineage (NCBI taxonomy): Eukaryota > Metazoa > Chordata > Chondrichthyes > Orectolobiformes > Hemiscylliidae > Chiloscyllium > Chiloscyllium plagiosum. The sequence goes on from NC_057713.1 coordinate 99,315,057, forward strand.
ATGGTAATTTGTTGGGGAGATGCTAGTTGACTCAGATTGTCTTCTTGTCAGTTTGAGGTCTGTAGTCCTCTCTTTATCCGAAAGGTTTTTACGTTGCATTTCCTTTGCAGAGGACTTTAATGTTTTTGTCTATTTTTCACAATTGTCAATATGGTCCCTACTTCAGCAGGTAATTATTTCCAGTGTTTCTCTTGTCTTAGTGATGTCTTCCATTGAGTTGCGTGAAACCTCTTTCCTTTGTGTCAGTGGAGTTTGATCCCATCCCACCTGTAATTCTGTGCTGAAGTGGATAGACTTACTAATTCAATTTCTTGTATATGTTGGGCTTTCTCCTTCTCTCTCAATGATCGAATTACTGGTGAAACTAACTTGTTCATTTCTTCAATTGTATTACCTGGAGATTTATGATTGCTCAATGTGACAGCCTTTGTTGCTGATGGGATCCATTTTTGCAAGGGGCCTTGGAATTTGGCCTTTCAAATCACCTCAGCCTTTAGTGGGATACTTAAATTTGGAATGGAAAGTTGTGACACTGTTGTGAACTTGACTCAATTCCATATTTGAGTACTTGCACATTCTATCTAATTCTATACATCCTCACAGGTTGTGTGGAAAGTTCAGTTACTACCTTTGTGCTTGCACTTCACCTTCTATTTTGTTGCTATTTGGAGTGAAAAATTTGTTTGGTTTTGAAAAAGGTGGAAAATCTTTCAGCCATGACACTATAGTTACAGCTTTCTCATTTACAAAATGCAATAATTTTTTTATTCCATTGCAACTAACCTCAGGAGATTCTACTTTTTCTTTGAGTTTTGTTTATGGAATCTAGCCAAATTTTCTGCCAGTTTTTCCTTGACATTTTGTTGTTTATTTTCTTCCATCTTTCCAATCATGAGTGAAAATTCTTGGTTGTGAAATACTGGAGTGATTGGAACCATGGCCAGGTAGATCTTATTGAGTATGAGATCCTTGATTGGGGTTATTAACCTGCACCAATCATGGAGGCCTGGCTAACAATAAACACAGGAGATTCAGAGAATCTCCTGATTCTAGGGACTGGCTTTAAGCTGACTGGTCAGAGCGCTTGTACAAATGACATGTAAATAAAGGGTGACTTGGACATGGGATACTGGTCTCTGTGCAGTTTTTTCAAGTACATATACATTTCAAAGTATTTGATGTCCACTTTGTTGGAGAGTTACTGCAGCACACCTTTAACATAATTTGTGATGTTCCTTAAATCATAGAGCTGAACTTCAGTCGGCTGTGAGCTGTGCCTTGACATCCAAATGGATTGCAGGTTTCAATTCAGTAATATGTAAATCCCATTCTAAAAGGTCAAAGACTAGCAGCAATTTAGGTTTGTTCAACTTATCCTTTCATTAGCATGGCACTGAGATCTTTTGCTTTTTATTCTGCGTCTTATGATGCTGCTCCACAGCTACCTGATGAAAGAACAGTGCTCCGAAAGCTAGTGCTTTCAAATAACCTGGACTATAACCTGGTGTTGTGTGATTTTTAACTTTGTCCACCCCAGTCCAACACTGGCACCTCCACATCATGGATAACTTAAGCAATCAGCCATTTGTAAGGAATTTTCAGATGGTTTATTAAGTTTGTTAAGAAACAGCAACTTTAGATATAGTACAGTAATTAATTAGACAAAGAAAGGGAACATATGACCTGTGACAGATGAGAATACTATACTGATTCCAAAAGCATTCTGTTCAATGGAGAGGCAGAGGCAGACCAACACCTATGATTTCGGGTGATGGCATTTTCATCTCCGATGTCTCACAGTCTTTGCTTCTTAGTCATTGTTTTATTTTTATACTGATGTAGGGGGACTCCTGACCTGCTCTCAGGGTGATGGCTTTATCCCTGGATTCTCTCTACCTCATTTCCTATCTACCCTTGTTCATATACCTTAGTTTTGGGGCTGGTCATCTATGCTGTGTCAATCACTTGTTTGATTCCTTTTAGCCACTGAGCACAGAACAACTAATCATGACATCTAAATAACAATTTCCTCCTGCCCATCGTCATCTGAAGATTAGTATCATTTTTTCTAAGAATAAATTTCTTATTTTCCCATTGATAGTAAGGTATACACGCCACCAGATAAATCTTTGACATCAATTCAATGTAACATTGTGACCTCGGTAATGTAGGTGATTCTTCAGCCCTTTCATATACTTTCTTTTTGTCGTTATTTAATAGAACTTTGTGTTTTGAGAAGGCTAGTTACTGCAGTGACTGTCATTTTTTGAGATGTGTTGTTTCATAGAACACATTAGATAAAAAATCAGTTTTAATTGGACCCCAATTTCCAGCATTCCAACAATTGATCTATATTATTTGTGGATCTTTACTTCACTCACCATCTGAAAGACTTTTCCTAGAGTCAGATCTTCTTTAGACTGTAATTAATCTGACAAAGACTCATTGGTAATTCCTACAACAAACTGGTCACATGAATTCTGAACTAAATCAACATTGTTGTGTTTCTTCACTAACTTGTGGAAATTATTAACAGCATCATCCTCTGAATCAACTGGATGCTTTGTTTAATCTTGTACTTTCAACAGTTTTATTAGTCCTGTAAGGCATTTTGTGATTCTGTATTAGTTCTGTGGTATTGATGCTATAATGCAAAGTATTTTCTGTACATGTCTGTCAGTCATGATATAAAGCATTTACTTGCTTTATGTCTCTCCAATATGTCTTATATTTGCACTTATGTTAACATGTACTCAATTATAAAGTGGGCTAGTGGCCAAAGCTTTTAACTGTGTAGTGCAAAGGTGGAACTGTACAGAAAGAAAAGATCCTAGCTGAAGACATAATTACAGGAACAAAGTAAGACTTTTTACTAAAAACATTTTAACTAATACACACACACGCACACACACCCACACACCCACCCAGGCATATCAAACATGATTTAAAAATTATGGTTCACATGCAGAGATACCTTGTCAACAAAAACTGGCTGAACAATGCCATCTGAAGAGTGTGAATGTTGTTTGTCCTGCTTGAAGACATAGTAGATCACATCTATTTGGCATGCATCTACAGGTAGCCCTGACCACAGAGGGGTGGACTCAGAATGGCGACGATGAATTTCATAATCCAATTAAGTATCTCAATTGGAGGTGTGCTAAGGAAATGTGTCAAGGAGTTATGTACAAATGAAACTTTCTAGGACCTCAGGGATGCGTCTGGAAACATGATCTGGCCAATTCCAGTAAGACACGCCAGAGAGTTTATTGGCAGACTAACCACCCAGAAACAAGTTCTTGCGTGTGGAAACTCACTGAGCCACTGGTGTTATTGTTTGGTATGTTATTAAAAAGAACCAGACTGAGTAGAAGTTGTATCCAGAGTGGTGCTTTTTGTCACTGACACCAAAGTACAGGATAAAAGACCCTGGAAGGCACACTCTTTAGTTCACAGCCAACACCATAAGACAATAAGAATTGGAACAGGAGCAAGCCATTCAACCCCTTAAGCCTGCTTAGCCATTCAATAAATTCATAGCTGATCCAACTCCTCATGCCCACTTTCCTGCCCTTCCCCCATAACCTCTGTTTCATAGCTGTGGTGGAGATTTTCCTGTACTTTAGGGCTGTAATGATGATTTACCCATACTTCCCAGACATAACAGGGGGTTTTCTGCCCTTCCAAGCCTTGCTATGACTCTTCTTGCATTATTTCCTGAAAATAATTTTTGTACCATATCAGAATCAAGTACATTTTTAATTCATTCAGTGCTTACCTGCTTTAAATAGCTTGATAATCTAAATTCCTGACTCTTCGTTCCTAAAATGAGTTTTCAATGGTGCCCCTCTTTGTTTTGTTTCTCTAACCCTGTCTTATGTTATTGACATGCGAAGACAGCAATGCCTGATCGGGGCTGCAACTATTTTATGTTTTAATAGATAACTGCCCTTTCAGCTTGGATTGCTGTGTATTTAAGGTTTTCTCTTTTCCATAAGGGAGTTTTGGTTTTGAGTCACTCAATCCTCAATGTCTGCTCAGCTCACTGACTTATCTTGGAGTCAGGAGCGTTCCCACAGGCCTTGTGCCTCTGCCTTGGAGCAGCAGATTTCCTGTTTCTGCGCACCTTCAATTAGGTCTGACATACACTGTGTGTTGGTCTCCTGTGCTCTGTGTTGCCATGAGGTTTGTCGTCATCAGCATTCAAGCATGATCAGTTTCTCTTGAAGTTTTCTGGGGTTACCTACAAAATGATCTTGTCCTCATTTCTCTTGAAGGTCGAAATGCTAATTTCTCTTAGTTGGGCACCAAGTATACTTCCTGCTGGTTACCGCTGCCCACTAAACTGTGGCAGAGGCCCACTGTTGCCTCCACACAGCTATGTCACCATCTTATGTGTGGGTTCCTTCAAACATGAAGTGGTATAGCATGGATGATGATAGCCACCTGTCGGTCTAACTAGAAGAATGTTGCTACAGAGACCATTAGGAACACACTAGCCTGGGGTCTGTCTTCTTTCAGCTTCTTCCTTTTTTTCTGACTAAGTTCCTCTGACATTCTGACAAGGGGTGATGCTTATTACTCCCAATCAAGTGGTTAGCCCACCTTTGGAATACTGTGGTTAATTCTGCTCCCCCTGCTATGGGAAGGATGTTGTGAAATTTGAAAGGGTTCAGAAAAGATTTACAAGGATGCTGCCAGGATTGGAGGATTTTAGCTATAGGGAGAGGCTGAATAGGCTGTGGCTGTTTTTCCCGGAGCGTCAGAAGCTGAGGGGTGACCTTAATAGTGGTTTATAAAATCATGAGGGGCACGGGTAGGATAAATAGATAAGGTCTTTTCCCTGGGTGGGGGAGTCCAGAACTAGAGGGCATAGATTTAGGGTAAGAGGGGAAAGATATAAAAGGGATCTAAAGGGCAGTTTTTTTCATGTGTGTCATGTGTATGGAATGAACTGCCAGAGGAAGTGGTGGAGGCTGATTCAGTTACAACATTTAAAAGGCATCTATATGGGCAAATGAGTAAGAAGGGTTTAGAGGGATACAGGCCCAATGCTGGCAAATGGGACTAGATTAATATAGAATATCTTGGCGGCATGGACGAGTTAGATCAAAGGGTCTGTTTCTGTGCTGTATATCTCTACGACTCTAAATATTAATCATTTTAGACCCCTATACATCAGAGAAGTTGAGAATGCAGGTATCAGAGTTCCTCACTATGACTCCTGGTTGAGTATGTCTGTTGTAATGAGTTCTGATTGTGGGTCTGTATAAGATTGGGATGAAGCAGAGGAGCAGCAGTTCCTTTTCATTGTCCCTGCGTGGTTCTTAAGCAGAAGGGAGAGAGTAAGGAAACTTGTGATACTGGCTGCTTCTCTAAACCACTCACACATCCTCAGCATCGTGCAGATGCCATTCCATTGTCTCATTTAATATGTCCCCTGAGTCATTTAGCATTTTCTCAGAGTTGCACATACTTATGAGCATAGACTTTGTCCCACAACTTCCTGAATCAGAGGTAACAGTGTTACTCACAGAGCTACAACTGACCCTGGTAGGCAGCCTGTGGAATGGCAGATTGTGTTCCAGCAGCTGAAAGCTGAGAGCAAACCACAGAGCAGAGTGCAACTGTAGCCACTGAAGTACCAGCTGTAGCCACTGACAAAACCACAAAAGGAAGAACCTTCCCGAGTAGAGTCAGATCTGAGGCACACAGCTGGATTTGGCCAAAATTGGCTCAGTGTCAATTTTGAGGAGTTTTAGGGAGAGTTTCCTTCTGTGACCTCTAGCGGGTTGTCTCACATTAAGTTTCCACTGCATGTGTCATTAAGTAGCCCCGACAGCACAACTCTCCTGCTGTCTTGTGCTCACCAGAGGCAGGGTATTCACTGCTGCAAGGACCCTCCGGGTCCCTACTGCGGGCACCATTTTTCAAGTCCAGCCATGCAGGTCAAATGCAATCAGTCACATATGGGAGAGAAAGGAAGAAGCTTCTCATGGTCCATAAGCAGCACAAGATGACATTCATTGGAAACAAAAGGTCGCTTTCATAAAGGTATTGCTGTTTTGCATCATCATCTGTCTGCTGACTTTCCTATCTGCAACTGCGTGAATGAATGTGCACAAGATACCTGTCCTCCCTTCCAGACCATGTTAGAGCCCTGTCTGAAGGAGTACTCCTCTCTCCTTGGTGCCCAGCATTGGTTATATCTTCCCATTGTGTATGAACATCACATGTTATAAAGCCTTCAAACAGTTACTAATATTTGCTTTTCCTGTTGCTTAACAGAAGTTAAGAAAGAACAAACAAAAGAAACTTTCTTTCTTTTTGGAATAAATGAAGGTTGCTTGGCTTTCGAGGAATAACAAATTTTGGACGACCTCGCTCAGCTTCTATCTATTGGAACTGGGTGCCAATTAAGTCCTGTTTGCCTTATTCTGCCTGATGTGTTACCACTTTATTATGTTGAAGGTGTTGCTTCTCTCCCTCAATGAACATATCTTCTTCCTTAGAAGACTGTTGTCACTCTCCCAGCTTTTTGGCACCCGTCAAATCCCATTGCAGAGCACAGAATGCAAGAAATAAGCAGCACACTCTGAACTCACACTCAAAGCTCTCAGACTGATCCAAGCATCAAAACATGATCTTCAGGAGGCATACCATCTGCTCTATGATAGCCCTATTGGAAGAAATATCTACAGTCAGCCTCAGCACATTGTGTAATGGAGTCATCAGAATGAGTTGCAGAGGGTAGCCCTCATCTTGCAGTAGCCATTCTTGGGGGACATGTGGCCTTTAAAATGAAGCAGGAACCAGAGCATTTTCAAGGATAGAGTCATCATAATAACATCTAATTTGGGCTTACACCCCAAACATGTGGAACTAATAATCACTGGTAACTTGTACATTGATCAAGTGGAACCCTTTTCTTTAGATGAAGTCAGACACATTATGATATGACACTCTCAACATGACTCATCTATAGTTCATAGCTCCCTGCACTGAGGGGAAGACTGCTACGTTGTCAAAATCTATGGGGCTGCCCTTGTTATAGGTAAATGAGATGAAATGATGTGGCCTGGCACAAATTGGATCAGTAACAGTCGTGATACATTTGTAGGTGAAGACCTCAGTGGGATGATTGGAAGTAGACAGTCAAAAAGAGATTTGGTGCAGCTAACATGGTGATGGCCACTGGCGTAGGATGGCCACCTAGGTTCCCTCGACTGTGTGGGCCTCATACGTCTGTGCACAGTAGCGACTTCTGGAACTGGAAGTCAATGTGTCCACACACCAATCGGCATGTGCAGTCCCTCTGAGCGACTGTGCAGCCATGCAGCTTAGGTAGGGTTGATGAGAACCCTTTCCCTCAGGTTGCAAGTCCCTCTCCATGACACAGTCCTGTGATATTTTCAGTCTGCAGCTACAATCGTCACTCCTCCGTGGAAATGACATTGAGGATGAGAGCCTCTGGGTCTCTAGTAGCTCCTCCAAATCCCAAGGGCATCTTCTGCTCCAATATCTTCATGTGGAGGCTGTTCAGCAACTGCTGGCTCTGGGCTCATTGACACATTTGCTCATTCTCAATTTCTCTGCATCTTCATGTACCAGCCATCATGATGATAACTCCTCTGTGAATGAATCAGCTAGCCACAGTTCCAATGAACCTAAGTGGGGAATATCAGAAACAGAGCAATAATGTGAGCAGTCAGCATTCACATCACTCACAACTGGCAGTTTGACATGGACCTTCGACATAATGGACCTTTGTCTGATGGATGCAGCGCAGGCAATGTCATGCAAATACAGTGGGGATTGTAAAAACAATAGGATTACTGAAATCTTACATCCAATCCGATTAGCCAAGAAAAGACAGAATTGAATGTTAGAGCATGTTATAAAATACTTTCAGTTCCATATGAGAAAAAAGCAGTTCTTCGCCTTTGTGCAGTTTATGAGGCGTTGTGAACTGTGGTCATCGGGTGACACTTTATTGATTGCATGTGATTAGTTCAGCTTCACAGAAATGGTGATGGTCATGATCAATTTGTAATGACCAATAACATAGTTAAGATTGCTTGTGGCCAGAATATTTTAGTTGGTCACCACATGCAGTTAACATACAGAATTCTGAGATTACAGATGTCTTTAAACTGCACGATGTAAGTGCCTGATTAATGCCATTGACCCCAAGCCTACAACTTAGTTACACCAACCATCATGATACACTATCCACCTGTTGAAGTCAGTTGTGGTGCTCCCCCCCTCAAAGCTCTATCATCTCCCACCCTTATATGCTGAGTTCTCCCCCCTCGAATATCCAAAACTGGTTTCCCCAGTTTGTCCAGCACAGCAGGTGGCCCCTGATTATTGTCCTTGACTTTCAGTGAACAGAGCCCGACTGGATTGGGGCCCGACCCTCAACTGACTTGGAAGGACAGCCCTAACTCAAGAGTAACCAGGCCCCTGACTGACCTCTGTTCATTTCCTTGACTGACCTACCATTAATCACCAGAATGGTCGCACTGGCCCTGCAGGGGCAGTGGCACACTGCCTTGATTGTAATTATATTCAACCCTTGACCTGACTTCTGCAAGTCCCTAACTGATTGTGTCCAAGCCCTTGGGCTGAGATCAGATGATGCCCTTGACTGACTGTGGCTGAACATCCTGACCGACAACAGTCTCCTTGGTCTTGCCTGAAAACTACTCCCTTTGAGATTTGGCTATTTGATTGGAGTTTATGTTGCCGGGTAAGATGCTGGCACATGCTGCAAGTGTGACATTGACATAGCACAGTGTCACAAAGCACAATTACCCCACTTGATTGATCACTGCTGCTATCCATGACAAGCTGCCTGGCTTTGCGTCTGTGATAAAAGACAATGTAAAACAGGAGTTCTGAATGAGGCAATGTGCAAATAAGCATGGCAAGGCAGAGATGCTGTAAGAATCTAGGTAAGCACAAAGTGAGTGAGCATTAAGAGAACAAATGATGAGTCCTGAGTTGCACGCTGTTCTGATGCAAGAGTTCCTGACCTTGTGTGCAAAGCAGCCTGACAGGTCCATTGCAATGTAATGGGTTGGTGAGCTTTAAAATGCAGCATTGAACTGGCAAACTGTGTTATAAGTGAATTGGAAATGTGCCACGACAATGAGGTAAGGCTGGTGCATGCCTGATGCCAAACTCCTTGCACGAAGGATGAGGGTTGTTGCTGCTCATGGAGTGGGCCTTGAGTTCTTTGGGAATGCTGGCTAAGGTGGAGGTCTGGAAGAGCAAGCAGTGAGCTGGAGCCTCCATGTGTGGACTTTGACTGTCAGTCAGGAATTGTCACAGTTTAGCTTCTCTCCCCTGCCTGAGAAAATAGCAAACTGCAAATGAATGAAGTTAGATCAGGTCAAAATGAGATGTTAAAACATGCAAATGAACCACTCACTGATTGAGATTTTAATCTCACTGCTAAAATCTTAGGTGAAAAATTTGATTTTTTTTGTTGACATCAAGAGACATATTTTTCCAATCTTTCCATATTTTCCCAGTGGACTCACTATTGCCCACATTGTACTAGAGCTGGGAAGATCCCACTCACAGATGGAAGCTATGCTGACAAAGTGCTGGCAAAATGGATTTTGAAACATTATTAGCTGTTGTAGTAACCAACGATGTGATGGAGTCCAAACTGACAGCTTGAGTTCAAAGATCTCATAGTCTTGTCTGTCCTGGACAATTATCTCTTCTCCCTGCATTTCTACAGTGCATTTTACTGCCTCTGGGTGACCCAAATTCCTTTACAGACAATGAAGTACTTCTTGAAATGTAGTCACTATTGTCACATTGGAATGATGGCAACTAATTTGTGCATATCAAGTCCCACAAACAGCAATGTGGTAATGACCAACTAATTTGTTTACAACTTATTGGGTGAGGACAGAATACTGGCCAGGACAGTGGGAAAAACTGTTTTTCTTCAGAGCAAAGAGATTCTTTTACACCCCCCGAAAGGGTTTAGAAGGTGCAATTGCAATCAGGAATTAAAAATCAGATATCAGATTTTGAGGAGTCAGATATCCTGGAGGATTGTGAGACTCAAGGAGGTTACAGAGATATGGAGGCTGAGGCCTTGGAGAGTTAACATCACAGAATCCCTATGGTGTGGAAGCAGGCCGTTTAGCCCATTGGATCCACACTGACCCTGTGATAAGTATCCCACCCAGACCTACCCCTCCTACTTTATTCCCTTGCATTTCCCACTTCCTGATGAAGGGCTTATGCTCGAAACATCGATTCTCCTGCTCCTTGGATGCTGCCTGACTGGCTGTGCTTTTCCAGCACCACACTCTTTGACTCTGATCTCCAGCGTCTGCAGTGCTCACTTTCTCATAGTTGCATTTCCCATAGCCAATTCACCGAATCTGCACATCCTTGGATTGTGGGAGGAAACCAGACCACCCGCAGGAAACCCTTGCACACACAGGGAGAATGTGCAAACTCCACACAGACAGTTGTCCGAGACTGGAATCAAACCCTTGTTCCTGGCACTGTGAGGCAGAAGTGTTATCCATTGAGCCACTGTGCTGCCCTGAGAGATGTAAAAATGAGGAGAAATTAAAACTCAAAACATTGTTAGGCTGGGAGTCAATGCTAGTCATCACACACAGAGGTGAGGAGGGAATGGGATTTGAATTAGAATCCCTACAGTGTGGAAACAGGCCCTTCAGCCCAACAAGTCCACAGCAACTCTCCAAAGAGTATCCTGTCCAGACCCATTTCTCTACATTTCCCCTGACTAATGTACCTAACCTACACATCTCTGAACACTATGGGGGATTTAGCATGACCAAATCACCCTGACCTGCAAACTTTGGACCCTGGGAGGAAACCGGAGCAAGCCCACACAAACTCCATACAAGCAGTTGCCTGAGGCTGGAATTGAACCCAGGTCCCTGGCGATGTGAGGCAGCAGTGCTAACCACCGAGCCACCATGCCTCCTCTATTTGTTCTAAATTGGATATACGTTCAGTTTTACAAAGTGTAGAATGAGAAACACTGGTCAGGGCTCTCTCTGGGTGATATTGCGGGGATGGAAATAAGTTGTCTTAATGATGCCATGGAAAGGAAATTTGAAGCTAATCTTGGAATCAGTTGTGGCTCCAAGATTGCGAATGGACTGATTCAGTCTGAGCCGGGGAGAGAGGTAACAAGCTCATCACAGGTTCAGCTATTAGCCCATTGACTATCCATTTTAGGGAATGAATTAGTCACTTAAACCAGACCTGTGAAGAAAAGATAATCAAGGGGATTTAGTGCAGCAACGTTTGTTACATTCCTCATAGAGAGCGGGATGTATTTTATTATACTCGTGCAGCATAAGAAATAAATCATAATGCAGTCTTCATTCTGCCTAAGTTGGAGACTGACAAATTTAGGATTTAGTATTAATTGTTCATAATACCTCTTACTTGCAGTAAATAATATATTCACAGAGCATGAACAGCGAGCTTTGTAAGGTGCCAAAACTATCATAGGCTGAATGTTGTCTGTCAGCCAACACTCGTTTGACTGAAAGCACTTTCTGAGGAAGCCATTTGAACTGACACCTCTGCATTATTTTTAACTCTTGCAGTTGTTAAGGACCAGACAGACAGTTTTGGGAGAGAATGTGATAGGGTAGGGAAGAAGTCAGCACCTTTCAGCAATGTCAATCAATTTGCCTGCTGATGGCCTTTCACTGAGAGACTAATCTTCAGAGTACAGCTTGTACCTTGAAAAGGGGAAGTTGAGAATTTCTAATCTGACTCACTGGCAGCCAGTAGGGTGTTAGTGGATTGGTCTGATTTCACCTCCCTGCTGTCTCTAAATATTGGAGTATAACGCAGTTACCAGAGATTCAGCCAGTCCCAGGGTAACCCAATTGATGTGAGCTTTTTTGTGTATGAATGGGCAGTGGGAGTTTAAGAAAGAAGGGCTTGCATTTATTTAGCGCCTTTCATAGCCTCAGAACATCCCAAGGCACTTAGGAGCACTTTTGAAGTGTGGTCCCTGTTGGGGAAAGATGTCAACTAATTGGTGCACAGCAATGTGATAATATCCACTTAATATGTTTTAGTGTATTGGCTAAGAGATAAATATTGGCCCAGTATGCTATGGTGAACACTCCTGTGCATTAGTAGTATAAAGTTAAAAATCACACACCATCAGGTTATAGTACAACGGGTTTATTTGGAAGCAATAGCTTTCGGAGTGCTGTTCCTTCAACAGGAAGGAGCAGCGCTCCGAAAGCTTGTGCTTCCGATTAAACCTGTTGGACTATAATCTGTTGCTGTATGATTTTTAATTTGGTACACCCCAGTCCAACACCAGCATCTCCAAATCACCAATATTATAGTGTGCCAAGAGAACTTTACCTTTCACCTGTTTGCTGAGCCTTAGTTGATACTTAAGCTTGAATTGTGAATGCAAAGCTGGAGACTACAGATTAAGATGAATAATTTTGTTCATGGAACCTAGTCACAGTAAAAGTTATCACCACTGTGACACTTGCTCCTTCAAAAGCTGCTTCACAGGAGTCTAGCATGGAATCTAACACCGAGCCAAAAGGGGATGTTAGGATAGGTGATCATAATTGTGCCAATGAGCTATATTTTCTACCATCTCCTAAAGAATGACTCGGGAGCAAAATTTCCAAACTACTGAAGGACTGCTAGCACATTGATGAAGGGATTGGAGTGTAAGCAATTAACTGGCATAGGAGTACCACAGACTCACACCACAAACCTCCCAACACCCCAGCACACAAACACATACACACACTGCACACAGATATACTATCACACACAAACATACCCACACAAACATCTACATAGCCACTATACAAGCACATATATACATACACCCCCACACGCAAATGCTTCCTCATGTACATCTCAACACAAAGACATAAATAGATCCAGCCACATAAACATATTCTCACACACCCTCACATACAGACATATCCATACATACATATGCAGTCACCCCCATACAAGCACAGACATATATATATATAATACCCCCAACACAAGCGCACACACCTGCAAACCCAACATACACACCACACACACAAGCACACCAACATATATGCACAGTAAAGCACACGCAAATACAGCAGTTTGTAGTGCTGAGGGAATGCTATTGGGCAGTAATCCAGCAGCGCCAGACAAAATGCTAATTGGACATGGGTTCAAATCCCACTATGGCAGCCGGTGGAATTTAAATTCAATTCACAAATCTGAAGCTAGTCTCTGTGCTGGTGACTATGAAACTACTATCAATGCTGAAAAATCCCATCAGGTTAACTAACATGTCTTATGGAATGAAATTTGCTCTCCTTTCCTGGTCTGGCTTGCATGAGACATCAGACTCATTAATGTGTTGTCTCTAAAGCCTCCTCTGAAATGTCCTAGCAAGCCATTCAGTTTAAGGGCCATTAGGGATGGCTAACATTGCCCACGTTCCATGAAATAATAAATAAATAAAATCCGCCAATTTACACTTGATTAAGAGAAGGAAAATAATGTACAAGAGTAAGCTTTCAGACAACATAAAAACTGACTGTAAAATTTTAAAGAGAAAAAGATTGGTGAAGACAAATACAGTCAGAAAGAGGGGAACTTTTAATGGGGAGGAAGGAGATGGCTTACCAACTAAATACACACTTTGGTGTGTGTTCACAAAGGAGGACACAGCAGAAAAGTTGGGGGCACAGAGTTTTTTTGAGAGGTACAGACAGAAGTCAACATTAATTGTGTTGGGGAAATTGATAATATTAAAGACCAATAAATGCCTAGGCCCTGATAATCTACATCCTAGCATAGTTCAGGAAGTGGCCTGAGAAATAATGGCTGCATTGGCGGTCATTCTTCAAGGTGTTATAGAGTCTGGAATATAGATTAAAATGAGCATAGTTCTATCAGACCAAAGAGACACTCTCTCTTTACAGAGAGCTGACTGGTAGTGGTCTAACCTGAGGGTCATCATGCCTCAGATGAGGAGAGAGTTTGAGAAGGAGAGTCCTTCATGGTAACCTTAGCTGGTACAGGAATTGAACCTAAACTGTGGGCATCATTCTGCATGGCAAATCAGCTGTCCTGCCAACTGCTCTAACTGATGCCCAGACTCATACAGATTGAAAGGTAGCTATTGTAAACTGTCTATTTCAAAAAAGGGAGGCAGAGAGCAAACCAGCAATTATAGACCAGTCAGCACCATGTTGGTAATGGGGAAAATACTAGAGCCCATTATAAAAGAATTAATAGAAAAGCATTTTGTAAACATTGGTAGAATCAGACTCAGTCGGTGTGGATTTACAGAAGGGAAATCATGTTTGTCAATTGTACTGGAATTCTTTGAAGATGTAGCGAGTAGTTAATGAAAGGGATATAATGTATATGGTTTCTTTGGACTTTCAGAAGGCGTTTACCTAAGTTCCATATATGAAATTAATGTTTAAAATTAAATTGCATGGCATTGTGGGTGTTGTATTGAAGTAGATAGAAAACTGGTTGACTGACAGGAAATAAAGTGTAGATATAAATGGGTCTTTTTCTGAATGGCAGGCCGTGACAACAGAGATTGTTGCTTTGTCCCCAGCTATTCATACTGTATATTACTGCTTTGGATGATGGATCTAAATGTAACATCTCCAAATTTGTAGATGACACAAAACTGAATGGGAGAGTGAGCTGTGAGGGGGATGCAGTAATGCTTCAGTGAGATTTGGACAAGCTGAGTGAGTGGGAGAATGCTCGGCAGATATAATATAATGTGGACAGTTGTGAGGTTATCTACTTTGGCAACAAAAACAAAGAGACAGTTTATTATCTGAAGGGCTACAGATTGAGAGAGGGGATTGTGTAATGAGACCTAGGTGGTCTCACTCACCAGTCACTGAAGGTGAGCATTTGGGTACAGCAGGTGGTACAGAAGGCAAATGATGCATTGGCTTTTCATAGAGAGAGGATTTGAGTACAGGAGCAAGGATATATTGCTACAATTATATAGGGGCTTTGTGAGACCACTCCTGGAATATTGTGTGCAATTTTGGTCTTTTTATCTGAGAAAGGGTGTTCTTGCAATAGAGGCAGTGCTGTGAAGGTTTACCAGACTGATTCCTGGGATGGCAGGACTGACATACGAGGTGAAGTTGAATTGGTTAGGGTTATATTTACTAGGGTTTAGAAGAATGAGGGCGGACCTCATAGAAACCTATACAATTCTAACAGGAGTAGGGAGGGTAAATGCAAGGAAGATGTTCCGATGGCACAGGAGTTCAGAACTAGAGAGGTTTAACGCTAAGGGGTAAACTAATTAGGATGAAGATGAGGAGAAATTTCTTTACACAGAAACTGGTGAGCCTGAGGAATTCACTACTGAAAGCAGTCAAGGCCAGAACATTGTATGATTTCAAGAAGGAGTTGGATTTAGCACTTGGGGCCAAAGGAATCAAAATATCTGGAGGAGAAACAGGAACAGATGATTCTGTAGTGTGGTCAGCCATGATCATAATGAATGGCAAAACAGGCTCAAAGGGCTGAATGGCCTACCTGTGTTCCCATTATCTCTGTTTCTATGTACACACACATGCATAACTGATTAATGTGTGCCAACATATAAAAATGTATAACTCTGAAGTGTCCATTTGATTGATAGAGTCTGTGCTGACCAAGAGCTGTTCATGTTTTAGATCTTGGACAATAGTTATGTAAATTATTACACTTCAAATGATCTCTTCAGTCACAAGCGATGTTGCTTCAGGGAATCAGAAAGCTGGAACAATGAGGATACAACCCTTGGTCAGCCATGACTAAAAAGGGCCTCACTCACCCACTCACTCACTCACTACTCACTTACTCACTCACTCACACTTCAAATGCATATCCAAGGACCTTATAAATGTGCTCAGGGCGACTGTCTCCATGATCCTTTCAGGCAGTGAGTTCTAGAATCTGTACATCCTCTGCGTGTAAAGATTTCTCCATAGTTAACCTCTAATCAATTACTTGAAATCTGTGTGATTATTGATCTCCTCACAAAGGGAAATCTGTCCTTCCTATACCCTCTATGTCAGTCCCTCATTATTTCATGAACCTCCACTAAATCTCCCCAAGCCTTCTCTTTTCCAAGCAATATATCGCAAAGTACTGAAAACAAAAAACTGCTGGAGATTACAGTGGGTCATGCAGCACCCATGGAGAGAAACTAAGAATTCTCTGTTCCTGACAACATCCTAATACAGTTCCTCTGTACCCTTTCTAGTGCAATCACTTTCTTCTTTTCATATGGTGACCACACCCGTATCAAAGAAAATGACATTAGTTGATACTTGTAGGGTCTATACGAAATAAATCATTAAACTGAAAATCAGATCACAAAATCTGGTGTTGTCTTTTTGACAAGATAATCCAGAGAAGATTCAAAATGGACTTGAAACGTTGACTCAGTTTTTCTCTCCTGACCTACTGCATTTCTCCAGGACTTTCTGGTTTTCATTTCAAATCTTTTGCACCTGCAGGATTTGCTTTTGCTTCTGAATCAGGAAATTTGATTCCTTCATCCAGTAGCTGTATCAACTAGTCTGCTTTTCAGCAAGTTAACCTTCTAACACTGACAAACATTCAAATCATTGTATGCAGTATAAAGAGATACAGACAGATTTCACCTGCGGAGCCTGTTATTAAATTGTACTCTTGTTCTCTCTCAATAGAGAGGATACTTTCTCCTGTTAAATTAGGAATCATTACTGCTGGACAAGTACATTAAGATGAGAAAAGTAGTACATTTATTCCACACTTGCTTTATTGCTAGATATGTTAATTCAGCACTGCTGCTAATTTGGGCTCTGTGCAGACAAGCCAGTCCATTAGTGGCCCTTTGTGTCATATTGTATGAGGAGAGTTTACTGCTTACACCTCACGTGTAAGACTGTCAAAGGGTAAACAGAGGTTGGAGCTTTTGAAAAGATTTGTAGCTCGGGCAAACAGAGGTTTGAGCCTCAAGTGATTGCTGGTGGATCAGTAAATGTTTCAATAACCCCCCCCCCCCAAAAGTTATGGTATCTTTGGGTAAGCTGACTTATTATTGAGCTGGCTGGGTGACAGTAACACCAGATAAAGTTTGCCTTCACCCAGGGGTGTTAACCTCAGAAATATGACTTAAAAATATTGATTGATGATGGTGGAAATCATCACTCACAGCTAATGAGGTGAATTTTTTTAAAAACCTAACAATTCCTTCATAACACAGACCTTAAATATTGTTGAAAGGACAGATATGTTGCCAAAGTCATTCATCAGTACAAATTCAAGAATTTCCAATTTCAAACAATCACAAAACAATTTCTATTGGAGAAGTAAAGGATGCCAAATAGTTGGCAAGTCATCTCTGATTGGCCGAGGCATTGCATCGGGGAAAGCAGTGAGATCAATAGATGCCCAAGCTCTCAGGCATTTCAAACAAACTGTATCTTCTACCAATGCACCCAAGGAAATTGGTGCAGTTCATGTTACCATTGTGCACAGGACATTGGGTGCCCATGCCATCTACAGGCACACATGAGGTAATACTGATGTCATTGTTGTATGCCTGTTGAATGATCGCACACTATTCCCCTCCACTGCTTTGTTTATCAATGTGCCCACTACACCTTTCCACCTCGCTTTCACTCCTTTCCCTATTGCCCTCTTCATGGCATCATTTGCCATGCCATTCATAATCCATGGCCTCCCCACTTGCTACCTCTTTGACTACTCCACTCCTCATGACCTTCCACCCACTTACCATCCTTCTCCCTCACACGTGGTGGACAGGGCACACAGGGAGGGAGAGGTAGAGAGTGGAGTGACCTGTGAGACAATGAGTAAGGTAGAGAGCGCATTGCAATTGTGATCCCAGGATCTTTAGCTGGTGTTTTTGGAGATCAATACTCTGGGAAAACTGCAATCTATAACCGTGGACCACACGACAACTCTGTACAGCAAGGAAATATTTCATTGGTGCTGCACTTGTTAGAAAACCTTTACATTGCTCAGTATTTCAGATGGCCATATTCTTTGAATCAGGCAGCTATCTTTGGCAGTGAGGATATAGGCACGGCGACAGAATGAGTGGTGAATGCGCCCTCTGTAGTTGGTGGCTGCAAACACAGCTGTCAGAGAATTGCTTCTGGCCAGGTTGTAAGCTGCCATCCTTCGACCATGGGTCAATGCTAAGAACTCAAAACTGATGAAAATACTGTCTATTTTAAAGAAAGAAAGACTTCTATTTGTAAATGGTGTACGTCCTCAGAACATTGTTTCTGGATATTGTAGCTGACCAGTTCTTCCAGGTCTGTTAGCTATGGATTTATTCGTGATGGGCATCTCTTCCATGAGTCCAATGGTGACTGGTTTCTCCTTTATTTTCTTTCTGGAAATTGAATTGCAACTGTGTTGATGGGATCCCTGGCTGCTGCAGTATGTTGGTCGGGGAGGTGCAGCAGACAACATTCAGGACCTCATAGTTTGGGATATGAGTAACTTGCCTCTGAGAATGCTCCATCACTCAGGAAGCTGTTAAGTTCAACTTCCTGCCTGATTAAATGCCCCTCACCCATTCCACCCAACCTGGAGGAGGGCATTATGTTCTGGCCAAAGAGTGGTAGAAGTTTGGAATTCTCTTATGCAAATTGTTTATTTGAAATTTGGGACCAATAGATTTGTCTTGACCAATGGTATTAAGAGGTATGGAGGCACTTTGCGGATAAGCTTTAATTTCATTGAATGATAGAACAAGCTGGAAGGCTGAATGGCCTTGTAGATGTCCAGTCTGAGGTGACTGTCCTGGTTTCCTGTCTTTAGCCATCAATTCAGATCAAATAACTCCGCAAAGGCTTTGGAACAATCTTAGAGTTGTGAGTCTGGGCTGCAGAAACCTCAAATCCCTCTTCCTCCGGAGTGATACCAGGAGGATCAAGAAACAAAAAAATGTCACCAACATTGCCTTATGGGATGTTAATAATGATGATGTATTAGTGCTGCCAATTAAGTGATACAGTGAATATACAAATCCCATGCAGGACCTTCAGGCTCAAGTTGTTGCTGCTGCTCAGAGTTTTCTCTGTTTTGAGCTATGCTATAAAGTGTAGGCCACAGATTCTCTGCGGGATTCAATTAATTGCTGTTTGCTTCCTGAGAGTATCAGTCTTGTTTCCAGATAAATGTTGACCCTGGACAGCCAGGATAAAGTCATGGTTCATTTTTGTGTTTTGAGGATCCAGCCTCACCAGCTCATCTCGCACTTAATCAAACATTTCTTGTCGTTTACAGGGACACTTCAATCAGTTCAACTGACATCCCAATCCCCCAACCCACCCATTTGTGGAAAGCTGTAGGCAATTGGAGTGACTGGTCTTTTTTGACTTGGACACCAGGCAGGAATGACACTGTTGCATTAATTAATATAGTGGCACACTCTCTGAGTCCAAACCTTCCCTGCAGAGTTTTCAGAATATAGACTAGGCTCACATCTCGGTGTCACAATGTAGGCGGAGCAGTACTGTGGGTATGCTGAACTGTTAAAAGGGTCAGTACTGAGGGAGCATTGCATGGTCGGAGTGTTGGTGGTGAAGGTCAGCTATAGAAGGCTGACCGCATTTTCAAATGCCAGTACTGAAGGATGGAAGCAGTCAGCACTGGAGAGTCAATAATGTGGGAGTGCAGTACTGTCAAAGATCATTGCTTTGTGAGTTACTGTCAGAGACTTAGTACTGAGGGAGCTTCACACCATTAGTTAGACAGCACCAAGGGAGCAACTGTCAGAGCGTCAGGAGTGCTACACTGTCAGAGAGTCAGTACTGAGGGAGTATTGCACTGCCACAGTGACAGTACTGAACATGAGCTGCACTGTCAGAGGTTCAACGTAAGGAAGCGCCGCATTGTTGGACAGTCTGTACTGAGGGAGTACTGCACTGTCAGAGGGTCAGTCCTGAAGGAGTGCTGCACTGTCAGAGGGTCAGCACTAAGGGAGTGTTGCATTGTCAGAACTGAGGGAATGATGCTGGGACAGTGGATTTGTAATGAGGGACAGCTATACTGTTTAGCGGTTGAGGGGTGCAGGGTCAGAACTGTGCTGTCAGAGGAGAAGAGCAGGCTGTTGTTATCCCCAGTCTCCTGGCTAATAATTATCCTTCAACTTACATCAAAACAAGCTATCTGACCATTTTTGTGAAAGTTTGCTGTGTGTAAGTTGAGAGCTGTGTTTCCTGCTTCACAAAAATGGCTACCCTTCAAAAAATGCTTCATTGACTTATGGAAAATGCTTTTTGTGATTAAACATTTTATTTACTCATTGTTTATGGGAGAGGGGAATCTGTGTGAGGATTGTTAATGTTTATTTCTGTTCATCGAATGCAAATACCTAGGAGTCAAAAATAACAAGACAATCATGTGGACAAATATATATACCTCCTAGTTTGCTTTCAATTTGGAGTTTTAACTTATTTTTAAGTTTAATTTTTGGTTTTGCAGTTTAGTATTCAAAGGTACATAAAGTATAGTCAGTTAGGAAGGTGATTGAATTTTATGATGTATGGATGCTTGAAATAAAACTCTAACTAGAAAATGAATGTTTGCACTTTGAAAAAAACTTAACTTCTGGTGAATGACATAGAGCACCAGAAATTCTGAATGTGATGTTTCAAGAGGTAAACTGTGTCTGGGTCAGTGTGAGGCTAACATTCCATCCACATTGTTGGCAAATTAGTGTTAGTTATCTGGGTCATGGTTTTGCATCTATCTGCTGTTATGAATGAATATTCAGTCATCTTTCTTTCCAATCTACAAGATAAAGTTTCCTGGCTACCCGAAGTGTTATCAATCACACTTTCTGACTAGAAGGCTTATTTGTATTGGTTGAGCAAACAGACAAACTCTCGAATTGTTTTCTTAGCACATTTTGGAATTGAAGCAATGCAAATTTCAGTTTAAAACTCTTGGGAGATTAAAGGGAAGTGGATGGGGTGGGGAAGGGTCACCACATTCTGAATTTCATCTCCATTGACTTTTGTACAGCCATCTCTCCAAGGGTGAATGTCAGTCCTGACTTCCTTTCTGGATAAAGTAAAACATTGTCCTGGAGTATTATCTGTTACAATTTCTTTTGAATCTTTTCAGATCTTGTTGTGCCCCTATCTGCATGTGTGTATGCATGTGTATGTCTTCCCTTTTTTGCTGTACATCTCTATCTCTGCCTCTGGCTCCACACTCATTGTTTCTCTCTGTGTGTGTCAGTCTTGGTCTCCTTCTTTGCTTGTATTTTCCTGGTCTTTTGAATGGAATTCAGATATTTGAATCCAAGCAATTGTAATTAGTGGGACATAAGAAAAAAAGCTGAAGCAACAGAGATTTGAGTAAGAGTGAGCTTTTCTGTTTGAGCAGTTGTACACTGTTTCTAACTACAGAAACACGTATGAGCAATCTCTACAAATGACTGTAACTCTCTCTATAACATGAGAGTTTGTATAGCATTAATAATGGAGATTGAATTACCCAGAATGTTTGAATTATAACTATCAACTGTGCTGAAGATTCATAGAATCAGAAGAATTGCCTAGCACAGAAAGTGCGCATTCATCCCATTGTGACCATATTGGTATATGACAGAGCTATCCAATTTGTCCTTTCGCTCTACTCTTCACACTTGTTTCCTTTTACAATGGAAAGAAATATTGGATAATGTTTTACTGCTTGATCAAGCAGCGTCATTATTAAGACTCATTGCTGGTATTTTAATAATTAATGAAAGTGTTGTACGACAATGAAAACCAGTATGCAATTTGTTTTAATGTCTTAATGCTTTCTCACTTGGGTCTTAGTCTCAGCAAACTCTGCGAGATTAAACTACAATTCCCAAAGGCTCTATGCCTATCCAGAGGAACTGGCGATCTCCAAACCAATGGGTGGATTCATCAACCAAAATGTGATTGTTTGAACAGCAGAAAATTGTATTGATGTCTTTTGCCTGATTGTATCTCTGGAATGGACTTGGAGTATTAGACTTGAACCAACTTGCTGCATCATTTAACCATCTGTTTTATTTCTCAACCATCCTATTTGTTCAAGAGAGGTATTAATTATTTCACTATAAATTGTAATACATTACTTAATTCATTGTGTTTGCATTCAAATGAGTAAATATTATCATGGAATTGAAGAATGGCTCCAGCACAGAAGAAGAACCATTTAGCCCATCATGTTCTTGTGGACTTCTTATGGAAGTCACATGATCATTCCCTTCCTTCACAGATGCTTATCCAATTCTCTTCTAAAGACAAGAGCCTCCACCACCCTCTTAAGCAGTGCATTTCAAATCCCAGCTACTTACTGTATAAAGATTATAAAGAATAATCCTTAATTATTTAAAAGAAATAATTGACCCCAAACTAAGTGTATCTGTCTTTGATGAATGCAAATGGCTCTGATTCTCATATCAATGGCTAACAGGAATATTTAATCAACAATCTCAAATTGCCACCAGTGTCACTACAGTGAATATCATAGATACACTACAGATGGAGACCATTCAGCCCAACGTGACTCAGTCAGCTGTTTGACAAAGACCCTTAAAAAGTCCTAACTCCCATATTCTTTCTCCACAGTCCTGATATTTTTGCCCTAACCAATGTTTGTAATCATATTTGTTCAATCATTTATTGTCATTGATTTCTATTGCATGATTTAAATTGTTGCAGTCACATAGGAGATCAACGAGAGAATTAAAAAGCTGAAACAAGATGAGTAACATTGTGCTGTGTCTTACTGCCAGTTTTCTGAAGACCCCTTCTTGGTGCCAGTTTTAGCTGTGTTTTCTGCTTTAGATCACACATATTGAATCATATGTTTATGTCAAAAAAATCCCTACAATGTGGAAGCAGGCCATTTGACCCATCGGGTCCACACCAACCCTGCCAGCCAGACCCACTCCCTGCATTTCCCATGGCCAACCCACCTAGCCTGCACACTATGGGTAATTTAAGAATTGGTGATCCACCTAATCTGCACATCTTTAGACTGTGGAAGGAAACCAGACCACCCAGCCAAAAACCACACAGACCAGGGAGAACATGCAAACTCCACACAGACCTGAGGGGAGAATCAAACCCAGGTCCCTGGCATTGTGAGGCAACAGTGCTAGCCACTGATCCACCTTGCCATCCTATATCAGGCCCAGCATTACAGGTGATTAGAGCAAGATATATTTCACATAACCTGAAAATACCATCAAGGACATGCCAAAAGCAGTATCTTTAAAGTACCATGTATCATGGCCATGCAAAGAATTTAAAGGACAATGTATTTAAACAAATCATGTCCAAAGGACAATTTAGATGGCTCATCACTTCTAAGTGTCAGTGAGGCAGTTTGAGAGAAAGTCTTGCATTCCTATAGTTATTGTGCAATCTCAGCACGTCCCAAAGCAATTAACTGCCAATGATGCACTTCTGAACATTTTAATGTAGCAAGTGCAGCAGCCAATGTGCGCACAGCAAGCTCTGACAGCTCGTAATACAATAATGATCATATTTCCTGTTATAATGGCATGTGTCCATCAATGACAGAGCTGCCCCCTTGATTTCCATCTCTTCCACCATCTTAAGCATTCATTGCCTCTACCACTGGTGTACAGTGGCAGATCACCTGCAGTAGAAACAGAAAAAGCTGGGAAAACTCAGCCAGACTGCTAACTGTTGAGGGAAACTCAATATCTGTAAAGAGAAATAAACAGAATTAATATTTCAAGTTCAAATGACTTCTTCAGAATCAGAAGAGAAGATATGGCACACTGAGCCATAGTAGCACCAGCCTGGTTTGGTTCCAGGTAGGTTTTTGCACTGAGTTGTCTAGGGATAGACAGCAGTAATAGTGGGATAACTAACCTCAGCATCGCCAAGAAAAAGCAAATGGCGCTATGAAAATGCAATTTCTTTGTTTCCTTCGAGGGTTACGAGAATAGGGTAGGGAGTGGGGGTGGGTGGGAAGCTCTTCAGTGGGTTGGTATGGATTTAAAGGGCCAAATGGCCTGCTGCCACACTGTGGGGATTCTAGTATTCTATCGTTCAAACTAATACTACTAATGAGAAATGTCATTGTGTTAATTACTGTCTATAAGATTTTGCATGTTGATTATATCTGCTTATTTACATAACAAAATTAATTGCTGTGAACAGTCTCTATATTATGTAAAGGACACTGAGGTGGAAAATAGATTTATGTAGTAATACTATTCAGAGTGGGGCTGTCTCCTACAGAAAAGAGTTGTCTGAGGGATGACCTGATGGAGTTCTTCAAGGTTTAGAATCCTGCAATCTTACACAGGAGGTCACTCTGCCCATTTCATTGTGCTGGTTCTTTGAAGGAGCTGTCATGTTTAATATGTGATTTCTGTCTATAAACCATCAGTTCCTCAGCCTTAAATGTCTGTCCAAATCCCTTTTCAAGTTATTTCTTGATTCATGGGTTGGAATATCTGGTCGGCATGGACGGGTTGGACCGAAGGGTCTGTTTCCATGCTGTACATCTCTATGACTATGACTCTATGTTCTACCATATTTTCAGGTAGAACATTCTGGATTACATTATGAAAGGTGTTTATGAAGTATTGCAGAGAAAATGCTTCCACTCCTGATCAATCAGCAAAGTGGTGGAAGTTATCAAGCAGCTTGCAAGGGACTAACCTGCTCACAAAATGCTCAGTTTGGGCTTCACCAGGGCCACTCACTTCCTGACCTCATTATAGCCTTGGTCTAAACATGGACAAAAGAGCTGAATTCCAGGGGTGAGATAAGTTCCAGGGGTGAGATGAGAGAGGCAGCCCTTGACATCAAAGCAGCATTTGATTGAATGCTGGATCATGAAGCTCTAACAAAATTGAGATCAGTGGGAATCAGAGACTCTCTACTATTTGGAGTCAGACCTAGCATAAAGGATGGTTGTGGCTATTGAAACTTAATTATCTAGGTTCCAGGACATCTCTGCAAGAGTTCCTAGGCTTAACCATCTTCAGTTACTTCAGTAATTATTTTTCCTCCATCATAACATCAGAAATGGAGATGTTTGCTGATGGTTGCATAATTTTCATGTCCATGTGCAGCAAGACATAGATGAAATGCAGGTCTGTGCTGATAAATGGCAATTAACATAGGTGCCACACATGTGCCAGGGGATAACCATTTCCAGCAAGAGAGAATCTAACCATCACCCCTTTATGTTCATTAGCTTTTCCATCACTGAATCCTCTCCCAACTTCCTGGGGATTACCATTGACTGGAAACTGAACTGGACTAATCATATAAATACTGTGGTCACATGAGTAGATCAGAAGCTAGACACACTCACCTCCTGAATCCCCAAACTCTGTACACCAACTATAAGCCACCAGTCAGAAGTGTGATGGAATACTAACCATTTGCCTGGATAAGTACCGCTCCAACAGCACATGATATTTGCCATTATCTAGAACAAAGCAGCCCATTTGACTGGCACTTGCTTCCCTCCTCTTCCTCTCAGCACTGTTGGTGCCTCTACACCTCAAGGACAATAGCAGTTCAAGAAAGCATCTCACCACCACCACCTTGCACATGTAAATGGGGATGGACAATGAATGTTGAGCCAGCCAGCAGGATTTACATCCCATGAACGAAGACAAAAAAAGTTGTTTTGGTAACAGTAATACAGTGTTTGCATGTTTTTTTTAAGATGCTTCAGAGATGTGCTGTAGGAAGAAACAAAACCTACAGAGAGCCTTATGGGTAGCAAATTTTGTTATGGGATTTTATCTAGGCTGAATTTGTACTCAGGTGTCAGAGCTAAAAGTCAAGTGGACCCACTGTAATCACCAACTGAAAATAGAGGGAGTAGTTCATGAGCCATCATGATGGCTACAATATAAAAAGTCAAATGTTTGGTCCTTGTTTTAATAATTTAAAAATCCCTAATGATTCAATAGGTCACAGTTTAATCAGGCCTTCGGAGATTATTTGCAGTCTTCTTAATTGAAATAAAACACTTGATGTAGTGATTTTGCAGCTGCACAGTCTGTGTATCCCAGGGCAAGGGGCTTCGTCGGGCAGTTCATCACAAACAACGCTGCAGGGATTTACATGCTTTGTACTAAGTTATCATCCTGGTACACTCAGTTTTACTACAATGCGATGGTGTTCGTGTGCAACCCCACATAAATAGAAAAATCGCGCTTTAGAAACAGCGCTTAAAGTGTTGGCGATGCAATCGCGTTACAGCCAACACACATTCAAAAGCTCGCGCTTTAGAAAGTGTCCCCAATTTGCGTTGATGAAATGCGCATTACAACGGAACAACCTGTATTTGCGAAACTGTAAGCTTGAAATAAAATCTAGTAGACATAACTAGTGAGGGCGAGAGAGTGAATGTGAAAGAAAATGAAAGAGACTGTGAGAAGACAGAACATGAACGAGAGGATGAAAGAACGAGCATGACAGAAAGGCCGAGAGATGGAATCAAAGACATCAAGAGAGCAAGAGTGTAACAGGAAAAGAGCGAATGAGAGAGAGAATGTGATGGAGAGAATGCATGACAGATGAATGAAAGAGAAAATTGAGAAATTGAATGAGTAGGAACATATAAGAAAGCATAGGAAAGAGAATGAGACAGTGAGAGAGGGAATGAGAAAACAAATAGAGAGAGAGCGCGATTGATAATTATATGAAAATTGAAAAGAGATAATGTATGAGAGACAATGGAAGATAGTGAGAAAGAGAGAATTAACAAGTACAAGGAAAAGAGAATGAAAACGAGAATGACAGAGTAAAAATAAGAAATTGAGAAAGAGAATGAGTATTGGAGAAAGAGAAATGACAGAATGTGAAATTGAGAATGAAAACAAATGAGGACATGTGAGAGATGAGAAAAGAGAATTTGAAAGTGACAACAGGAAAATTAGAGAGATTGCCAGAACTGAGAGAGATGGTGGGAGAGTGAATATGAGAGAAAGTGAGAGAGAGAGAGTGAGACAGATCACGACAGAATATGTGGGCAGGAGAGAGAGAGTGAAGGAGGTTAAGCTACAGATCTACAAGTGTAAAAAGCAGAAGTTGACAAGCCTGTCAGCAATTGGCAGGGATTCAAAACCAGAGGAAAGCAGCGAAACAATAAGGAATTCACTGTAATCTCCGACTGTGTTCTGCTTTTATTAAAACAGCTGGGTCCTGAACACTTCAGAGAGCCATGTAATTTATTCTAATTGCCTCGAGTAACTTTGCAGTTCGCTACAACATAATATCAGCAAGCTGTGGTCGCCAGCTCCTGAACAGAGACTTCGGATTCTCAGCTTCTTCACAGCCAAAGAAAACTCAAACAGATTTCACTGGTGTCTTGGCAAAAGGAAACCGAAAGGTGGACTGAAGCAGATAAAAACGACAGTAAGGTCGGGGGCGGGGTTGTGTGCCTGGACTACTCCACATGCTCGAAGCTGCATGTATGATCGCTGCTTTTTTTGTGTGTGTAAGATGATCCCTGTGCAACTGAGGTATCAGACACCCTTAGCATAGTGGCGTATACATTCCTGTCAAAGTCTTTGCACGCCTCCCAGCAGTCTGAACTGACGCTGCGCTCTTCAAGTCAGGATTCAGTGAGGAGTAGACAGTTCAGAGCTCAGTGCACAGGCTGAAGAACTGCCAATCGACACCAGACTGGGAAACAGCGGAGTGCTTTCAGTAAGGATTGGTGCTGAAGTGAGTAAATCACCTTGTGTGTGTGAGAGAGAGCGAGAGCGAGAAAAGGAATAAATAAAGTTTAGATCCTCCTTACTTTAGAATAAAACTTTATTTTTTTGAAATCACCTGCACTCCCTCATTGAAAGTTCAAGTTGTTTGCAGCATTGAAGAGGGTATAATTGCCCATTACTTCCACAGAGGTTAACAGGAGTGACAGCACAGAGAATGTGGGCGATGGATTCTCTCTCAATGGCTTTGCTATGTGCTGCCCTGGCACATGCTGGCTGCAGTGGACAATCCAGAGCGACGGAGGGAGGCCGCAGGAGGCTCAGCAAGGTTCAGCATGGAACATGCAGCTACACCTTCGTCCTGCCTGAACCGGAGGGGGGCTGCCGCGGCTCTGCGGATCACCCCAGCAGCAATTCCCTCCAGCGGGACGCGCCCCAGGAAGACCAGGAGTGGCCCTCGCAGAAGCTGCAACAGCTGGAGAGCAGGTCGGACAACAACACCCAATGGCTACGCAAGGTAAGAGCTGGTTCTGTTGTCTTTCCTTGTTATTGTCAGTTCCTGAGTCTCCTGCTCTCAATGCTTCAAGTCAGATTGGGTACCAGGCTACTCCATCACAGTCAACCATAGTAGAATTCACTTTGTTTGTTGGTGTCCAGACCTCACTATTTCAATGCTCTCTTGACCAGTCCCTTATCATCCATCCTTCATAAGTTTTAGCTCATCCAAACTCTGCTGCCACATTCTAACTCACAGCCATTCCTGTTCACTCAATACCATCTGTACTCGTTGACCCATGTTGGGCCAGCAATGCTTAAATTTTAAAATTCTTTTCATTGGTTGCAAATCTCTCCATAGTCTCACTGACCTCCAATCTGTGTAACCTCCTCCAGCCTCATAACTCCCTGAGACATCTGCACTTCTCCAAATCTGATCTGTTGGTTATCCATGATCTCCATCATTCCACCATTGGCAGCTGCAGCTTCATCTCTGGGCCCTAAACTCTGGAATTCCCTCCTTACATCTCTCTGCCTCTTTGTTACTTTATCTTTCTCTAAGATACTCCTTAAATCTTCTTTGACCATAGTTTTGATCCTCTGTTCTGATATCTCTTTATGTGACTTGGCATCAATTGTTTGTTCGATAATTGTTCCTGTAAAGTACTTTGCTATGCCAAAGGTACAATATTAATATTATTTGTTGTTGTGTTGAATAATCTTCACACAGTAAGTGAAAAGCAATCCTGTGCACAATGTATGTATTAATGTGGTCCCCCATAATGTTTTTCAAGTTTGGTCAGATCAGTTGAGCTACAAATCTTAGTGGCAAATAGTTTGGATTTTAGCTTACCTCATGTTGGTTATTCTATTCAATGATACTGGATACCCAATTGGACCGGTGAATCTTCACAAGAATGACTGATGTTAGTCTTAAGCTCAAGCTGATTGTGAGCTGTACTACATATACAAAACTGCAATCAGCCACCTCATATATTTTATTTAGTGTACTTTTTATATTGCATATTTTTAGATGCTGTACTTCACATTTAAATAGTATGACATCTTTATAAATGTATCCTTTTTGTTCGATCACATATGCAGTATGCTTTGTGCTGTCGTGAAGGTTGGGTTGTGCATGATTTTGTGGTTTCTGAAGGAATGTTGTTTAATGACTTGTGCAGCTTATTGATATAAAGAAGCAGGTGCTTTGAATTACCTGCACAAGTTAATGGAGGCGGACATTTTGACTTTGTGCTAGAATGTAACCCAGTGAGTGGTTATGATCTGGAATGCACAGTCACAGAGAGCGGTGGAGGCAGGTTTAGTTATGCTTTCGAAAGGGAACTTGAGAAGTTTCTAAAGACAGGGCTATGAGGAAAATGTGGGAAATGGGATATATGGAGTTGGTCTTGTGGAGAGCTGGCTTAGACATGATGGACCAAATTGCCTCCGTCTGTACTATATCCAGTCTGTGACACTATTGAAGACATGCTAGCAAATCATCAGCTTTGTGTTATGCCTCATTTCAGTTACAATAATGGAAATAAAATTGAGGAGAGATGTGAAAGGAGGCTATCAATTCATTATGGTCCAGATCACACAAAGTCAGGATTCACTCCACAATGTTCTGCTTCGATTGTAAAGACTGTGGTTCAAAAGCCGTGTGCAGGTTGTGTCAAATGTTGGATATATATTCTGCATCTGTCTATATTTCCTGGTGTTAAGAGGAAGCTTTCCCATTACTGAACAAACAATTTTAACAGTTGTAATTTACTGGGACCTGTGACAAATGGTTTTCAGCTCAGTTGCAATAAGTCCACAGCCACACCAAAACCTTTGTCAAATGGTTAGAACAAGCAAGGGGGATCTATTCAGTCTCCAACAATTGTTCTTCAGCCTGGAAAACGGAAAGGCTGCTCTTTATATAAACAAATCTGTAAACATGAGGCTGGACCCTTATCATAACAAAAAATAAAACTCCATGATACAATTACACCTTGGCTGTACACCAAATTGGTACAAGTCCTGACTGTACAAGTTTTTTGGAAGACGAATGTATTACCACCAGCAGCACCAACATCTCTCAGCCCACCACTGCCCCCCCAATATTCTGTTTCCAATTGAGGACTGTAAGAATACATACACCATCATTCGAAACAGTGAGAAACTTTGAGAGGGGTGAATGGCATTCTTCAAATATTTAAGTGCACCAGAAGCAGGACAGAATTTGCAGTATCCGTTGCCGTGGTGAGCTGTTGCAACAGAAGGTTTGACAAGCTTTTCTGTTAGGAGAAAGTGAGCACTGCAGATGCTGGAGATCAGAGCTGAAAATGTGTTGCTGGAAAAGCACAGCAGGTCAGGCAGCATCCAAGGAGCAGGAGAATCGACGTTTCGGGCATGAGCCCTTCTTCAGGTTCCTGCTCCTTGGATGCTGCCTGACCTGCTGCACTTTTCCAGCAACACAATTTCAAGCTTTTTTGTTAACTTGCTTGACTTCTAGAACTGATAATTCAGCATCAACAATGACTTAAAATGCATTTCTCTCTTAATATTACATTGTTTCATATAACCAAGTATCTATAACTGAAAGTGCACTGCTTGGGTGACTTAAACTTTGAGCAGTCAAGATGGAATGTTATCCAGCTCATTGTCTAATGCACTCACCTCTTCCAGTTTCTACATTTTTCTAACTTAAAGTCCATTTGTTTTTTTGTAGTTCTGTATGTGGTAAAATTAAAGTCAGAAGAAACATTCAACTGGCTGAGTCTCTCTTGGAAACTCAAAGTCCAAAGCCATCCTATCCCTCTCCAGCCAGTGTCTGAGCTTTCCCTCTTAGAACCTCCATTTGAGCTACAGTGATCATGAGTACTGCTCCTGTTCATTGCTTTACAGGTAGAAGCTGGAGAGACAGTGCAAAAGAGATTGACAGGAGTAATGTGAGAACTGGAAAGATTGTGCAGACCAGGGCTCTATTTTCCAGAAAAGTGAGGACCGAGGACTAACTCAATAGATAAACTTAAAGATTATGAAGGCTGTTCAGTAAGGTGGATGGGTGGAAGATATTTCCACTTCTAGGGGAATCCAAGAATGAGTGCCATTGATTAAGAATGTGGAACTTGTTACCAAAGTTTCATATGATTTATACAAATATATTGAGAGTGAACCAGGAGAAAACCAAGAGCGAGAAAGGAATACAAGGAGATGCTATACAAGGGCATAAACGTCCACATGAAACAGTTGGACTGAATAACCTTTCTTGCTGTCAATATCATAGAAATCTTTGTAATGCCAGTGCAAAAATTGACAGTACCTACCTCATTGAAAAACTAGCCCTTAAGACTGAATCTCCACTAACATCTTAGGATAAAAGGGCACTGATTCAGATTTTAAAGCAATTCCAGACTTGACAATGTGTAGCCCAGTTGATTCCTTCACTCCTGAGGCTTGTTTGCCCCTCTTTCTCTGATCAGTTGCCCACAAGCAGGAAGCAGCAGCTGGGTGGATAGGAGCATAGGTGTGAAAGGACCTCAGTCACAACTCCAGAGCTGGTGAGAGAAAGCAGGTAATTACAGTCATGTCAGTATGATATTAGCAGTGTGAGTAATCAGTTGGATTTATAGGACATGATCAGAGATTAAGCACAGATTTGTGAAAAGTAGATAGCCTCAGCCTAACCATGATAAATTTTCTTTAAGAAGTCATTAGCATGGCGAATAGGGGAATGCCAACAGATAGTACCTAGACGGACTTTCAAAAACTATGTGACATTTTACACGTTATATTATTGCAGAAGTAAATGCTCACTAAATTGGAAGTAGTCTTATGACATTTTTCATAATTGGCGGGAGACATAGGACAGTGATAAAGACAATTTATTCTGCTTGATAGGATGTGATGTGTGGTTACCTCCAGGGATTTATACTGGGGCTTTGGTTTTTCACCATGTATGTGATTGGCAAGAAAGAATCAAGAGTTCTTTGTCCAGATTTGCAGATGACATGAAGTAAGTTGGATAATTTGGAGCAAAAATTTACAAAGGGACAGATAGAGTACAAGTGAATAATTTGTTGTTTGGTTGATTCTAAGTGATAATTTCATCCTCATAATTGTTCTTTACATCAATTACTTACATTGATAATTTATATTGAAAATCAGCTACAATGCCTGGGCAAATTTGGGACAAATGAAGTTCAGTGTGGGCAAGTGCTAAATTATCCACAGATCCAGGAAAACAAATTACAATATTGTCTTATTATTAAGAGAGCATTAATGAGAAGGAGCAAAAAGATTTGGGTGCTGTAGTCTTATAATTTATGAAGCTAAAGGCCAAGAGTTGAAAAATGGGATGAGGTAGGTTTGCTCTATACTGGTCAGCAAAGATTCAAGGAACGGATGGACTTCTATGCTGTAATTTAAAAAAATATATATATTTCCAGTTATACATGCCACATCTGGCTGGCGCACATGGATAGACAAAATAATTGGAAAGTGGAATGTTGGCCTTTATCCTGAAGAACTGAAATACAAGACAGAAGAAATTAGGTGTGTATTGTGGGAATTGCTCTGATTGAAAATGTTCAAAACATTGCTATGATTGATTACGGTGGGTAGAGAAAAAACTATTGTGTGTGTGTGTGTATGTGTATATTCATGTGAATGAGTGTATAAGAGCATGTTCACACTCTTAGATGTTTGTAAGTGTGCATGCATATGTCTGTACATGCATATGTTTGTGTGTATGCGGATATGTGTCAGTCTGTGTATATTTCTTGTGTGTATGCATATACAGTTGTCTGTGTGCTTGTGTATCTATAACAATGTATGTGTACACATATGTATTGTGTGTGTGTTTTGTGAAAGTATATGCATTTTAGAACAATTTGAAACAATTCTCTTTAATAATTTTTAGAGCTGAGGGAGTTTCTGTGTAGTTACTTCTACAATTCTATGGCAGGTGCTTTTTTTCAATCTTAGATCATTCCCCTTGGGTGTGATTGTTCAACATAATTACCTTATTAAAGTGGTGTATTCCTGTTTTCACTGGTAGGATGGAGATACCCAAGCTGGGATCAGCTACCTGCTAAAGGAGGGGCAGCAAGGTACAGACCTTTGTGCCAGACCAAACTTAAACTTGAGCATTGTACCGATATTTCAAATAGTCTTAAATCAAATCTATCCCACCTCTGACATTTCGGCAGTTCTCACTGTTTATCTCTGGGGGGTTGTAATGTGAGGCTTTTAAAATTATGCATTCCAACAGTGAAATTTTACAGTGGACGAATAAACCAGTCCTAAATGACCCAAATTGTTTTACACTGCTGGGACTGAATCTTATTGCAGTATTAATGATGCATAGTGTTATTAATGCACAAATCAGCCAGTGAGGCAGAAGATGAAGAGATATGCTATGAGCTGCAAATCTCTAAAACAGTTTGGTTGATTTACGCCAATCTATCATTTATTTCACACTAATGGCCTCATCCTCAGCTTTCCCATTATTTTTAAGAACTTGCTGGATTGACGCAGTGACTTCCCATTAAACTTACTGCAGAAAGTTAATTGTTAATGTAATGAAAATCAACCTTTCTGGTCTGGAAAGGGGAATGATTTAAGTGGTTGAACCTCATTCCTTCATGTAGTGTTTTGTTGTTTGAGATTTGAAAAATGTGAATTTTTCTTTCTTACTTTTCCTTTTTGTCTCTGCCTCCTAGGCCTGGATTTTCACCATGATGGGAAGGCACTCTATCATATGGTGAATGAGCCCTGAAATTGTAGCTCCTGCCTTTGAGCGTGGAGTAGGGGCAGGAATAGGGTTGGGTCAGGATTCACACACGTGTGGCTCATGGAGGCAGCTGATCATTTGAATTATGGGCTGCATTCACCCAATTCTAGAACTTTAAGAGTAGGTCTTAACTTTGGCATTTCTTTGGGCAGCCAGGTAAACATTTTTGAGAGGTAAGGTTTTCTTTTGCATATGGTCCTGGGACATTGTTCGGGGAGGTCAGGTGACTTTTAGGTTACATTCTTCTGAGGTAAAGGTAAGGTACCTTTTGGGATTTTTTGGAAGGAATATGAGCAAATATTGGTTAACCTTATTAACTATTAAGCGCATTAGAATTGTCAGAAGCTTATTCAAATCAACTGTCAAAAGTGTCAAGGGGACCCATTATAACTGTCAAGAGGACATACTAAAGCTGTCATAATGACCTTCCAAAAGTAGTTTTCAAAGGCAACTGTCAAATTCACAAGGCCTTTAGATATTCTACACTTTACTTTGATTATTAGCACAGACTCACTGTAAGTTACAGGGTAAAAGATCTTCAAACGTAAGGGTGAAGTCTAAGTACCAGGGCGTGTTGTGAGATACTCCATTCCAGGCTTGGGAGCTGTAAAATCTGAAACAGATGCTGAATCAAGATGATCGGTTGATAACCCCTGCCCCCATTTTCCTGATTTCTGTCACTGGGCTGGCCTTACCCATTTGCCAGGATGTGACATGGTGTCTGCATGAAAATCTGGAATGTTCCTTACGGGGGTTTCTTTACTTCGCCATCACTACGTCATGGATAAGCTGTTGTACCTCAGGCAAACCTTGGAAATCTGAATTAAGAATGTGCTCAGATGAGTCAGTGCCTGTGAATAGGTCAATAAGTTAATACTAGTGGAAATTCTTATCAGTTTTGTGATTAGTGCCAATCAGGAACAAAAGGACACCATTCTGCCCATCAATTCCAAGCTGACTCTCTTTAGTGCTATCCAGTCAGCTCCACTCCTCATAGACTTGCAAGTTCATTTCCCTCATACTCATCCACATTCCATTTGAAATCAATGATCATCTCCACCTCTACAATCTTGCAGGTAGTGAGTTTCCAACTCAATAATACTTGCTGCTTATAAAGGAACTTCCTCAGTCATAGGTTGTAAAGTACAGTTAACGAAAAAGAAAGAGAAAACAAATCTTGGACTGAAAATCCTTCAAGTAAGGCCTTGACGCGAATGAGTGGTGTGAATGGGACTGTGTGTGAATCAGTGTGCATGTATCTGAAAGTAAGCATCCATGTATAACCTAGATCAGTAGACAAGACAACATGGAACCAAAGTCCATCTGAAAGTTGCAGGCCTGGGGAGAAAGAACAGGGCAAGTAGTTCTAATGGGATTGCTCTTTCAGCGGGCTAGTAAATGTACAGTGGACTGAATGGTTTTCTTCTATGATATAGTCTTCTATGAATTGAAATACTCGATGCAATGTCCACCATTTGTTTTTGAATAGATCTATGTTTGGCCCTTTCAAACACTGCACATCAATTCACGAGTGGGATCTCTGTTTGATTTCCTGAACTTTTCACATGAGAAAGATGAGAGAGTTTGAGAGGTTACCACCAAGGTGATGAAAGGCCAGCCTTGCATATGACTCTGAGGAATGAGCAACAATGCTGGAACAGTGCAAGATTAAAGATGGGACAATAAATATCCTACTTCTTGCAAGCATGGGTGAAATTCTTTCTGTCAATCATATTCATGTAGAATTGAGCATAGAGAATCTCCTTTTTCATAGAGAATTCCTGAAGAAGGGCTCATGCCCGAAACATCGATTCTCCTGCTCCTTGGATGTTACCTGACCTGCTGCGCTTTTCCAGCAACACATTTTCAGCATAGAGAATCTCCAACAAATTTGCGATCAGTTATCTTGCTTTTAGTGGTCAGAAAGTAGAAGTCTGTTTTCCATGGATTTGTTGACAAGTACTGGATGGCTTATGATACATTAAAATAATAAGATGGCTACTTATACTTCAGTTAGTGTAGTGTGATTTGACAGATGCAATGTGAATTGACAGATATTTCCAATTACATGTTAAAATTTTACGAAGAAAGAATTGCAGGTGGGCTGTGGTTCTTTGGGTACTCTCAACTCTGATGTGGGATGATAGACTCAAAGTCCATGCCAGGACCTGAGCAAAAACCATCTGATGTGAAAGATCCCATGGCATGGTTTCATAGAAAAATAAAAAAAGGAACAGGAGTGGGCCATTCAGCCATTTGAGCCTGCTGTGCTGTTCAATATGATTGTGGCTGATCATCCAAATCATTACCTTGTTCCTGTTTTCTCCCCATGTCCTTTGATCCCTTTATCCATAAGACCTATATCTAACTCCTTTTTGAACATAGTCAGTGTTTTGGCCTCGACTGCTTTCTGTGGCAGAGAGTTCTACAGGCCCACCACTCTGTGG
The DNA here is from genome assembly GCF_004010195.1 of Chiloscyllium plagiosum. Classification (NCBI taxonomy): domain Eukaryota; kingdom Metazoa; phylum Chordata; class Chondrichthyes; order Orectolobiformes; family Hemiscylliidae; genus Chiloscyllium; species Chiloscyllium plagiosum. The sequence continues at coordinate 99,351,553 of NC_057713.1, forward strand.
AAGAAGAAATCTTTCCTCATCTCAGTCCTAAGTGGCTTACCCAGTATCCTTAGACTGTGACCTCTGGTTTGGACACCCCGGTCATGTGAAGACAGAAGCAAAATACATATTTACTTGGAATTCCTCTGTTTACCCTGTGAGAATTTATAGGTTTCTATGAAATTGACCCCCACCCCCACCCCAACCATGAGCATTCTTCTGAACTCCAGTGAATATAGTTGTAAACAATCCAGCATCTGTTCATATGTGAATCCTGCCATCCCAGGAATCTTTGTTGCACTCTTCCCATAGCCAGTACAGCTATCCTCAGTAAGGAGATCAAAACTGCAGGCCTGGTCTCACCAATGCCCAGTACAATTACAGCATGACAGCTCTGCTCCTGTACATGAATCCTGTTGCTATGAAGGCCAACATACCATTGCCTTCCTCATTGCCTGGTGCACCTGCCTACTTACTTTCAGAAACTGGTGTCTAAGGACATCTGGATGTCATTGCGCTTCACCTTTCCCAATCTATTGCTATGTAGAAAATGAACTGCTTTCTTGTTTTTGCTACCAAGGTGGATAATGTCACGCTTGTTCACATTATACTTCAACTGCCATGCATTTACCCACTAAATCGACTTGTTCCAATCACACTGAGGCATTTCTAAAACCTCCTTACAATTCACCCTCCCACCACCTTTATGTCACCAACAAACTTAGAAATATTGCATTTGGTTCTGTTATTTAAATCATGAATATATATTGTCAATAGCTGTGATCCAAGCACTGACCTCACTTGTCACTAGCTCCCACTTGGAAAAAGGCTCACTTACTCCTTCTCTTTGTTTCCTGTCTGACGACGAATTCTGTGGCCATGTCTGTATGTTACCCTCAGTCCCATGCAGTTTCATTTTACATGCTAATCTCTTATGTGGGACCTAATAAAGCCTTCTGAACCACATCCAGTGGCTCCTTCTTATCATCTCTCCTTTTTACATCCTTGATAAATTCCAGTAGATCTGTCAAGCATATTTTTCCTTTCATAAATCTTATGCTGATTCTGACTGATCCTATCACTGGTTTCCAAGTGTTCTGCTTTTCAACCTTTTACTGGCATGGTTAGAGCATTGACTGACTGGCAGAAGGCAGAGAATGGGAATAATGAGGTCTTTTTCGGGATGGCAGCCAGTTACTAGTGGAGTTCCACAGGGGTCAGTATTGGGACCACAACTGTTAACGCTGTACGTTATCAATCTGGATGAAGGAACTGAGGGCATTGTTGCTTAGTTTGCACATGACACAAAAATAGAGGTAGGGGAATAGTGTTGAGGAAGCTGTAGACTGCTGAAGAACTTGGACAGGTTAGGAGAGTGAGCAAAGAAGTGGCAGATAGAATACAGTATGGGAACGTGTGAGGTTTATACACTTTGGTAGGAAAAATAGAGATGTAGACTATTTTTGAAATGGGGAAAGGCTTTAGAAATCTGAAGCACAAAAGGACTTGGGAGTCCTAGTTCAGGAGTCTCTTATAGTTAACATGCAGGTTTAGTTGGTATTTAGGAAGGCAGATGTACTGTTAGTATTCATTTCAAGTGGGATGTAAGGACAGAGATGTACTGCTGACACTGTATAAGGGTCTGGTGAGACAGCATTTGAAATACTGTGAGCAGTTTTGGGCCCCGTATCTAAGGAAGGCTGTGTTGGCTTTAGAAGGGTTCCGGAGGAGGTTTACAAGAATGAGGATCCTGAGGATAAGGGCTTGTCACGTGAGAAATAGTTGAGGACTCTGTGTCTGCACTTGGTGAAGGTAAGAAGAATGATGGGGGATCAGATTGAAGCTGATAGAATACTGAGAGGCCTGGAAAGAGTGGATAGCGAGAAGATGCTTTCACTGAGGGCACAGCCTCAGAGTGAAGGGACAACCCTTTAGAACTGAGATGAGGAGGAATTTCCTCAGCCAGCAGATAGTTAATCTATGAAATTCATTGCCACAGAAGGCTGTGGAAGCCAAGTCATTGAGTGTATTTAAGCCAGAACTGGATGGGTCCTTGATTGGTAATGGGATCAAGGGTTATGGGTAGAAAGGAGGAAAATAAGGTTTAGAACACATCAGATGATTAAACGATGGAGCAAACTTGATTGACCGACTGGCATAATTTTGCTCCACAATCTGATGGGCGATAGTCTTAGAATGGACTCTTGCATATTCCTTGTTACCGATGTCTGGCTAATCTATAATTCTCTGTTTTCTTTTCTACCTCATTTTTAAAAAAATATATTTTTATTTAAAATAGTTTCTTTTAATATTACGGCAAATACAAAACAATACAATTCAAAACAATACAAAGAAAGAACACCAAAAAATAATTTAAAAACCTAAACCGCTCTCATGTACAAATGTATAAATATATAAAAATATGTTTTAAAAAGCCCCAACTAATTACTTAGCGAAATAAATAATAACTAACAACAAACTAATAAATAATAATAAAACAGCTCAGCAAAACAAAACACTAACTCTCACATATCGAGAGCATTACTTTTCACATATTCATACGTTCGCAGTACCCTCTCTCTGGATATTAGACTCGTAAAGCACAATTGCTACGTTCACATAAAAGCCCTCATTAGTGTGGCGGACAAATCTGTGTCCAGGTAGTCCAAAAAGGGCCACCATGTCCTATAGAAATTCTTAGTTTTGTAGTAAGAAAAGTCAAGGGGCTCCATAACAATCTTACACCAACCCAACAGGCCCGGGGGATTTTCGGACACCCAACCTAACAAAATATTCTTTCTTGCGCAGAAAGTGAGGATGTTGAAAAGTTTTTTCTTATGCGCATCAACAGGGAACACATTGGGCAAGCCTAAAAGAAGAGAGATCGGATCCTTCTTCACCATTACACACAAAATCCCCTCCATTGGACCTGCCACAGCACTCCAGTATGTTTGAAGCCTACCTCAAGACCAGAGACAATGGGTAAGAGTGTCCGTACTAACCTTACACTTAGGACATGTTGAGGATACCCCTGGTTTAAATTCTGACAAACGATCCGGAGTCAAGTGGACCATATGGAGAATCTTCAACAATAAATCATGGGTCCTATTGCAAATTGATATCTTTCTTGCGTTTTCCCAAATATCTTCCAGTGCCTCTGAGGAGACCTCAACGCCTAGCTCCCTCTCCCACACCCTGCAAAATCGATCAAACTCATCTGAGGGGCTTCCCCCAATTGATGACATAAAGTGCTGACAGGAAGTGTACTCTTAGCACTGAGCACCCTCCTCTCTATATCGGATTTGGAGAGATTAGTCAAAAGTGTAATCTTTTTTTGAATAAAAGCCCTAACTTGCAAAAGACGAAAGAGGTCCCTGCTAGATAGCTCGTATTTCTGTGCTAACTAATCAAAGGACATCATTGTGTCTCCCTCAAATAAATCACCCATGCAAGACACACCCCTAGCCACCCAATGTTTGAATCCTGGATCCATCATGCCCGGTTAAAAACCTGGCATACCCTACAGGTGTGAGAAAAGATGTTTTGCCAATACTGCCTTCCCTCTACTGAATTGCCCTCCATGTTTTAACAGTATTGATAACTATTGGATTATGGCAATATTTCTTAACTGTCCTCATTTTGTCCAAAAACGGAAAACTAATAAAGGGACACTTTGCCTGAGAGGTTTTGATATCTAACCATATTGGAAGAGGGTCCCCACAAGTCCAATCACTCTCGTAAGATAAAAGCGAATTTAGTTGATAGTTTTTAATGTTTGGGAGATCCACTCGCCCCAGTCTGTGAGGCAATTGCAGTTTAGCTAATTTAACAAGAGACTGCTTATGATGCCAAATAAAAGAGTTGAACTATCCGTTCAGCCTCCTGAATGCTTATCGAAATTCAAGGGGCGTATCATAAAGGATATAGCAAACGGGGGAGAATATTCACTTTAATAAGCGCGATCCGACCCAACCATGACCCATAGGCAAGGCCTCTGATTTTGCAAAATTAATCTTGTACCCCGAAAAGGTGCCAAACGTACTGATGCTTTGTGTCAGGCGAGGCACCAAAACTGCTGGATTTGACAAAAAGATGAGGACATTGTCTGTGTACCACAAAATCTTATGTAATTTTAACCCCACTTCTGGAGCCGATATATTGGTATCCCTACGGTGGCTCAGTGGTTAGCACTGCTGCCTCACAGCACCAGGGTCCCAGGTTCAATTCCAGCCTTGGGCTGTGTGGAGTTTGCACGTTCTCCCCGTATCTGCATGGGTTTGCTCTGGGTGCTCTGGTTTCTTCCCACAGTCCAAAGATGTGCAGGTCAGGTGAATTGGCCATGCTAAATTGCCCATAGTATGAGGTGCATTAGTCAGAGGGAAAACTGGTCTGGGTGGCTTACTCTTCGGAGGGTCGGTATGGACTAGTTGGGCTGAAAGGCCTGTTTCCACACTGTAGGGAATCTAATCTAATCTATGAATGGCCTCCACCACCGGTTCAATCGCCAAGGTAAAAAGCAATGGCGAAAGGGGACAGTCCTGTCAGTTGCTCCTAAAAACACTAAAATTGCTTGTCATACTCCATTGGTGATGACCACAACGAGAGGGTCACTGTAGAGAACCTTTACCCATCTTATAAATGCTTCACCCAAGCCAAACCACTCTAGAGTATTAAAAAGGTACGGCAACTCAACTCGGTCAAATGCTGTCTCTGCACCAGAGAAATCACCAATCCCTGTATTGACTGTTGTTGACATGCTTGAATTACATTAAGCAGCCTCCTAACATAACTGGAGGATCTATAGCCCTTTATGAAGCCCATCTGGTCCTTTTTAACAAAAGAAGGTAACAGTTTCCAGCCTTAATGCAAGATCTTAGAGAGGATTTTAAAGTCAACATTTAAAAGTGAAGTGGGCCTGTAAGAAGCACAATCCTCGGGGACCTTCCTTTTTTTAAGAATAAGCAAAATATTGGTCTCTTTTAGCGATGGCGCGAGGTAATCATGACTGTATGAATCATTGAACATGTTGAATATTGGGCCTGACAATATGCTTATAAATTCCTTATAGAATTCACTGACAAGTCCATTAGGACTGGGCACCTTTCCATTCTGAAGTTGTTTCACAGCCTCCTGCACCTCTTACTCCAATAAGAGGGCATTGAGAACAGACTCTTGTTTGGGGGTCACACCTGGGACCTCCAGATCCTTGAAAAAGGACTCCATCTTGGCCCGCCCCTCCTCACAACCCTCAGATTGATATAATTCAGAGTAAAATCTCTGGAATGCCGCATTAATCTTTTTGGAATCACATGTTGGCTTGAGGGGCGCTCCTTTTCCTGGCGAAATATGCTAGGTACTTGCCCAGTTTGTCACCATGCTTATATAACCTTTGCTTTGTGAAAGTAAGCTCCTTCTTTGCTGTCTGTGTGAACATAGAGTTGTAATCCTCTGTAGTTTGACCAATGAGGGCCTATCATAGTAAGCCTTCTCGGCTGCCTTCAACCGTACTTCATGGAGATGTTGCTGCTCACCCTTCTGGCAGATCCTACTAGCAGAGTAGGAAATAACTAACCCCCGGCATAGACTTCGGCAGTTTCTTAAAGTACAGTCAGCCTACTAACTGAGCCTGAGTTAATGTCTAGGAACATCCGAAATTCCTTAGAGAAGTACTCCAAAAACTTATTATCTTTAAGGACAAAGGGATCCATTCGCCAGTGCCTCGGGTCCACGATAGCATCCTTAATCTTAACCAACAGGTACACTGGAGTGTGATCAGAGATGTATAATATTACCAATTGTACAAGATGCCACCAAGTCCAGAGTTGCCGGGGGGGTCAAAAAAAAAATTCAATCCTGGTGTGACATCTGTGTGGATTGGAAAAAACGTAAAAACCCTGCCTGTAGGGTGGAGATGCCTCCAGATATCCACCAACCCTAACTCCACACACAGATCAACTAATTGTTTAGTTTGTACAGAAGGTATCGGGGTGCCTTTGGGCAACCTGTCTACTGTTGGATCCATAAAACAATTAAAATCTTCTCCGATAATGATATGCTGGGACTTGAGACTGATCAATTTAGAGAATGCATCTACCAGAAATTTAAGGGGATGGGCCAGAGGGCAATAAACATTTGAAACACCATATTCTTCCCCATTTATCAGGGCTCTTAAGATTACAAACTTCCCGTGTGTGTCTTTAACCAATATAACCACTCCGCTACTTCTGGTATTAAAGGATGAAAAGTAAACCCGATCAAAGCCATTCTGCTGTAGTTTCAAATTCTCCCTCTCATCCAAGTGTGTCTCCTGTAGCAAAGCAATATCCAGATTTCTAAGAATCAAAAGTATCTTCTTCCTCTTAATTGGTGAGTGACTCCCCTTGATGTTCCAGGTACACCATTTAATCAAATCATCAACCATAACCTTCAGCAATAACATTTAGATTCCAGAGAGGAGGAACTCAAATTACAAATCGCTGAGCCTTAGTGTTGCAAGATCCATCGAACATAAGAACTACATAAACTAAAACCACTACAGTTAGCAAACCTACCAAAGCTATCAAAGACTATATACAAAATAAACAAATGCAAACCAACACATAAAGCGCCAACAGAGCTGATGAGAGGAACTCACCTCTTGCCCAAAGGAGCATCTACCCATCCCAAAATCCAACATCCCATCCCACTGTCAATAGTGCAGCCAGGGCATTTAAATACCTGAACCGGGCATAAACTGTCCGTAAGTAGGCATCTAGCCATCTCAACCATTTTCTCTCCTCTGAGCTAGAGCCGCACTGCAAACACAAGCAGAAAAGAAAGAAAATGCACCATGAAATAACAATGTGAACAAAGACATTTTTTAAAAAAAAGGTAGGTACCCCACCCATCCTTTGGATATAACTTCACTTAGAAAATACACATCCCAACTTCCCTTGAACATAGTTTAGACCAGATTATTAACAATACAAAAAGGAAAAGAAAGCCCTGACTGGGCTTCCTGTTTTCTTTAAAAGAAAAGCAGAGCCATATGCAAACAACATTACTATTTGTGTATACTAAATTGTTCAGATAAAGTTGATTTGTCCACAAATTCTCTTGCCTTCTCCAATGTGTCAAAGAGATGTACAGATCGATCTAAGGTGATATGAAGCACCGCCGGATACCTCAAAGAGTACAGGATCCCAAGCTCCCTCAGTCTTCTCTTAACGCCATCAGAGGATTTTCTTTTCTGGATCACCGCCTCTGAGAAGTCCTCGAAGAATGTGATCTTAGATCCCTTGTAAATTAGGGCCTTAGGATCCTACCCCTGGATGCTGGAGCTTCCACGATTCTCTCCTTATCTTAATAGTGATGAAACCGCACCAAGACAGGACGAGGACATTGGCCCAGACCTGACCTCTGTGCCGTGACCCGGTGTGCCCTCCCAATCTTCAAGCTACTCATTCCAGCCTCAAGTTATGGAATTTCGGCAACCAGTACTCAATAAATTACACCGGCCGCTCACCTTCCTTACCCTCTGGTAGACCGACGATCCAAATTTTTTTTTCCGTCCTCTGTTCTTGAGGTCATCAACCTGGTTAAGCAAATTATGGACCTGTGTCTCCAGGGCCTGAATCAGGCTTCTGCAGCATGATAGAGATTGGGGCCAGCTTCTCCTCTATCTGCTTGCCCAACATTTCCCAAAGTTTCGCAGCTCCTTCACCAGGACCTGGTTGAAAATCGAGTTTGAGGATCCTGCAGGCTGGGCCTCGGATGTGCCACCTCCCTTCTTTCAGCATCCCTGGATGGTGAAAACCAAGGTAAGTTGCTCTCTGACATTTTCCTGGGACTTCTCGAACTTTCCAGAGTCCCAGGACATTGTGGTGGTCTGGGTAGGGCAGGTTAAAGCTTCATCCTGCTTGCGCTGTGGTGCGGAGCTCTGCAACGCACTCTTCCTAGATTGCCGCCATCTTGGATCCCCCTCTACCTCATTTTTAATAGTGTGGTTACATCAGCTACACCCCAATCCAAAGGAACATGGTCCGAATAATCTTGAAAGATAACCTCTGCTATTTCTGAGGCGACTTTCTTAAGTACTCTGGTATGTAGACTATTGGGCCCTGGAGATTTAGCAGCCTTTAATCCCATCAATTTCCATAACACAATATTCATACTAGTACTGATTTCCTTTGGTTACCCCCTCTCAGTAGACCCTGTGTTCTCCATCATTTTTGAGATGTTATTTGTGTCTTCTTTTATGAAGACAGAAGCATTTTAATTATATTTAATTGCTCTGCCATCTCTTTTTGCCCATTATAAACTTGCCCCATTTCTGATTGTAGGGGACCTATATTTGTGTTCACCAATCTTTTTTTCTCTTCACATACCAACAGAAACATCTGCAATCAGTTTACACATTTCGTCCAAGCCTACTCTGACCTCCATTCCCCCCTCTTAATCAATCTGTTTGTTCTCCTTCGCTGAAAACTAAAATGCTCACACTTCTCAAGTTTGCTGCTTTTTTTGGCCAATATGTATGCCCCTTCCTTGGATCTAATACCATCTCTAATTTCCATTGTTGCCTATGGTCAGGCAACCTTTCCTGTTTGATTTTTGTGCAGTCAGGAATTAACAATTGTTGCTGTTCCTCGTTTGCCATTGCTGATCTACCATCATTGCTTTCAGTAATGTTCCTCAATTTATCAGAGTTTTAATGGATTCCTTGTGTTCCTGCTGTCCTCAACATATTTATTCAACAACTAAAGGAGGCACAAAACAGCAAAATTTACAAAGGTGTTGCCAGGGTTGGAGGATATGAGCAATGGGGAGATGCTGAACAGGCTGGGGCTGTTTTTCCTGGAGCATCGGAGGCTGAGGGGTGACCTTATAGAGGTTTACAAAATTATGAGGGACATGGATAGGATAAATAGACAAAGTCTTTTCCCTGGGGTTGGGGAGTTCAGGATTAGATGGCTTAGGTTTAGGGTGAGAGGGGGAAGATATAAAAGAGACCTAAGGGGCAACTTTTTCACATAGAGGGTGATACGTGTATGGAATAAGCTGCCAGAGGAAGTGGTGGAGGCTGGTATAATTGCAACATTTAAGAGGCATTTGGATGGGTATATGAATAGGAAGGGTTTGGAGGGATATGGGCCGGGTGCTGGCAGGTGGGACTAGATTGGGTTGGGATATCTGGTCAGCATGGACAGGTTGGACTGAAGGGTCTGTTTCCATGCTGTACATCTCTATGACTCTATAACTGTGTACCAAAATAGCTATAACTTCCACGTACCTATGAAGTGCAGAAGCATTTTTGCAAACTGCGTCACTCTAAATAGTCAGAAGGAATACTTCTACCTTCAGAAATTAAGTGAAGTATAAGCACACAGAAATTACAAATGCTTTGTCTGTATTAAATAAAACCTGTAAGAACTGCAGATGCTGTAAATCAGAAACAAAGACAGGAGGTGCTGGAAAGTCTCAGCAGGTCTGGCAGTACCTGTGACAAGAAATCAGAGTTAACGTTTTGGATCCGGTGATCTTTTCTCGGACTCTTCTGAGGGAGGGTCACTGCACCTGATACGTTAACTCTGATTTCTTGTCACAGATGCTGCCAGATGTGCTGAGTTTTTCCAGCAACTCCTGTCTTTGTCTATATTAATTCAGAACCCTCAGGTTTTAAGATCGGACATTATGTACACTGTGACACTATAACCAAGCAGAAGTTGGTTAGTCAATAACAAGTGTTTTTAATCAGTGAGTCTGTTAGCTCCAGGCTAATTTCATGGTTTCAATTGCTTCTGCTATAAACAGCTTCATAATCTGTAAAATTGGTAACTGAGGGAGTTTTCTATGCCATATTGATATTATTGAGGTCATCAACAAGTATCTTGAGGAAGTGATGCAACTTTTAAGCAATTTAAGCATTCAATATTTTGGGAGGTGGGACTGTAGGGGCTGGAACAATTTAAAAGATAATTTGCTCTTTGTATAAAATCCGTGCACTTTACACTCCTGCAACAATTGAATTGCAATGTTTTGAAAAGGCACTATCACAGTGTTGAAACCAAGCATGGGACTGCGGTCTCTTAATACTTAATAATAACGCATGATGAAGCATTAAACTGCTCTCTTGGGCAGATGTAAAATATCCCATGGCAGCAATTTGAAGAAAAGGGGAGTTCCAATGGCGTGGGGAATACTTATCCCTCAATTAATAACAGAAATAGATTATAAGGTTAGCGATCAAATTGCTGTTTGTGGGATCTTGCTCTGCACAAATCAGCTGATGCATTTCTTACATCAAAGTAGTGACTACTCTTCAAAAGTACTTCATTAGCTGTGAAGTGCTTTGGGGTATCCTGAGGTTTTGAGAAACTATACATAAGTGCAAGTTTTGTTTTCTAATTGCAGAAAGTTTAACCACCAGCGATTCCGGAACAACGCATTTAGCACAACATCCTCCAGGGAGTCATTACCAAATCGTCTCAGTGGATTGAAGCTTAAACAAATCTGACTGATCACTGAGCAAACAGATGAGTTTAAAAGGGTTATACCAATGATGAATTATATAGTTTGGCAGTTGCAGCAAAACTGCAGTGCTATAATTTCTGATGAAACCATGTTAATCAACCAGAAATGCTGAACTTTCTTTGAACCGGAAATGTTTCCGATTTTGACTCAGTTTCCAGTTATTGCACCATCCTGGATGTACAATCCATTCTTGGCATCAATTGGTTCGTGTCGGCTTGGGATCTCTGGCATATGCACGGTGACATTTTCAAAATTAGCATTCAGAGGCTTCAGGATCAGACTGACACTATACAGGCCAGCTTCCTTGATGCTGAGTTAATCACGAGGTTGGGGGCTGGGGTAGCTGAGGTGCCTCCTGTGGGTCCATGTTTTGTATCAGTCTATGTTATTGTTTGGCAATGAGCTATGGCTGGTGAACTGTCACAATTCAATTCAGCCACATTTGGAATCAATTGGTGATTAGCTGTCTAACTAAAATAACTAGATGCCTATTTATGGACCCTGAAGATATGGAATTATTCACTCCATAATTCTTAAAATGTCCTCTCCAGGTAGATATTTTGGAGGACAATGTCTTGCATCAGACATGAGTCTTAAATCAACATGTGACTGTTCAAATCTGATGCATAATCACTGCCAACTCATATCAATGATTTAACCCCCCCCCCCCCCCCCCCATCATGAGACTCTCCTTCCTTATTACCTGAGAATGGTTGAGTGAGGGTACTGACAGTTCACATCAAGGTAATTAGATGGAGTTACAATACAGATCAGTTGTGATCTAATTAAATGATGGAACAGACTTGACATTAAGAGCGTAAGAAATGAAATTCCAATTAGACCAAACAGTTTCTTGACCCTACTCCACCATTTCGTGCAATCATGGCAGATTTTCTGCCTCAATTCCATTTTCCTACATTGCTTGATCCCCTGAGAGATAAGGAAAAGTCTATCCATTCCAACCTTGAATCTATTCAATAGCCTCCTCATGTGCAACCACTATCACCAGTCTCTCAAAGGCGACAACACTCTTTTACAAGAGTGTCAGAAAGAAATAACTTGCATTTATATAGTGCCATTCATGACTTTTGAACATCCCAAAGAATTTGTAGTCAATGCCGTACTTGTGAAGGGTGGTCACTGTTGCAGTATAGTAAGTACAGCAGCCAAATTTGTGCATAGGGAAATATCTCACAAACAGCAATGAGATAACTGATGAGATTGTTTGCTTTAAATGGAGGTTGATGGATAAGTAGTGCCGTTTGCAAAAAGGGCAAAGATCTTCCCGCTGCTCTGGGCCAACACTTAACTCTCAACTAACATCATTTATAAATCTGTTTAGTTTGCTCATAATCCAAGAAATGAATATTGGTGTGTTAACCTCCACTGCAACACCAGAATGATATTTCCATCAAACTGTAAAGCAACTTCCAAAATACTGAAACTCCTGATTTACGGAAAGGGAGAGTTGACTCTGGGAAGTTCTCAATCTATTAGTTCTTTGTAAGTTTTGATAGCGACCTAGAAAGGAAATCTGTGTGAGATCCCATCACTTTTGAAGAGCCAGGCAAAGAATTGTCATCATCGCAGTATAATTCATCCCATTGTGCAAATATTGAGGAAAGAAGATAAGCATCAAATTCTGCTTGAGCTGCCACTGAGGAAGGATCAGTAGTCCCACACGCCCTGGGAGGGCTGGGTGACATGCCAACTACATGACAAATCTAAGGTCATTTGGAATCATGTGTTCTGCTGGAATATGCAAACTTAGCCTCCCTTTAGCTAAAAATCTGCTTCAGACACTCCATGAACAATGATGACTACGATAGACTGGTAGATGATTAAACATTTGAGACAGCTGTGGTCTCACTGTGTATTTCTGAAAATGGAATTGTCCGATTAGTCAATTAACCCTTTCTAACTCCACGAAATAACAGAATCACAGAGTTGTTCTAGCACAGGAGACCATTCAGCCCACTGTCTCTACAAAATCTCTCCAAGCAAGCAACCGCCTAGAAAATTCTCTTGTAACCCTGCACATTCTTCCTTTTTCAGGTAACAATCCAATTTCCCTTTCAATGCCCAACTAAAATTGCCCTCACAGCCTTGCAGGAAATCTTAAACAGTCTTTTAAATACAACAATATTTGCCTTTATGTTGCAACTTTAACATAGCAAGCCCTACAAAGGTGCTTTGCAGATGCATGATCGAAGAGATGGTTTAGAGGAATGCCTTAAAGGAGAAGGGTGAGCCAGGAGAGATGGAGAGAATGATCCAGAGGTTAGGGCGCAAGCAGTCGATAGTACGGACACCAATGGCGTGATGATGCAAACCTCAGGAGACTGTATTGGAATACCACAGAGTTTTTGGATGGTTGTCAAGCTAGAGGAGAATACATAGACAAGGAGAGACAATGCCACAGAGGGAATTGAAAACAAGGAGTATTTTAAAAAGTCCAAGACTCTTCCAGCTGTTATCTGCTTGTAACATTTTTAGAAATATGTTTTCTAAAACAAACACAGGCCTTCATTTCCAAATACAGTGGCTTGATTGAGAGAAGTGACTTGACCAGGGAGACGATCATCTCTATTTTAGTTATATTTTGCAGATTTAGTCAGTCCACATTCCACAGAATGTGAGAATACTGGAAATCATCCCAGAAGCAGAAACAGACAACATAGTTTACATGCAAGACTTCAAAAACAGTTTAGCCTCATGCGTGTACTAAACCCTCACTGCAGAAACTTGTAGTGCAGACCAGGCTTTGTAGCCAGAGGAAGACCACAGAACTAATCACCAGAAGAAAAATGGAGATTAAAACTGAGATTAATCAATTCCCTTTTGTTCAATCCACTAAATTAGAATCATATGGAAACGAATAAAGCATTTCATCCTGTACTGTTCCAGAATTAATTGACAGTTATACATTTATTCGTTAAACGTGCTGCCGTTTCTAGCATCTTGTATGTGGGTTTTAGTTTAGACATTACCTGTTTGTAGCCCCTAGGCCATCAGCTGTGTGAGAAGGCTGTGCTTTTGCACTGATTCAACATATGGTAACCCCCTGCCTGTTTCTCTGTGGCGTGTGTGAGTGTCTTTCATGTTTCAAGCTGTTGAACGCTGCGTCTGAGAAACAACTGGATTTTTCTTTGGTTGCACACTCAAAAGTATTGGGAAGTGGACAGTAATCTGATGCAAAAGTATGTGCAAGGCTAAGGGGAAATAGCTTAAAATGAGAAATGAGCTGTAGCTTCAATGTAACATTACAGTTCACTGTGGAGCCTAGTGTGATTTCCCTTCTCCTTCTAACGGGATTGAGCTGGATGCTTCCAAAATCCATTTAGGCTGGGGGAGGGGGGGGAGGGGGTTGTGGTAGAAGGCTGATTTTGAACAAATATATATAAGGCATTAGCAGAACTGGAAATGCTTAAAGAAAACACATTAAAAAGGAGCACTGAAAGTATAACCTTTCAAGGAAAGGGGCCAGGGTAATCGATAGGCAATTTCCAGTTTTTAGTTTTTAACCTATTTTTATAAACAAACTTTTCAGAGCAATTATTATACACCTCTGGAGCAAGTGGGACTTGAACCCGGGCCTCCCAGTCCAAGGGTATTGACACATTGTACCATGTGTATTGATGTAAGTAGAATTTAAGTTAAAAATCATACAACACAAGGTTATAGTCCAACAGGTCTATTTGGAAGCAGTAGCTTTTGTAGCACTGCCCCTTCATCAACGACTTGATAAAGGAGCAGCGCTCTGAAAGCTAGTGCTTCTAAATAAACCTATTGGACTATAACCCAAATTTGTATGATTTTTAAACTTTGTACACCCCAGTCCAACACCGGCACCTCCAAATCATGAGTAGAACTTAACAACTTCAAATTTGGGCAAGGTGCAGAATAGGCTTCTCATCTGAACCTAAGCTGTTCCCAACAGGGGCCACATTTTGTTGTAAACAGGGTTAGTATTTAAGTTGGAAGATTGGCTCTTGACTTTGTTACAAGAGTCTCATGATCTGGCCGTCTTGCTTACCAATTTCCTTTCTCAATGTAATCCTCCATTCCAACTCATCTTGTTCAGTAACCATAAAGTAATCAAGTGCTCGACAAGGGAACATGTGTGCCTATTTTGTATGAATAATAACAGAAGGTGGCTGATGGGATGCACGGTTTAAAAAGAGAGGTAATTGACAAATGATCTGTTAACCACAAGAAATCTCAAGCTTTTCACAAGGAAACCAATAGTCGTAAAACGCTACTTCAATCCACTTTCCTGTATGCCTTAGAAACCTGGACAATGCCTCAAGTAGTGTGTATAATCACTGCCACAGACTGCAGACCATGGCACTGACAGCTGAGGTAGAAACCCATGACTAAGAAATGCCAACTAGTACAGTTCTCCCAACATCCCCCTTTTCATAACAAACAAAAAAATTGTATGTACTATGATTTTGAGTTACAAATTACCCAAGCTACCTGGAATATGTGGTCAATGATGAAAATTATCTTCACTCTAGTCAGTTCTAGTTCTATAAATCTCTGCATATGCATTTCATACCCCACTGTTTGTTCCCTGTTTGGGGACCCAGATTCTGGCGAAATCTCAGCTCCATGAACCTGACCTTTAACAATAGATGGGGGGTGGCACAACTCAGATTTATGGTCTGGTATGGGGTCTGGTTGGATTAGAGGTTGAGCCAGGTGATCTGGAAAACTCTGACAAATTGCACTGTTCCCAGGGTAGGCTGGGTGAAAAAGCTGCAGTTTGTTTAAAGTTTAAAAATAAAAATGGTCTTTCCCCCTCACTTTGCCCAGTCTATATGCCCCATGAATGCAACTGTCTGCCCCTTAACTCACATCCCCATGGCCCGTAATACATGCTCTGCCACCCTACAGACTACTTTCATGAAAAGGGGTACATTACAGCTCCGAAAGGGGAGAAATATTAAACATTCCTCCAAATCTCCACTCCCCCGTACTTCCACATTTTCCCCATACCCAAAACAGGTACTCTGACCCCATCAACTCCTGGAGCCCCTCATCATCTATGTCAACTTAATACCTGCTTCCATGCACCACCCTTTCTCCCATCACCTACAATGCCAAGTGGCTGAGTATCCTTGATGAGTGTAGCTTCAACATAACTCAAGAAGCTTGATATAATCCAAGACAAGGCAAGTTACTTGACTGACATCCCATTCAACATTCACTGCCTCCAGCAACAGTGTGTACCACCTACAAGGTACACTACAACAACTCATCAAAGCTCCTTAGACAGTCTTTCTAAACTGTACCTTCTTACACTTGAAGGACAAGGATAGCAGATATATGGGAACACCATTTGCAAGTTCCCCTCCAAGCCACACATCATCCTGACTTGGAACAATGTCATCATTCCCTGTCACAGGCTCAAAATCATGGAAACTCTCTCTCTATCGGCACTGAGTGTCCCTACACCACAAGGACTGCAGCGATTCAAGATGACAGATCGCCACTAGCTTTTCAAGGTCAATCGGAGATGGGCAATAAATTCTGTCGTCGTGATGATGCCCATTTCACAAATGCCCTTGTTCATTCACTTATGTTTTTATATTACAGACTATACTCCATTGAGAGAAGTGTAATAACTCTGTGATTCTGTCATTCACAAATACACATTTTGAGATTTCTATTCCTGAGTTTCCGAAAATGGGATCTCGTGGGGTCATGAGCTGAGATTTTGCTGTCATAAGCTCAGGGGAAGCAAGAACTGTCCCCACCTTTCCCTGTTCTCATAGTTCTTCCCACGCCCATACCCTGTTCTCAGGTCTTCTCCTTTCATCCAACATTTCTCAGGTTTCATTGAGTCGTCGTGATAATTTGGAAGCCTCGAAGTGGGCTCCCATGGGGAAGAATTCTGCAAAGCACTGTTCTTGGCACTTCATGACAGGGTGACAATTGCTGGCTGATTGTGGGGATTGGAAAGATCTTATGCTTGCAGCGGTAGTCGGTGTGTTGTGGATCTTTGGAATTCTCCAGCCAGAGATTTATGGATGCTTTGTTTCTGAATATATTCAAGACTGAAATCTATTGGCTTTTGGACACTAAGGGAATCAAGGTATCCAGCAGAAAACTATATTTGACATCTACAAATGCCTATCCACTCATTCTGAATGAGAACATTTGATGGTTGTAAAAGCAATGAAAACAAAATAAATGCCAACATTTTCTGGTATGGTGGGTTTGATATAAAAGGTTATACATGATCTCATTGAGTGGTACTACAAACTTGAAGGGTCAAATAGCCTCTTCCTATCCTATTTCTTATAACCTTAAGTAGAAAGTCTAAAGACACATGTGTAACTTCATATATTAGTTTCTTTTATTTCAAAAATATACTTTATTCATAATATATATGCACATACAAAGTCACTAAAGCAGTTTGGTTCTGTACATTAGCATAAGAATAAAACAAACAAATATTGGAGTTTGACTGCATCTGACAAACAAACCAAAGGCATTTCTTAATTGTGTAAGGTGATATTTACATGCATTTGAAGAATTGGGAAGGTCTGATAACTGAATGGACCCCCCATTCGTGTTTGATTGAAAATCTGCAATTACAGATACAAATCCCCTGTCAATATCACTGAATCCTCACCTCCAATCAGTGGTACATCATATTATGTTAGCAATTACTAAAAGTGTTTATGCAGCAAGTGTTCTCAGGACCCTGATAAGACTGGATTAGGTTACTTAACATGAACATACTGGTCTTGTTTTTCTTGGTGGAGGTCTGGTCTGAAAAATCAAAGACTTGTAATCGTGTAATGCAGACTTATAGGTGGGCTTCATCGATAGAGACTGTGAACACATGCATCATCTGGTTCATTTAACCAGAGTGAGTGTGTTCACTGTGTTTGTGTGGAATGAATGTGATGATGTACAACTTTGTGCAGTGAATTGTGTTGAAATAGAACCATCATACTTCTGAAACAACAGGGACTGGTGTATTGTGTGTTTATTGAACTGTTTAAAAAAAGAAAAACTTGTATTTGTTTAGCACCTTTCAATACTTCTGGACATTCTGATGCACTTTACAGCTAATGAAGTACTTTTGAAATGTAGTCACTATTGTGATGCAATAAACACAGGATCCACAATTGTGCAGCAAAGCTCCCACAAATTGTAGATGTGATAATGAGAAGATATTAATGTTGACTGAAGGTTAAAATTTGGCTCGGAGTTAATCTTTTTGCACTTCTTCAAATAGTGCCCTGTGATCTATTTTAGTGACTAGTTTTCTGATGTAATTTGATGTAACTAATTGTTTTACTTTGGCTTCTAAAAATGGTGTATCTGCAGGAGGAAGCCAGTCAGCCCTTCGAGTGTGTTCTGTCATTCATTTCTATCATGGCTGATTTACATCTTAAATACAGATACCAGCCGTAGTTCAAAAGCTCTTGATATTTTTAGCCCACAGAAATTTATCACTCTCAACTTTGAAATGCCTCAACTGCATCCCCTTCTCTCCTCAACCTGAGCATCAGTTGCTCCTTGTGCTAGGGAAAGGGTTCTGGATTTTCACTCCCTGTTTTGTGTAGAAGTGCTTTGTGACATTGGTCCTGAAAGGCTAATTTTTTACAATGGGTTATTTCATCAACTGTGGTGAAGTGAGTTGGTGATGCAGTGGGAATGTCACTGGAGGAGCAACACAGAACCTCCGCAGGTTAAAACTCTGGGCAACTGGGTTCAAATACCCCTGTAGCAGGTGGGTGAAACTTGAATTTAATAAAATCTGGAATAAAAGCCTAACCTAATAGTGGCCATGTAACTGTTGTTGATTATTGTAAACATATCAACTGTGGTGACTGAGGGGTCGTGTGGCACAATGGTAGACTCTACCATTGGGTTCCAGTCCTATCTGTCCCAGTTATGTGCCAAAGTATGTCTGAACAGGTTTATTTTAAAAAGAAAGATATCATTTGTTGTATACGGGTGCACACAGACATGGCAGAGTTTCAATGAAAACATGACAGGCTACAGTTATTTTGCAATTTTCAATATTACTTATTGCACATGTTATTTTGCTTGATTTGGGCTGGATCTGCATCAGTTCCAAGCACTAAAGCAGTCAGGATGATGGATCTTAACAACTGTCAGCTTTTGTACTCATCTCAAGGTATTGTAATAGTGCCCATACCTCAGGGCCAGAAGTTCTGAGTTCAAGTCCTACCTCCCCTGGATTGTATTATATATAGTAGCATCTCTGAACACGTTTAAATATATATTTATATATATATATATAAGTTGTGGAAAGTCACTATGGTAAATTGAATATGATTGCAGCAAAGTTATAAATATGATCTTAAGCCGACTAACAGAATTACTTCAGCCGTATATCCCTATTATTTGATATGGCAATGTCTATAGTGTAGAAACAGGCCATTCAGCCTAGTTATTCCATACTGATGTTAATGCTGCACACAAACCTTTTCCGAGCCCACAATATGTGAGCATGTCTTTCTAGTGCATTTGCCCTTGAGTGTTTATCCAGCTTTCTCTTATGTGTATTCCAACAAGGAACAGGAATAGATAATTCAGCCCCTCAAGCATGCTACAATCAGTTAATATGCTCATGGATAATCTGATTACAACAACAAGACACATTCATGCCTACTCTGATAATCTTTCACTACCTTGTTTAGCCAGAAGCTATTTACCTCTGTGTTAAAAAAATTCTAGAACCCACCACGTAGCTTCCACCTCCTTTCAAGGAAGAGAGTTCCAAAAACTTATAACATTCTGACAGAAAGCAATTCACCTAATCTTTGTTGTAAATAGATGAGTCCTGATTTTGAAACAGTATCCCTTGAGTATTAGTTCCTCCCATAAGAAGAAACCATCCTCTCCACATCCACACTGTCACGATCCCTCAGAGGTTTACAACCAGGTCACTTCTTACTCTCTAAACTCCAGCAGACACAAGCCTGGCTTGTCCAATCTTTCCTAATAAGGCATTAGGATTACCTTAGTAAACCTTCTATGAACTGTTTCCAATGAATTTACATTCTTCCTTAAAAAAAGGAGAATAATATTGTACATAATACTCTGGATGTGGTCTCAACAATACCCTGTTAAACTCCCATTTTTATATTCAATTCCACTTGTGATAAATAATAGCTTTCTTAATTACTTGCCGTATCTGTGTAAAAACCAAGGGCACTCAGATCCCGCTGTATTCCAGAGCTCTGAAATCTCTCACTATCTACATAAGTTTATTTTTTCTTTTCTTCCTGCCAAAATGGACACTTTCCCATATTGTACTTCATTTGCAATATCTTTGGCTGCTCAGTTAATCCATCAATATCTTTTTGCATCTGCACCAATATCATAACCACTTGGCCAGGTACTGAGTTCCACGTTTTCATTACTCTCTGGGTAAATAGGTTTCTCCTGAACCTTTGGTCTTTTCAAAGTTTTTCCAATGCATACTTGAGATGTGAACAGAATATAATTTTTCATTGACCTGATCCAGTCTTCGTGACTATTTTGCTGTGTTTTCTCAGACGGATGGGATTAATATTGGACTTAACCACTTCTGAAAATTCAAGTTATTTAATTAAACTCATAAAATAAGTTGAAACAAGTATGAGAAACCACTTGAGAAATTAACAATTTGAAACTGAAAGTATCCATAAGCTTTCTAGAATGAATGATTGCTGCAATGTTCTGGCCTAAACTTCAGACAGCATAAATTCAAAATCCTAATGATTTAACATCCAGCTATATTTGATCGGGTTCTGCTAGTGTTAGCAAGGGACAGTGAAGATGCATCCCTGATGGTAAGCAGTTAGGGAAAAACTATAGCACAATCCCATTGACAGGGATTTTGAGATTTTGAACAAAAGTGTGGAGGATTGAGGTGGGGAGGGGGAACGGTGGTGTTGTATCATTCTATGAATAACATTGAAATAGACGGGTAGTACACCATGGTGAGACAGTGTTAACCTGACTGAATGAGACAGTGTGCCACTACAGGAGTTGGTGCAGGAGCAAACGAGGTCACAATCAATTCAATAAAGTTAAAACAGGGTAAAACAAAGCTTCTGATGCTAGAAATCTGGAAGTTAGCCCACAAACAGTTTGAAACTTGCATTCGGACAGGCAGCACCTGGACAAGAATAATGAACTGGATTTAATGCAGCCATAGAAAACTCGACAGTCAGGCCCACATAATCAGGGAAGAGACCCCACTCATTTCCACATGTTGAAAAACTTCCACTGCCATAATTATGGAAGGAGCTGATGTGGGTATTCCCAGCCATCAACGTAGGGTGTCAATTAATGTCAGTAATTAACCAATTGGCACCCATTTTCCTAGAATCATCTGCTAAGGCACCCTACCCCTAATCGAGGGACCTGACATTAGGCAGAGGCATGTCTGCAGAAAGCCATGCCCGTACTCCGGGCCATGCCCCTGCCCTGACCCCTCTTGTTCCCCTCTCCAATTGCACACATCCTGCGAATGCCATTCTTCCTTCACTTACCTCCAGCCTTGGGGTCTCTCCTCTGGGCCCTCAGGTGAGCACTGTGCCTCCAGTTGTCTCCAATACCACTGTGACAAGTTGTCAACTTCTACTGTGACAAGTTGCCAATGCTCTCTGAGGATAGGATTTCAGCTGCCAGGACCCTCAACCACAGGGTAGTTCACTTAATTGCCTGAAGTGTATTTTATCCTCTCCCATGAAAATGACAAAGGCTCAATGCCAGTTCTCCCAACTAGTGACCCAGCCAGCCTGACAAAGTTATGTGCAATGACTATTCCTTAGGACTCTACACATAAAATCATCGAATGCAGCAGGTCAGAAGGGGATCTTTCAGGCCATTAGCCCATACTGGCTCTTAAAAACAGCTATCCAATTAGCCTCATTCCTTCTCTAATACGTTTTGGTGCCTGCTGGGTTATGAAGGCTTCATATTAAATAACATTTGTAGAGCTTATTTAAAGAATTGTGGATTAATGAAAGGACATTGGAACTTTTTTTAAATGAGGCAATTCTTGATAGTAACATGTGTTGTAATAACAACTTATTTACTGGCGCTAACTCGCTTGGGTTTTCAACTTGCAAGATTTCAGCTTCTGCTTTGAATGGATAGAGAGAATCCTTCTGAAAGAAAGAAGCTTTCCAGTTCAGTTTACCTGTTTCTTTTCTGTAGATATAAAAAAATTATTGTGGGTTCAGTGTCATACCAGGAGTCCTAATCCAGTTCTTCTCCAATGAGCAGCCTCTGAAACAGATTGTCAAAATTCCCTGACAACTGCAAGTATTCATCAACATCCATCTTTGAATGCCAGAACATTAGACTGTAATCCATTTGAATGGCTCTAACCTTACCATTTTTGTCTTCTCAAACTAACAGTTATTAGCCAAAAGTATTTTTTTTAGAAATAATTATCTGCAGAGTGGAAGCCATTTGTTTTGAAAATGTTCTTTGATTGTGTGCTTAAGTGTGTGTTTCAGGGATATTGAGGGATAAGCATTTATAGCATTTAATATTGGAAATAGTGCATGTTGACCAATTCTTCACGCAGTGGACTAAGTTTGTTTGCAATAGAACAATAATTTTATGCTTATTGAAAGAAATCTGATTGGTGAATCGTTTTATTCAAAGTCTGAATTTGAGAAAGCATATGATTAGCCATATTGGGAACGGGGTAAAACAGTTTCATTTATGTTGTAAACCATGGAGTAGTTGGACAAGAGAAAGACAGTGCACTCCTTCCATCTTAGTTGTAATACTTGTGCGATTTCTTTAGGTGTATTGCCCTTTCTTTGGGTTACTACCTATGTAGTTACAAGGGGCCTAACCTGTGCGTGGGTTAAAAGTGACATTGCTGTTGCTATTCATTCCTCATAGGCCTGTAAAGTTTCTCCCCTTCAAGTATTAATCCTTTTGGAAGTTACTATTGAATCTGCTTCCAAGATTTCAAACGATGTATTCTAGATTATAATAACGTGCCATAAATACTTTCTCCTCACCTCCTCTGTGTTTTTGCCGATAACTTTAAATTTCTATCTTTTGGTTTCTGAGTCTCTTGCCATGAGAAAAAAAAGTTTCTTAATCACTTTTTCCAAATGCCTAATAATTTTGAACGTCTCCATTAAATTTGCCCTTTAACCTGCTCTACTTTGGCAAAAGCAACTTTAATTTCTCCATCTCTCCACATGAATGAAGTTCCTCATCCTTGGTACCATTCCAGTAAATGTCTTCTACACCCCCTCCGAGGGCTTGACATCTTTCCTAAACTTTAATGTCTTTCTTTCTCAGGATGTGGCCATCGTAGACAGGGTCAGCATTTATTACCCATGCCTAATTGTTCTTGAACTGAGTGCCTTGTAAGTCTATTTCAGAAGGTAGTTTTGAGTCAATTATATCACTGTGGGTCTGGAGTCACATGTAACACAGACAAGGCAAAGATAGCAGATTTTCTTCCTTCAATGATAGTAGCAAACTTGATCTTTTTTTAATGACAATTAATGCTCATTTCTTGGTCGCTATTACTGAAACTAGATTTCTATTCCAGAATTAATGACCATTACCGCTATGCCACTATCTCCCAGAGAGACAATTCTCTGGGAGATAAGTTAACACAATTCTCCAACTGACAATCAATGTTTCTAAAGGTTTAGCCCAACTTCCTTGCTCTTTTACTACATGTCTTTATTTATATGGTCCAGAGTTTGGTCTGCTTTACGGTAGACATTTTGTAGCTTTGCAGTGTTTGAATCGTCATAAGATCGGCCTAAAATAAGGTTATTCGGGTGGCATTGCAAAATAATGCTGTTCAAATGTCAATACAAAAGAAAGCACAGAATTCAAGGGATCAGCCATATCACTAAAACTACAGTCCAGTTGTGAAATCTTGATGTTTTAGAATTATATGCCAACTGAATAATTTTTGTATCTGAGCCTCCATGCAGTTGATTGTCAAAGTTAAGAAAATACTAACAGCCAACAGCCCAAAGGGTCAGGTTTACAAAAACATTCACCAGACAAAATACAGACAATGCAATTGTGGGGTGATTGCCATTGTGGGACAAGGTCATCTTTGTAAACATTGTAGTTCAGTTTGGTAGCTTGATGCCATGTAACAGTGCAAAAGCCCTGTATTTCGTTATATTTGTGCAAACATGTACCCTGCAAAGAGTATTTATTATTTGTTTAACGCAGCCATTGTGTTGGCTATAGGCTGCTGGATAGCCAGAGGAATTGACTTGTGCAAATATGTTATATTTATAGGCTGGCAAATGTCTAGAGTGGCTTACACTAGAGTCACAAGTGTATTACTGACATTGATATGGGACCCTGGCGAAGCCGCCATGGTAACTGTTTTTAGCCAAATAAAACAATGCTGCTTGTATGAAGTGAACAAATGCATTTTTTTCCTGAATAGTTTGGCTTATATTAATGTTACTGTAATGTTTGAATCTATGAATGTTATCTCAACTACTCATAAAATAACTTATTTATGACTGAATTGGGTTTGTGTCAAATGCAAAGAATCTGAAAACATAATAAAAGCCGTTTATCAGGACTGTTTAATGGCCAGTGAACGGAATGCTAAGTTTCCAAGTCTCTCTGCTGCTGTGTCATCATTAATTATTTTTGATGCTGTGTCATGCCCCTTACAGTGGGGTTTGGAAGTCTTCCTTGATGTCTGACCTTACCTTTTAACACTGTGTCTGAAACCCACCTGCCATTGGTAGCCTAACGTCAGTGTTCCATCTTCTCTCAGCCAACAGGGAGATAACAAGTTTCACTATTCTCAATCGATTGAACCTGGGCTCTCCAACAAATAGCTTTTCATCCTTAATCCTCCAAGGGCAGAATCTTATAGGGACCTGAATGATGTGGGCTTTGGCAGGATATATAGCAGAATTGGGCAAGAAATCTAGTGAGGGTATTAGCAGCATCTTTTATGTATAAAAGTCCACACTGACCCTTGAAAGAGTATCCCACCCAGTCCCATTCCCCTACCCTTAATTTGCCTAATGCACCTAACCTACAATTCCCTGAACACTATGAGCAATTTAGCATGGCCAATTCACCTAACCTGTACATCTGTGGATTGTGGGAGGAAACCAGAGCACCAGGAGGAAACCCACGCAGATATGGGGAGAATGTGCAAAGTCCACACAGACCAGTTGCCCAAGGCTAGAATTGAACCTGGGTTTCTGGCACTGTGAGTTAGCAGTGCTAACTACTGAGCCATCATGCCGCCCATAATGTTCTGACTTACCAGCATTAAGTTGCCCGTTAAGAGTTACTATAATTTGTTAAGTGCCTTGTTAATGCCGTAACACATGTCATTAAAATATTCAGCTTCCTATCTTACCAAATGCACCAAACAAGTAAG
Organism: Chiloscyllium plagiosum; assembly: GCF_004010195.1. Classification (NCBI taxonomy): domain Eukaryota; kingdom Metazoa; phylum Chordata; class Chondrichthyes; order Orectolobiformes; family Hemiscylliidae; genus Chiloscyllium; species Chiloscyllium plagiosum. Next base: position 99,376,448 of record NC_057713.1, read on the forward strand.
GACTTCACAACGTGGAGGTCAGAATGGGTACATGGTGACTTCAGCTCACCACTGCTTGTAAGGAGCCTCCATGTTGCTCAGTACCAAACAGTATCTCAGGTCATAGACTCTGGGCTCCAGCCTCATGCAGGCCTTGTCCATGGACATTGGCTTCATGGTACCTCTCAATCTATTTGCAGGGCACTTAGGAAACACAGATTTGCATTGCAGGGTACACCAGCAAATAGCATTGAAAGATTGTTGCAAGGCCACTTTGCACCCAGGGACAGGTGCTCAGCTAATGTACTGGACCTAGCTTCTTTTTAGGGCTGCCTACTTGCTCTCTTGCACTTGCTCACTTAGTGCCTACCTGGCTGCTCATAGCATCCTTGCCTTGCAGTTGCATACCAGTTAGTGCATTGACAGTTCAGCCAGAGCCTAAATGCTATCAGCACTGCCATATTGGCACATGGTTTTGTGCAGACACATAGGCAAACTGCCTGTCAGTGATGATCGGAGCTGGGGGAGGGTCATCTTCTCAATGTCACACAAGCTACGTCAATACAATGGCTATAGCATGATCTAGCTATAGCTCACTGCACTGGACACTGGGGCAGTTGGGGCAGTTGGCCGAGGTGGGGTGGGGGTGGGGGTGGAGGTCACTGCCAAAGGCATGGAGCAGGTGACAATGCGATGTGATAGATACTGAGGAACTGGGGGAACAGGAGCAATTTTCCTCCTCTGAGAGGAGATGGAACCTCTCTAGTGTATGGCCATCTTCAGCTGTTTCAGGCACTACAAGCCAGCCAGGACGTGGTTGACATCCTCTTCCAGTAGATGGGAGTTAGGTGTAGCAGGTTGTTATAGGCTGTAGATTTGTCATGGTCATGATGCCAGCAGTTAGTTTGCTTTATTTGGGCAAACTGTATTCATTTTGTATGTGTTTGCTTTTGCTGGCTGTAAATAAAAGCTTTTCTTTTGAATTGTCCAAGTGCTTGCTTATTCATGATGTTCCCCACCTGAACAATGACAAGCCGTGGATACCCACTGAGCATTGCGGGTCAGAGTAAAGGTGACCGACAGAGGATGTTCAGGTAGGATGGATCTGAGGAAATATAAACTGTGTGGTTAAATAGTGGCCAGCATGAGAGAATGGGTTTGTATGTGTCAGCTATGACCGTGTGCAGCAGGCAATGTAGCATTGTTGCTGAGGGGCAACACTGATTGCTGACTTTTTCACGCAGTGTTTGCGCGGTGGCTTTTCAAAGGTTTTATGGAAGCAAGGAGCAGAAATCTGCGGAGTAGTGAATTGTTCTGGGAACAAAGTCTGGTGAAATGGGCTAGAATCAGACCTTGGGGGTGGAGTAGGTAATTAACGAAGTGAGGTTTGGTCAGATACAGCAAGAAATCCCACTCAGCCTGGCAGCGAAACAACCTCTAAAAAAACTCAATACAACAGGCATTTGACCAAAAAACTGCAAGATTCATCCCCAATAGTTTTATCATTATTAAGTGAAAAGACAAAAGCAATTCAAAATTTTTTTTTGAACACTCTGTATGCGTATTCTTCTTCCTCTTGCAGTCGTTTCTGGGAGACATTCTCAATTCCTCATGATTCCAGGGCAATACAGGGAGGTTGGCAACACAGCTTCCAAATGTTTCTAGCTTTTCAACTTTGTGCGTTTTTTAAAATGCCACACACACAGTGAGGGAGATTTCATCAGCATCAGAAGAATGTGTCAGCTCCCATACTGGCTTAACCCAGCGGCAAGTGGTACCAGTGTAGCAATGTGTCTAGGATTAGAAGAGATTTGGGTTTGATTTTGTTAAACCGTGATTGTTCAAAAGGTAAAAGTTGAGGAAATTAAAGATGATGGTGTCAGCTGGCCCAGATTTTCCACTTTGTGAAAGAGAATTTACAAGCACAGATCTCATGCCATTGTTTTTATTGAGCAAAGGCGTTGCTTTGATATTGTGTTTGTCACAATACTTCCAAGCCCTTTGCAAATAATGATTGCAGCAATTTTGGGAAACCCAACAGAGAACTCCACCTACTTAAAAAAATGACCATTTAAGCAGTTTTAGTGATGTTAGTTGAAGCATAAATATTGGTCAGGACACTGTAGAGAAGTTCTCTGCTCATCTTCAGTCCAACCTAGAGTGAGGAAAGAATTTGCATTTCTTTAGCGAGGTTCACCATCTCAAAACATCCCAAAATGCTTTACAGCTGAAAAGCACTTTTAAGTATATTCACTGCTATAATACAGGGATCTCCTGCATCCACCTGGAGTAGGACAATGGGGTCTTGGCTTAACATCTCAGCTGAAAGACATTTTCCTTCATAGTGCAGAACTCCATCTGTACTCCATTGGAGTGTCAGCCTGGAGTGGGGCTTGAATTCTCAAATGTCTGATGAGTGCTACCCAGAGTGTTACAGTTGACACTTTGCTTGTCTCCTTACTTAAACGTGGAGCAACAAGGTATTGTTGAAAAATCCAAAGTCACAGTGATTTTACGATCTTCTTCAGATCATACCACCATGTGAACATAGACCAAGAGTAGGCCACTTGGCCCTTTCAGCCTACCCTGACATTCAAGTCAATCATAGGAAATGTGAGTTAACCTCAACTCTACATTCCTGCATTTCCCCAAAACGTTTCATCCCTTTGGTAATCAAGAAAGCACTGAAAAATAAATATTTCTGTTCTACATCAATCTGTCCTCATTATAACATTAAACATAATCATTTCTGGCAGTGACTATCTTCTCATCAGAAAGTGTTCTGAAGATTTTTCAAACCAAATATTTCTCATTTAGTTAGAGTCCTAAATACCCAATGTTGTAGTCAGTATGAGTGACAAATGCTGGGAATAAGAAATGATTCAGGGAGGATAGCATCAAAACAATCAGCCATTAACAATGGATTAAGTAAGAAGCAAATGGCAGAATAAAAATGGAGACATAAAATGGCACTTTGAAGCACTGAAATCCAACCATTAAAGCATTGAGCTTTAACCTATGAGAGGACGTGACAGGATTAATGCTGAGGTGGTGTTTTTTGTAATTGGAGAGTCTACAGCCATGGATGAGAGTTTCAGGATAATGGTTTTATATTCTAAAATACTGGTTGGTGAAGGATAGAACAGGACCCAATCTTTACACACTTTTCATAAGCATTTATCTACAGACTGCTACAACACAAACATATGCCTTCTGAGCCAACCACCACAATTTCCGACTGCGCCCATTATCAACAGGAAATTAATAGAATTAATGGTGTAAGACACTTGTTAGATCTCAGTTGGAGTATTGTATACAATTCTCAGTTTCACATTATCAGGAAGAATGTGAACACATTGGAAACAGTGCACAAATAAGTTACAAGAATGGTTTTTCAGGGATGACAAACTCAATTACAAGGATAGCATGAAGAAATGGGGACTGCTGTCCTTGAAGTTAAGAAGAATAAGAGGAAAATTTTTGATGGAGATATTCAAAATCCGTGGATAGGAATAAACTGTTCCTGCTTGTAAAAGGAGCAAGGACAAGAAGGTGTAGATTTAAAGTGATTAAACTGCCGTGGGGTTTGACCCGTGGTGTTAGTGTTAGGTGAAGGGGTAAATGTAGGGGAATGGGTCTGGATGGGTTGCTCTTCGGAGGGTCGGTGTGGACTTGTTGGGCTGAAGGGCCTGTTTCCACCCTGTAAGTAATCTAATCTAATGTGCAGGTCAGATGAATTGGCCATGCTAAATCGTCCATAGTGTTAGATGCATCAGTCAGGGGTAAAATATAGGATAAAAGAATGGGTCTGGGTGGGTTACTCTTCTGTGGGTCAATGTGGACTTGTTGGATTGAAGGGCCTGTTTCCATATTCTAGGGAATCTAATCTGATGTACAAAAGAAGCAAAGGTGAAATGAGGAAAACATTTACACTCAGAAAGTATCACTTGGAGGTAATGGGGTGGACAAAGTTAAAAAATCAGGTTTAAACAGGACTATAGTCTGGTGTTGTGTGATTTTTAACTTAGAAAGTAGTTAGAGTAACACAGCCTGGAAATGTGGTGGAGGCAGTGTCAATTGAGGCATTCAAAAGGGAATTGGACGTTTATTTGAATAAAAGTAACATGCACGAGTATGGGGAGAAAGCAGGAGATTGGCAGTAGGTAATGATGCTCATTAAACAAGCCAGTACAGGCACAATGAGGCGAATGGCCTCCATCGGTGCTGGGTCCTCTACTTTTTGTCATTTACATAAATGATTTGGATGTGAGCATAAGAGGTACAGTTAGTAAGTTTGCAGATGACACCAAAATTGGAGGTGTAGTGGACAGCGAAGAGGGTTACCTCAGATTACAACAGGATCTTGACCAGATGGGCCAATGGGCTGAGAAGTGGCAGATGGAGTTTAATTCAGATAAATGCGAGGTGCTGCATTTTGGGAAAGCAAATCTTAGCAGGATGTATGCACTTAATGGTAAGGTCCAAGGGAGTGTTCATGAACAAAGAGATATTGGAGTGCAGGTTCATAGCTCCTTGAAAGTGGAGTTGCAGGTAGATAGGATAGTGAAGAAGGCGTTTGGTATGCTTTCGTTTATTGGTCAGAGTATTGAGTACAGGAGTTGGGAGGTCATGTTGCGGCTGTACAGGACATTGGTTAGGCCACTGTTGGAATATTGCTTGCAATTCTGGTCTCCTTCCTATCGAAAAGATGCTGTGACACTTGAAAGGGTTCAGAAAATATTTACAAGGATGGTGCCAGGGTTGGAGGATTTGAGCTGTGGGGAGATGCTGAACAGGCTCGGGCTGTTTTCCCTGGAGCACTGGAGGCTGAGGGGGTGACCTTATAGAGGTTTACAAAATTATGAGGGGCATGGATAGGGTAAATAGACAAAGTCTTTTCCCTGGGGTCAGGGAGTCCAGAACTAGAGGGCATAGGTTTAGGGTGAGAGGCGGAAGGTATAAAAGAGACCTAAGGGGCAATTTTTTCACAGAGGGTGGTACGTGTATGGAATGAGCTGCCAGAGGAAGTGGTGGAGGCTGGTACAATTGCAACATTTAAGAGACATTTGAATGGGTATATGAGTAGGAAGGGTTTGGAGAGATATGGGCCGGATGCTGGCAGTTGGGACTAGATTGGGTTGGAATATCTGGTAGGCATGGACGGGTTGGACCGAAGGGTCTGTTTCCATGCTGTACATCTCTATGACTCTATGACTCTATCTGCATACTGTAACACTTCTGTGATTTTGTGATATATAATAATCAAAAAACATGATCATGTATAGTTAAGCTGAGGAGAAATTTATTCACTCAAGGAATTGTGACTCTTTAAGTGAGAAGGCTGTCTTTGAGTTGAAAATGAATGCTTCACCACAGGCCATATAAACTTTGTTCTACATGGACCATCTGGGTGTGTGTTTGGATTGTGGAGTCAGTAAGTGGGGATGGAGGAGAGCAGTTGTTTAGAATCTCAGGAATGTAGTGTCCCAAAGGAGGAAATTTCCCAGATTTGTCACTGCATCTTGGACAGGGGTCAGCAGGATAGGTGCAGAGAACGTGGCAGAAAGAGCCTGGGTGACAGTGGTGAAAGGTCATCATGTTAAAAATCGACAGCTATTTCACATTCTTAGTCAGTTCTACATTCATGTGTTTTGAGTGCAGTTTAACCAATTACATTTTGTAAAACTTTCTGATCTCCTGAGATGCTTGCTTTGTAGAAGGACACATTTAGTTATTTGTCAAAAAATGAGTACATTTGCTTTAAAGTCAAAAAATAATGATATTGGTACCTAAAAGGTCCTGATAAGATTTCTAGACATCCTCATGCTCAAACTCATAATAAACATACTTTTCTCTGGGTTTCTGTAATAAATGTTGATTGGACTTCTTTCAGATTGTGAAGCTGTTGCCAGATTTCCTTCATAATAAACTGTGAAGTTGCCTGTCACCAACACCTGCATTGCTTTTGTGCAACTTTAAAGAAAGACTTGTATTTGTGTAGTGCCTGTCATGACTGCAGGATGTTTGAGCAAACTTTGCAGTATTCGATGTGCAATAAACTGTTGCAATGGAGGAAATCCAGCAATCAAAAGTGCACAGCAAGATCCCATAAAGAGTAACGAGCAAATGTTTACAGTGATGTCAATTATATTACATCAGAGACATTAGCATTTACAAGGGTGCCCTGTTCTTCTATAAAATCTGAAGTTTGGAAGGTGCTGTTGAATGTGGCTATCACTGTAGTATGTGGATTCCCAGTTATATGTTAATAGCTAGCCTGCAACATTAGCACTGTTAGATGATGTGAGTTCACAGGGAGGGTTTCTTGCTGTGTGGCCTCACAGGTTCTCTCTCTGTATCTTTACCAAACTCAGCTCATTAATTACCTAACCCCCAACCCTACACTGCCTTCTATCCAATTCTAGCCCATTCTACCATTCACTGTACCAGGACCAATTCACTGCTACCTGGATATCTCAGAATTGGCTGTCATCCCTGGTGCCAGTGCCATCTTTAAAAGGCCATTGTTCAGTCAGACTTGCATCCAGTCTGAAGCTGCCCTGCACAGACCCTGAGTTTTGCCCCAGAAATGGCAAAGACGGTAATTGGAGCATTGCTTTGCAGAGAGGGACCTAGAGGTGCTGGTGGACAGGGTCATTCTGTGGCTGGGTGTTCTCACAACCAGCACAGGAGGTCATTACACCAGACCATACCAGCCTGGTCCAAAGTTGTCACCTGGGTCAGAGCAATCTCAGCTGCCTGGAGGAATGCCCAGCACTATCAATGACCTTCTTCATTCTGCCAGGATCAGTGCCCTACCTTTTCTCCAATACCTCACACTTGCTCTACCTCTACTACTGGACCCACCAAGACTCTACCATTCTTACATCTTCCCTCACTCACTGTTACCCAGCCCAACCTTCTGATAGCACTAACCCTGCATACCCTCTCAGCTGCCTAGCACTAACAGATATTTCACCCACTTTAAGCTTTGTATTACTTCTCTTTCTCTCTCTATCTTTCTCTCTCTCTTTCTATCTCATTTCAAGAAGAAAACTTCCTGTAATGAGGCAGAAGGAATCAGGCTGGGTGCCTAACACTTATCTCCTCAGCCGTGTGGAGAGGATTCTGACTCTCTGTCCTGGGTGACTGACTGACTGACCACGTTCAAGCCCATGGGCTAGTGTTGGAGGCTGTTCTTAGCTTACTGTACTTGCACCCCCTGATTGAAGGCTATCTCCCTTGACATGACTGAGGCCTACTGACAATGATGATCAGTTTCCTGCCAATGTCTCGGTGCTAAACAGCAAGGCTATACAGCAGGAATATGAGCCTAGTATCTCTGGTTGAGGGAGCAGGTGAAAAATAGCAAGGCAAGTCAAGACACAGATGCTGCAAACATCCAGGTAGACTCAGAGTAAGAGAGAGATATGACAGCAAGCAAACAGGCTGGAGATGCAGTCAGTTCCAATACATGACCTGAGTGTGTGACCCTGAGAGCACAGTGTCCTTGCTGCAGCATTACAATGAAAGTTGCCACTTCACTCTGAGGTGTAACATTAAAATACAGAAGAGCACTGTAAGCAGATCAGCGATGTGCCATTAAGGTTCTTAGAGACTGGCACATGTGAGATGCCAATGTCTGTGGGGGTGAGATACATGTGGCTGGTGCCCATGGAATGTGCACTGCAAAATAGAATTCCAAGGAGGAAGCAGTGAGCTGAGTTCACCAAGTACCCGTTCTGATTTCCATATTGAGAATTCTTGGCACTTAGTTTGCTCACAATGGGAGATGCAATAGGAAGGTGAGTATTAATGAGATGTGCAGATGTTAACAATGTCATTAATAAGCAATAATCCCCATTAATTAACAGCCCACCATTCCCTGGCTTGAATCTTCCCTTGACACCTGGAATTTAGCTAAATGATGCAGTGAGTTGGTCCCGACATTGGGATGGGCCTTGCAGAATTTCTTACCACATTTCCCCCTGTATGCTAATGATATTTATACAGGGTGAGAGCAGTGGTATGTGGTTCATGACTGATTGTAAGGGATCACAACTTACACTGAAACCGAAAAGGGTGGCTGCCAAAATACACTTGAGTAAAACACCCACAATGATGATCAGAGCAGCTCATTGCGACTGGAGTGCGGCAATAACTGCTAAGAACTGCATGGTCGGAAGCCACACAGCACCAGGTTTGTTTGAAATCACAAGTTTTCAGTGCGGAGGAGCAGTATTCCAAAAGTCTGTGATTTCAAGTAAACCTGTTGGACTATAACCTGATGTCGTGTGACTTCTGACTTTATTCACTCAACACTGGCACCTCCTCATCAGGAACTACATAGAGGCAGCATAGTGGATTAGTGGTTAGCACTGTGGCCTCATAGCGCCAGGGAGCTAGGTTTGATTCCAACCTTGTGCAGTTTGCATGTTCTGTGTGCAGTTTGCATGTTCTCCCCATGTCTTCTTGGGTTTCCTCCGGGTGCTCTGGTTTGCTCCTACAGTCCAAAGATGTGCAGGTTAGGTAGCTTGGCTGCGTTAAATTACCCATAGTGTTCAGGGTTGTGCAGGCTAGGTGTGTTAGTCATGGGACATGCAGGGTTACAGGGATAGGTTAGGAGGATGAGTCTGGTTGGAATGGTCTTTGGAGGGTTGGTGTGGACTTGTTGTGCTGAATGGCTTGTTCCCATACTGTGAGGATTTTATAAAAAAAAATTGAGCAGTGGAGGCACACACAAATCTGCCGGGCACCTGTTGCTCACAGAAGATCTTAATCAACCTGAGCGCTGCATAGATTGGTGTCACCAATTTGATGGTGACAAGAAAATCTTCAGAATTGCACAGGAGCCAAATAAAGATCAGTTTGGGCGCTCCTAATAACAAACATAGTCTGTGGTGAGGATATTTTGGGAATGCACAGAGGTAGATGGAGAGGAGGGTTATGGTGGGGCTAGTAGGGTTTGATAAACAAACTGAAATGTATTGGCAGGTCATTAGAACCTTTGATTCATACCATGGGCTACAAAGGGAGGCTTGGATACCCAGGGACTCTCAGGAGATCTTTTCTCTATTTCTTGGCCTTGTCAGGCCATTCTCAGAGAAGAATCGCACAGCACCTACATCAATGCAGAGCAGGAAAGCAGGGGGAGCAGTCACTGTCACCTCTCCACATCTGCAGTGTAATGGGAAAACTTCACAAACTGCCCACTGGTCAGGCATACCATAGAAGAGGTGATTGTAAGGTCCTATGGCTCAACATCTGCAGAAACTTTACATCTACGGGACAAAAATTTAAAAACTGACCGTTTCAGTCTGCAACTGTCCAAGAGATAAAGAATACTGAAGAATGAGAATTATTCTTTATGGAGGACTTTAGAGATCCAAAACTTCTAGTTCACAGTTTTCATGATAATTAGCAAACAAATCTAATTTGAATTGGATGGAAGAGCAATCGAGCCTATTCATTCAGTTTCTATTCTATTGTGGAAGCCTGAATTTTGCAGTCTTTTATTCAATTCAGCATGCATGAGGTACTCAAATGAGATTGAGAGGGTAAATGCAAGCTGGGAGAGAGATCACCAATACTTTATTGTCATTCCTAATCATCAGTCTTCTTTATTAACCAGAGAAGCTTGTGTTGCTTTGAATTTTCTTGATAAGCAGTTGGTGAAGAAACTGAAGTTTAACTCATTATGTTGTGAATCAGTCTTCATGGTGCAAAGTCCATCCATTAAACCATTGGAAGATAGTGTAAATATTGCATTGCAATACTGGAAGAGAGTCTTGAAATTTTGGGAAAGCTAGGCACTGAAGGCTGGAGGTGACCAGCTGCAAGAGGACATTTTAGACTTTAATTTGCTCTTTCAGGAAAGAATGGAAGAGAATGAAACTGCCACTGATGCTAGTGACTTGTTGGAAGAAGAGGAGGCAGAAGAGTTATCTGATAACTATGGCAATGATACTGAAGTCTCTGATCTGTCTTTTGAGGAGAATCAGCCTTTGGTTGGAGAAGATGATAAAAAGGTGATTTTTATTTTTGCTTATTCCACTGAACCCACCAGTATCATGCAACAATATATAGCAACTGCATTAGCAATTGTATTCCAGTATAGAAATTCCTCCCTGTGACCAAGGGCTGTAGAGGAGGAGAAAGAGACCGATATCCTGGAATTCCAGGTGTCTTCAGCCACAACTGAGATGATCAAGACCACAGCAAAGCTGCAACAAACTCAACTAGAGTAATACACCTGCCAGTGTTGGAGGCTAATTGCAATAAACAGGTACAAACTGTAACAGTTTGAGCACTGAAAATGACAACAACTGAAGAAGAGGTTATGACAGTTGAACTACAAATGACCATTCATTGTAATTCAATGTGTTTTTCTGCAGGTAGCGAGGTAGTCACAGTAACTAAGAAGTTTTGGATTATGGAGTTTGAAAGAGATCTTTGGTTCATCCACAAAGGAGGTCTCAGAGCTTCGACCAGCCTTGTGGGCACTGAACGTTCAGATAGTGAGGACAGCATTTGTATATCTGAATGTGAGAATAAGCTTACAGCAGTAAAGAGCATCAAAATAAACTTGATACATTCAGTAGGAGAAAGTGAGGACTGCAGATGCTGGAGGAGCTTCTTCAAGGAAGGCATCCTTGCAAGAGGATTCGCAGTAGGTTAAAATCAACTAGGAGAAAGTGAGGACTGCAGATGCTGGAGCTTATGCCTGAAACATCAATTCTCCTGCTCCTTGGATGCTGCCTGACCTGCTGTGCTTTTCCAGCAACACATTTTTCAGCTTTGATACATTCAGTGACAACAAACTTAAGCAGCAGCCCAGAAAGAAGTCCTTCAACAAATACAAGCAGCATGAGAAAGGAACATTTAAATCCAAATTAGATAAGGACAATATTGAAGGTTCAGCCATTAGTAATTTGCACAAATGTAAGCTGAAGTCCACAACTGAATCTCATCAGCAAACCACAGAAGTACTCAAGTTTTCTCTCAAAAGTACAGAGGTCTAAACTTCAGAAAACATAAAGCTGTGGGGAACCTTAGAAATGCTCAAAGCTGAGCATCAATTGGAGGTTGAAAATATTAATATTAAATAAGAATTGGAAATGTCTACTACTGACCTAGTGTCTAGCAGTTGCACAGGACTATCTATCAAACCATGGAGAGGGTTTCTCACATTAGAAATGGGACAGCTAATGAGGATGAAATGCTGGAGGAATGAATAGATTCTGTGTCAGGTCTGGAAGGATTACAAGATTACAACGTGAAAATATTGGCCACAAAGCAATTACCTGAAGGAGTGTAAAATATAGTCTTTGTGGAAAAAAATGCCTAATGGTAGTGCTGAACTTACAAGTAAAGCTGCAGACCAGAGAACTATGCTGTAACTTCTATACATCCCAGTTCTGATGCAGTGTCCATGAGGGTTTAACTTCTTTGAGGTTTCATGTATCCTCCATTGCTGATGATAGTACACTCCAGCTTTCTGGTGGAGTTCCACAGATGCCAGTGTCTGCGGAAGAGCACAAGAGGATATGAATGGACAGCTCCAGGAAGAGAAGTTCTTACCTGGAAGTATCTGGTGCTGAAATCATCATTTCTTTGTCCTCATCTTTAGAATGTCCTTTGTTCTTATTTCCATCTACTGGATTTGATTCGGGAAAAGGTCTTGAATAAGTTTTTTTCTCACCGTAGCAGCAGTCGATGAATCATTGCTGAAGATCTTCATGGGTGTGAAAGTGCTTCATTTTTCAAGCCGATGATATAATTTTCTCCAGTCTACAAGGGAGGAGAAAAGAATGCAAATTTCAATTTGTTGTCTTCATCAGTTTTCACTGCCTTTACATTCAAGTCATTGTAAATGTCACAGCCCAGGTACCAGCTGTTCTGAGAAGCTGACATCCTACTCCATCAGACTGGGTGTCTTCCAAGGAAATGAAAAGGTAACACATACAGAGTCCGACAGAGTCCTCCAAGGGAACCAAGAACACCTGGTGATTAATGCCTTTGGCAAAAGACATTTGGACATGAGGAGGGTAAATAGGATTTGGATGAAATCGTAAATAGTGCATAATTTTAACAGTTTGTGGGAAGAGTGAACTTGGTGGGACTGTCTTATGTGAGTTAAAAGCTTTATGTTAATAGTTACGTTGTATTATTAGTGGTGTCAGATGTTGTCAAATCACATGGAACTGAGGCCTGATTGAAGAAGGTTTGAGTGAAGTCCTGCTTTACCATGCTTTGGTATATAGTTTAATGATTAATAATTGATACTAATTTGCATTAGTATGGTGTCCACTTCTCATATGTCCAAAGTCTCAGAAGTTGCAAACAATATGAACATAATGGGGGAGGCAATGGGATAGTGGTATTATCGCTCGACAATTAATGTAGAAACCCAACTCATCTTCTAGAGTCCTGGATTCAAATCCCGCTATGGCAGATGGTGGAATTTGAATTTGATGAAGAATCTGGAATTGAGAGTCGAATGATGACCAGAATCAATTGTCGGAAAAACCCATCTGGTTTACTAATGTTCAGGAAGGAAATCTGTCATCCTTAACTGATCTGGACTATTATCTGACTCCAGACTCACGACAATGTCGCTGACTCCTAACTGCCCTCTGGGCAATAAATGTTGGCCTAGCCAGAGACACTCACTTCTTGTGAGTGAATTAAAAAAAAGCCATATCACTTTGGTTTACAGATTACAAAGAGCTTAAAATGTTTAACCAACATATGGGGTGAGTTTTAGGAGTATTTTTGGTAACCACTATTTATTTAGTTAAGCAGTAAGTGCAGCTTCAGTTGATGCTACTGCTGGATATGACAGATAACTGGTCTGTCTGCTTTCCACATTTCATTGGGATTGGGGGATTATCCTCTGCGGTTTCAGCAAAGTTATGATGTTGGATTAGAAATTGCTACAAGGAACTCAGCACTGACATGTTGCTTCAAAGTGTACTTTTAATGAAGGGATTTCTGGAGCAATTCCTGACTCTGTTTGTGAGCTTCTTGGATCATTTGGATAAGGAAAATTCAGGGAAAGAATCACAGACCCATAAGGGAACTCTTCCTTTGTAATGTCCGCAGAAACACAGGAATAGAGTCAGAGGAAACCACTTGGCACCTTCAGGTATGTATAGCGTTCAATAAGATCATGACCAATCCTCTACCCCAATCTCAACTTTCCTGTACTATCCCATTAACTATGCTGAATGGTGTATCATACCATTCCACTATTAGATTAACATACTATTAGATGCTTTAACATATGGACCATAAGCAAGAGTTTTGGCAGAAGAGTGTTTTCTCTGTTTATGTACAACTTGTACTCTGGTTTCTGTCACTTTTTTCTCTTGGACAGATAAACATTAGCAAAGTGGCCATTATTCATATTCTCTGGCATGCTCTACTCAATAGAAAAGAAAGACAGTCTGGATTACTTCTCAGATGTTCCCATAAACAGGCAGCCAGCAATCACAAGACAGCTCTGCACACATGGGTTATTAGACAGGGGTGACTAGACATTCACTCGGACTATGCTGTTGTGACGGTAAAGGTCAGGATTGTACTTCAAGGATAGCGAGATTCTTTCCTTTCCTTAGTGATTAATACCCTTTTCGCTTCAAATCTCCTGCATGTCTTTTTCATTTATTCTCAGGATGCAGGTGTCACTGGCATTACTGACATTTAGTACCCTTTCTTTGTTGTACTGTTAGTACAGTCCATTGATTGCTATGAGTCTGGAGTCATTTATAGTTCAGTCTGGGTAAGGATGGCAAACTTTTCATGCGAAGAGGGCAATAGTAAACCAGGTGAGTTTTCAGAACAATCCAACAGCATTACTTCTAATCATAATCTTATGATCATTTCAAAATTGAATTTGTAATTCAAAATGCCATGTTTTGATTCCAGTCAACGATTCTGCATTACGAATCCAGAATTCACAGATTATTGTTACAGTGGTAACATAATCACTGCGTTACAGTGCCCATACAAAGTTGCTCAGCAATCAAGTTTAAAACCCATACCTTGGCCTCTAAAGAGCCAACAGTGATCCAACCTGTAATTAGAATGGGTGGAAACTTCTTGGCCATTGACGGTCTCAACCAGCAGCTCAAGAACCCGTGAGAGACCCAAACCTCTTCCAGGGTAGGCCTCCATGGCCATCAGGCAATGGTGATCTTCCCCTTGTGCTCAGCAGCAACATAAAGGAGGCCATGGCTGCTGGCGCTACAGCAGCCTCAGAATCCTAGGATTGTGGAGAATCTTGGGCAAAGGTAAGTGATGTGAAGGGAAGTGTATGGTGAGGTGCAAGGAAAAGTGTGGTTCCCTTGCCTAATGTCATACCTCTTGATCAGACACACTGCTTCCCTTTGAGCGATAGAACCCACCACCCCTCAATCCCAATCCCACCTCATTCCTGATGAAGTGTTTATGCCCGAAATGTCAATTCTCCTGCTCCGCAGATGCTGCCTAACCTGTTGTGCTTTTCTAGCACCACACTCTCAACTTTGATCTCCAGCATCTGCTGTCCTCACTTTCTCCTAGTTGATCCCAACCCCACCTGAGCAAGCTTCCCACAGGATAGTGGCTTTTGTGCATACTGCATGACGATGGGACAACCTGTGGCTGAATTAATTCCACTGGGCAGGGATGAGGCCTTGGGAAGGGACATTAAGGGCCTTGGTTTGCCCTGTGTGGGAAGGCCAGTTATGGTGGAGATGGGAAGGCAGCAGGGTTTGCGTGCGCCACCATCTTGCCTAATTAAATGCTCTTCCCATCTCTAAACTCACCAACAGCGAGAGCAGAAGATTCTGACCAGCGCCATGTCTCTCTTTGTGAACTTGTCATCAACACAATTACTGTAGAGCAGAAAAATCCCAAAAGGATAATAAGTTCAAGCACATTAAATCATTAAAGGCCCCCACCCAACTCTGTGTACCTCTCAAACAGTTTCCAGAATGGGTAGCTGTGAATAATGTTCTGGAGGATGTGAGAGTTCAGATTATTGAGCATAATCGACTGAATGTTTATTTGTCTTTGTGTAATGAAATCTAATGTTACAAAAATGTTGAGTAAATGTTTGGAAATCACAGCTTCCTTTGAAGACAGGACAAATGGGAATGCGTCATACATTTTGGTTTAAGTGTTTTAAATTATGTATTTGGACATATTTCCAAACAGTTTGTGCTTTATGGCTGTACAAATAATGCTGAACTGTCAGTAGAAGGAATCTTTCTCTGGCTCCTAATGAAATTTAGACTCCCCTTCCTTTTCCTTTCACATTTTGATCTAAATCCCAGTCAGGTTTTCTGATGGATCCAGTCAGGTTCCCTCCTGGAGGGGGAAGGTGAGAATCACCAACATTCCATTGTTAATTTTTTTTTAAGTAAGACAAAAACCTTTTGAGTGACATGTTTTTTCAGACTGATTTCTGTTTGTTCACAGGCTGGACTTTAGCTATTGACATGGCTCCATAAATAAATGATGGAAAGAAAGATTTCATTTGACGGAGAATCGTGAACACAGTTCAGTCCATCTCACAAACCAACCTTCCATCCACTGACTCCATCTACACTTCTTGCTACCTCAGGAAAGCAACCAACATCATCAAAGACCCCTCCCACCCCAGTTAGACTCACTTCAACCCTCTTCTGTCTGACAGAAGATTTTAAAGTTTGAATACACGTACAAATAGATTCAAGAACAGCTTCTTCCCCACTTTTATTAGACTTTTGAATGTTAATTCTGATCTCTTTCTCTCTGCACTCCTTCTCTGTGGCTGTAACATTATACATTGCACTCTATTCTGCTACCCAGATGCACTTTGCATTGTACAATCTGCCAGTATAGCACGCAAAATAATAGTTTTCAATGTACCTTTATAAATGTGACAACAATAAATCAATCAATCAACATTAAATCAATCAATTTCTAAAGCGCCTTTCACAAGTTCCCAAACACGTGAACTGTTTTCCTGAAAATTTTGAAATATAGTCACTGCTGGAATATAGAAGATGCAGCAGCTAATTTTTAGACAGCAAGATTCCATACACAGATAATATTGTGATAAAAATCACATCATCTGGTTTAAGTATTGAATGAGAGACAAGTGTCAATCAGGTCATCAAGGAGAACTGCATCACTCTACTGTGAAGTAGGATTTTCTGCTCAACTGAAAGGGCAGATTGGGTTCCCTCTTCCCCATTCTGAAGAGGGGCAAGACATAATGGTAATAGCACTGGACCAGTGATCTCCAGACCCATGCTAATGCTCTGGGGACATAGGATCAAATAAAACAAGAAAGCCACCATTATCTATTGTCATAAAAATCCATCTGATTTAATGTACTTTAAGATCAGGAAAGCTGATCCCCCTACCTGGTTTACATGTAACTCCAGATCTATAGCAACATACTAAGCTACTCAGTCTTAGGACAATTAGGGATAAGAAATAAATACTAGCATTTTCCAGCACTGCCTAAATCACATCTGAAAGGCAGCACCTCCAACAGTACAGCACTGTTGCACTGGAAATGTTGGCCTGGATTAGGTACTCAAGGATTGGGATTATGAAAATACACTAACTATCTGATTTAGAGATGAGTGTGCTCCTCATTGAGTCACAGTGGATACCCATTCAGAACATGCATTGAGAAGTTGCACTAAGTTGGGGTTCTTGTGTTGCAGTAGTAGGTATCAGTACGGAGAAAGTGAGGACTGCAGGTGCTGGATATCAGAGTCAAGAGTGTGGTGCTGAAAAAGTAAAGCAGGAGAATTGACATTTCAGGCATTAGCCCTTCATCAGGAATGACGCTGGAGGGCCGGGGGGGCTGATAGATAAATGGGAGGGTTGGGCCTGGAGGGAAGGTAGCTGGGAATGTGATAGGTAGATGAAGGTGGGGGGGATAGTGATAGGTTGGAGAGGAGGCTGGAGCGGATAGGTGGGAAGAAAGATGGACAGGCCAAATGGGTGGTGCCGAGTTGGAGGCTTGGGGCTAGGATAAGGTGGGGGGAGGGGAAATGAGGAAACTGGTGAAATCCATATTGATCCTGTGTGGTTGCAGGTTCCCAAGGCAGAAGATGAGGCATTCTTCCTCCAGGCATCAGGTGGTAAAGTTTAGGCAATGGAGGAAGCCCATGATCTGCATGTCCTTGGTGGAGTGGGAGAGAGAGAGTTGAAGTGTTCAGTAGTGATGGGGTTGATTGGTGCGGGTGTACCAGAGATGTTCTCTGAAAAGATCCACAAGTTGGCGTCCTGTCTCCCCAATGTACAGAAGACCACATCAGGTGCAATGGATAAGTAAATGATGTGCATGGAAGTACAGGTAAATTTCTGTCAGATGTGGAAGGTCCTTTGGGTCCTTGGGTGGACATGAAGGGGGAGGTGTGGGTGCAGGCTTTGTACTTCTTGCATTGACAGGGGGAGGTGCCGGGAGTGGGGTGTGGGCTTGTGGGGGCATGGATCTGATAAGGGAGTCGCGGTAGGAATGGTCTCTCTGAAATGCAGATAGGGGCGGGGAGGGAAATATATCCCTAGTGGTGGGGTCTGTTTGTAGGTGGCAGAAGTAGCGGAGAATGATGTTATGTATTCGGATGTTGGCGGGGTGGAAGGTGAGGACCAGGGCAGTTTTGTCCTTGTTGCAATTGGAAGGGTGGTGTTCAGGGCTGGAGGTGCGGGAAGTGGAGGAAATATGCTGGAGGGCATCATCGACCATGTGGGATGCAAAATTGCAGTCTTTGAAGAAGGAGGCCATCTGGGATGTTCTATGGTGGAATTGCTCCTCCTGAGAGCAGATACAGCAGAGGCGAAGGAATTGGGAATAAGGGATAGCATTTTACAGGAGGCGTGGTGGGAGGCGGTGTAGTCCAGGGAGCTGTGGGAGTCGGTGGGTTTGTAATAGATGTGCATGGTTAGTCGGTCACCGGAGGTGGAGATGGAGAGGTCCAGGAAGGGGAGAGAGGTGTCTAAGATGATCCAGGTGAATTTGAGGTAGGTATTTTCCCTCTAGCTCAGGAGACCTCGGTTCCCACCAATTCCAGAGGCGTGTATCAACATGTCTGAGCAAGTTGATTAGAAACAAAAGATGTGAGATGATCATATTCCAAGTGAATCCTCCTTTTATCAGCTCCATATTTTCTGTAGCCATTAATTTTTAGCATCATGATCTGTTCAGCAAAATGTTCATGTTGACACTGGGGAACCTGTAGCTGCTACCCATACATGGGAATACAATATCCTCATTATATTTGTAAGTCATCACTTCAGAGATCAAACAAAACAATGCAAGTTGTGACCAACGGCACATTTAACCTTGATCTCATTAATTCACAAACTGCTTAACAAATTTCTTCTTGATATGAACAGTGTAATTTTAACATTTAATCTGTAATTGGCAGAATTGTTTTCTATTAAGATGCAGAGCCTGCCAACAATAATGTGTTTTTGATTGAGTGTCACTATTTACTGCGTAATTTGCCCTGAAGGGCCTTTCTACTGACTTATTAACTCAATATTAGCACAAGCTTTGAAATGTCGCTCACTTTGATCTTAATTAGCTTTGCTTTTTAACAGAAGCTAAAGTAGTCTTGGAACAAGAAAGGGGTGTCCTAATTGTTTCACATTCAAAGAAAGGTAATTTGTTAAATTGTCCCTTGACAATTGGCGACTCTTTGTAGTTTTCCAAAATAACTCAAAATTCATTGGATGAAGGATTAGCAAAAGTCTGTTCATCAGCCTGAGAAAGCTGTGAAGTGGCTGCTTGTACTTAGAACGTACAGCACAGAACAAGTCCACTCGACTCAATGTTCTATGTTGATGCACAATGACACTTTTTTTGAATCTCTGTGTGCCATCTTGAAGGTTTACTGCAATGGTGTGATTGGAACAGAGAGAAGGATCTTGTCTGTAAATTTGCTCACTGAGCTTGAAGGTTTGTTTTCAGGTGTTTTGTCACCATATGAGGTAACATCATAAATGAGAGTCTTTAGTGAAGTGTTGGTGGTATTTAGTGGGATAGAAATATAAGATCTTGTATTTCTACAGAACCTTACACAATCTCTGGTTGTCCTAAAGTCAATGAAGAATTCTTTTGTGTCGTTACTTTAGGAATGTAAGAAATACAACAGTCATTTTATGAATAGCAGGATCCCACAAACAGCAATGTGATAATGCCAAGTGAGATGATTTATTTGGATGAAGCATATACACAGGGAGTTCTGCCTTGATCTTCTTCAAGGACTGGCTTGGGGTCTTTTCAATCATCTTATAAGGGCAGACAGGACCTCATCCAATAGATCTCCTCAATGTTAGCCTTAGATTATCGACACACTTTTCTGAACGGGACTTCAATGCGGGAACTGCTAATTCTGAGGCATGGTGCTACCTACTAAGCCACAGCTGACACTTAAGACTCTTCAAAATGTTCTGGATGCTGAGGTCAGTTTGAAAATTGGAATTGATAGCTTTTGTAAGGAAGGATGTGGAAAGTGAATGGGCCTGAGAGTGCACATCATGATTCTACTAGAATGTTATAATTGGATCAAAAGGCTGAATGGTCTCCTTATGTTCATAATATTCTCATTTAATGAGCCAAACCACACTCTTTGTAGAGGGATTTGTTTGGTTTTCCTCAACTTATGGTTTTACTCAAAATATGGAGCTTAAATTTTCCAAAAATAATTTTTAAAAAAAAATTCTTTTATGTTGGAATTTGTATTTGCAAAATTCTCCAAGGAATTCCACCCAAAACTGGTTTCTTCTCATTATTAGGGTGTGAATTCCCCAGAGATGTGTACATAACCACATTGCAAAAGTCCTTTTATTTTGTTTGTTTGGTGATGAAATTATAAACATGTTCTTTTATAACAGGCCAGAAGTGCAAACTTTTCACAGAACGCCTGCAGTGTCACTGTGCAGAGTGAGCAGTAGAATTCTCAACCTAATATTGTCTGTCACACATATTGTTTCAGGTTTGCAAACCAATTTGGCTGTCACTTTTTACCATAAAACCACACACAGGTGTGTTTTTCCCATCCCACAAAATCCTCAGATCCTTGTATAAATAACTTCCTTGCTGGAAAGACTAGCAGGTTAGATGGCTTTTGGTCAGGAAAGATTTAGTTGTAGTAAACCACAATAACAAAGGTTGACTCCTCACTTTCTATGTTGGCCCATCTTAACCCGTGAACACAGTGTTTAAGATGTTGAGCATTTCTTGACACCAGATGTTGGAGTAGAATTTGAACTTCCTTTTTAATTCATACTCAGAAGGTGGGCATCACTGGGTAGGCCACCATTTACTGCATGCCCCCTTGAGCTGCCTTCTCGAGCTGTTGCAGTTTATGTGGTGTTGGTACATCCATAATATTATTTGGGAATTCCAGGATGTAGGTCCAACAGCAGTGTAGGAATGGCAACACAGTTCCAAGTCAGGAATGGTGTACTACTTGGAGGGGAACTTTCAGGTAGTGGTGTTGTCATGTAACTGCTGCTCTTATCCTTCCAGTGTAGAGGACCTAGGTTTGGAAGGTGCTGTCAAAGGATGTTAAAATCCTTTGGCTTTATAAATTATTTGACCCGCTGTGTCTGTGCCAACACTTTCCAATTAGTCCCACTCTTTCCTGCTCTTTCCTCATTGGCCTGCAATCCTTTCCTTTCTGCACAATTCCAGTTCCTGTTATTGGATCTGCTTCTGCCACTCAATCCAAATCATGACAATTCAATGTGTGCCAATGAAATTCTTTTCATTTCCCCCTACATTTTTGTGAATTCCATCATATCTATCATCTACTTGCTGTGTGTGAACTTTTAAAAATTTTGAACACCTCCATTAAGTCTCCCTTTATACGTCTCATCTAGACAGAACAATTCCAGCTTCTCCAGAGTCTCTACATTAACTGTGTATCTTATGTCTTACAGCAGGGTATCTTTATACCTTTTGATATCATTACTTTATCAAGCATGTGACCTGAGGGTGTAAAGATTTTCCTTTCCACCTTCTCCCACAATATCACAATATCTACGTCCAGCTTCTTATGTTACAGGAGATAACATAAGCATTGCAGCACTAGGTAAAACACTGTGTGAATGCAAACTCACACCATGGTGACAGCAATGGCCACTGGCGATAAACTACTAAAACTTTGGTGGCAGATATTTGGAAAACTAATTGAAGACCAACTGGAAAGTAGCTTTTGACATCAAAGAATTTGAATTGAGGAAGAGTTTCTTACTCTTAAACAACATCTGTAGGTTGCAGTTATACAGATCTGTAGATATGGGGCATTATTCACCAGTAAAACAGGGATAATTTCATTTTGATAAGAATCTTTGGAAAATCACCATCACACAGATCAGTGTAGCTCCTTCATGTGCATTTTAAAGAAAAGTGGCAATATAGGAGTATGCCAGGATCCAAGTTGCCTCACCTTTCACTTGAAAAATGTCCTTACAAAATACCAGTGTGGGAAGAATGAAATCATACATTTTCCAGAACAAGTTTATTTTCACAGTAAAGATGCCAAGCATGAAAACTGGTCTAGGAGAAGGTGAGGACTGCAGATGCTGGAGATCAGAGTCATGAGTGTGGTGCTGGAAAAGCACAGCAGGTCAGGTAGCATCCAAGGAACAGGAGAGTCGACATTTCAGGCATAAGCCTGATGAAGGGCTTGTGCCTGAAAAATCGATTCTCCTACTCTTCGGATGCTGCCTGAGCTGCAATGAAAACTGGTCTGTCCATTCAGCAGAAGAATTTCAGAAACTCACTACATTGAGGATGTCATTTGAACGAAACTGTTTCTGAGTTACCATTTTTCTGTGATCAATTCTGGCAGCATATGGATAATATTTTGAGAGTGTCCTTCTTGTATTTGGAGAGCTGATGATATTGCAGTCATATGTAAGAGAAATACAGAGAATGACGCAATCTCCATCTACTAATGGCAACTTCAAAGATTTGTGAGTATGCACCCACCTGAGTCCCTCTGCTCACATCCACTTGAAATACCCCAATTTATCTTATTTTGCCTCTCCATGTTTTTCCTAAAGTATATCATGTTACATTAATTCCACATTACACCGTATCTACTGCATATTTGTCCATCCTTAGCAAAGTGATGGCTTTCAGCTACCCAGGTGGAAGGGAGCAAGGTTGTAGCATGATGAAAACTGTGCAGCCTCTCCAGCATAAGCCAAGTAGCTTAATTGGACATAGTTTTCCATGACCTCAATGCAATTCTGACCCAGCATTGGGCAGACTCACTAATCAGCGACAATGCAGGGAACTTTTTGGAATAGTCTTGCCCCACCAACAAATAAGCAAGAAGGGAAAGGGCTATTGCAAAGATATGCAATTCTTCTGGCCAAAAGAGGCCATTATTTATGAATAGCATATGCAAAAAGCTGGCCTTGTCAATCTTCTAGGATCTGTCTGCAATATCTTAATCAATCATAAAGACAGCATACAGCAACACAAGGCTAGTGGTGACGGAATTGTTTACTGTCTGTAAGTGAAGCCACGCTTGTGTAGTGTCAAAATTCAAATCCTTTAAATACAAGTCATCTTAAGAGTCAGGGTTTTGTTTGCAATCTTCACTGTTATGTGAACTTTAGCCCATTGTTTGGGCACAGCCATTTCATATGAGATCCTTAATGAATGTATAGAGACAATGCATAGGAAAGGACCCAGCAGTCCATCTGGCTTATCCAACTCTGTTCAGATACCTCATGCATTGCAATAAAAATGCTCTCCAGCCATGCACTTGCACATTCCAAATCCAAGACCTTTACCACATAGAAAGAAAAGGACAGCAGATACATGGGAACATTACCACCTGAATGTTCCCCCTCAAGCTTCACACCATCCTGACTTGGAAACATATCACCGCTCCTTCATTACCACTCGGTCAAAATCCTGGATCTTCCTACATAACAGAGTGTACCCCCATCTCATTGTCTGCAGCACTTCAAGAAGACAGTTCACCACCACCTTGTCAATGGTTATTAAGAATGGTCAATAAATACTCACCTTTCAAGCAATGCCCACTTTCTGAGAAATTACTTTATCAACAAAAAAATCGGATAAAAGTCTCATACAAAAAATAGCATCTCTGACAGTGTAAAACTCCACCAATACTGCATTGACATGTCAGTCTAGATTTTGTGTTTAAACCTGTATAGTGGGGCTGGAACCCACAATCCTCCAATGCATAACTGAGGAAGCTTATTACAGGGACACAGCTGACATATTAACACCAAAATGCCAATGATTAGAGAAATTAGTACTCCAGGTATTTTGGAGTTGTCTGCAAGCATTGAATATAATGTACAACGAGAGTACTTATGGTAGAGTGGTAGTGTCCCTACCTCTGCATCTGGGTTCAAATCTCACATGCTGCAGAAATCATAACATCTTTGAACAAGGCAATCAAAAATCATTTATAATCTATAAGAGACTTTTACAGTTATAAACACACAGGAAGCTGAGGTACAAAGGATAAAAAAATTGTTTTATCATAGGCTTTAAGCTTATAGTGCTCCCGCACATTGAGTTGCAGGATGGAGTATCTCTGGCCTGTGAGTGTCTATACATACGTTGTTCCTGTTGTTGATCTCTTAGACAGTTCAACTACTGGTGTACTGTAACACTCTATTGACCTCTACACATTGAAGATTGTCATATCTGAATGCAGTGTCTCCCTTCACACACTCATTCTATTCTTATATTTTCTCTCCTATTGATGTCAGAACATTGTCTTCATGTTCATATGAATCTCATTATACTATATGTCCCCTCAAGTTTCGCTCTATCTGGTCCATATTATTTCAGTAGTTTACTTTTGCTTACATTAATAGTCTTTGTAATTATTATTATCATTATCACTAGTAACATCATTATCACCATCCTCCCAAAATCTGAATCTCACAGGTTCAGATGATCTGGAACTCTGACTGAATGTTTTGAGCCGGTTCACTTGAGTTTAACATTAGGGTTGCTGGTGTTATACCATGTCTGGAATAATTATACCACTCTGCATGCTGTCCAGTGTGGTTTAGGTAAGGCTGTCTCACAACCTGATTTCATTCTTGAGTAGAACTAATATCTTCCTGAAACTCCCTTCAGGGGTTTGGACAACATAATAATCTCAGTTGCTCTGTTTCTATGCTGACCATGGCTTTTGACTTCCTGTTCCTTAACCAGACATTCTGCCCCAGCCCTAAGACTGACAGCGTCTTTGCTCTTTGTCCAGAGTTCTACCACCTCTGCTGCTTTTTCCAATGGATTTTCTTTCATTGTTTTACCTTCCCAAGATCTTAAGAGAATATGTTTGGCCTGAGGTTGTGTTCTAAAACTGACATATCCATTTTTAATCTCTTTCCCATTAACAGTTCTGCTGGTGAATACTCATTATTCTATGGTGTTGGCCTGTAACTGAGTACAGCTAATTCTCAGCCTACATTCTTATGCATCAGTGAGTCACAATTTGGACTGCTCTGTCTTGCTCTTGAAATGAATGGAGTAGAAAACATGTTGCTTAGTTGAAGCCTGCCTCCAGTGAATTTTGTAAAATCCTCATTCACAAATTGAGTTCCATTGTCTGACTCTAAATAGCCAGGAAAACTGTGTATGGCAAATGTCCTTTTCTGTGCTGGTTATTGTCATAGAATAAAACTCAACTTTCTCTTCTCTAATACTTCCACTTCCCCTTTCTCTGCTTGATCTACTGCTGCCGTCAAGAATGTATTTGTGCTTTGCCAAGAATATGACTGTTCCATCATCATACCTCATCATGCTTGAATATTTGCGTGTGTAGAGGCATTTTAAAGATTTTCTTCAACTTCTGTAATCATATGAAAGGCATGTGGTCCATCCTGACTTGGAATCTGCCTTCTGTGAGGTAGTCCGAAAACCTTTACATGCCCATGTTACCAGTAATGCTTCCATCTGAATTGCATCGTTCCTTTGTTCAGATTCACATTAAAGCTCTCAATGTAAAATAGACCAGTTTTCATATTTTATCAGTTTGTGCTTGGCTAAAGGCTGCTCCTGTTCCTTTAAATAATGCATTCACAGCTACTGTAGTGAATAAACCTGAATTGTAATGTGCTAGAATATGAGTAGAAAGTAAATCCTCTTCAATGTTTGCAAAAGCTGGAGATAGAGAGCAGAAACTGGAATGTGTTGAGGTGAATCATATTGTCCAGATATATGCCTTCAGTGCTAGAAATTTACTAATGGCTCTTCTGTAGAGGAACTAGGATAGCATGTCCTAGAAATGTAATTATCTACTGAATTAGATTTCTCATTTAGTGTAAGGTTTGTATTGTACAGTGAGTGCCTTCAGCATCTCTCTGATGCTCTGCTCATGTTTCATTTTCATTTTATCATGCATTAGGATATAGTCCACATAACAAATGGCTCCCTCATTTTATTCCAAGATTCTAGACATTACCCTCTGGAGAATCTCTGTGCAGATGATATTTCAAATAGTAGATGGCTGAAGCAATACTGCTCAAAGCGTATAACAAATATAGTCATTAATCTTGACTCATGGTCTAAGGGCATCAGCCAGACCCACTGTTTGCATATAATTTTGTGAAAAAAAATTACTTGTTGCCAATTTTGCCAAATTTTCAACGACATATGAAATAAGATGGACTTCCCTTGTCATTTGTTTAACTCAGTGAGATCCACACACAATCTTATTTCTCCATTTATCTTCAGAACAATGACTGGCCCTGAGTACCATTGTGTCGGGTCTATGGTTGGTGACATGACCTCAATTTCAACCATGCTGTCTAACTGAAACTTTACCTTTCCTACTAAAAGGTGAGGAATTTATCTGGGAATGTGCAGGCTTGATGGATTTAACATCTACTTGTGGGGTCATATGAGACTCCTGCTTTGATTTGCCTAAATCTTTGAACATTTTTGGAAGTCCTTGCCAAAATTTTCTCCTGTCTTCATTCTGAAGAATTGTATCTACTTGCTTGAAGAGACCTCGACGAATGCATGCATTTCTGCTTAACAATGAGGTATTCCAATTCCTCAGCGTATGTAACATTTCACTGACATTTCATCCTCTGCGATTTCCCTTCACTGTGATTTGTCCATGCAGTTGAAGACCTGTGCCACCTCCTGAACTTTGGAATTTTATGTTAAGTAGTCCGACTCGCATAGACCTCAATAATGAAAAGCTGTCTGTCCGCATCGAAACAGCCACTCCTGTGTCGAATTTAAAGTCTGTTTCAAACTCTGGTCTCTTCACGATGGCAACTCAGAATTTGTTTTCATTCTCTTTGACTTCACCTAGGAATATTGATTTCATCTTTTGTTCTGTATCATTAACTACTTAAACATTTCCCTTGTACAATTTCCATTTCTCTGAAAATTTTCCTTTAGCAGGATCTTTGTTTTTGAGGTGATGAAGCTGGTGTTAAATAACATTGGACTGGATTTTCTAAACTCATGAATCTTCTCTCTCTGCCCTTTCTTTTTAAAAAAGGACAGAGCTCTGCATTGCTGACACGAGGTTATGATCATGGATCCTTAAGAAATGGGAGATGTCCTTCCATTCTGATAAGTCCCTTGCAGCATAGAGGGGAAGGCAAAGCAAGGCCCCTTTTGAAACCTGCTGTTTACTAAAACTAAGTACAACTACTAAATGTCAGCCTAGGGTGCTGGGAGAGTACTTAATCACTATGTTTTGCTCTTAGTACTTTATTCCATGCTTTGGCTTCCAGAACATCATCAGCGATTAGACCTACAGTATAAAGGAAGATGCTGACTCCATGGCACTGCTTCTTTGTGTATAAGGCGGCTGCTGTTCCATAGCACTGAAACTGCTGCTTCAGAGCTTCCATGTCTGGCCTCATTGTTAGCCTTCCACATTGTTTAAAATGGTCATCCTTCAAAGTTTTCGAAGTTTCTGTTCCTGCCTTTGAAATCATTGTGCCTTTCCATCAGTATTTTTCTCTGATACCCAACTTAAGATTTATGCATCGAGACATTGTTGATCTGGCCCAACTTTGTCCTGATTGGTAAATTCACTCAGAGAAGGTAAAAAGACAAGTTAGTGAAATGTAATAATCACACTAGTATGGTAGGGGTGAACTATGGGGTAAGGGAAATAGGAACATTGAAGATTAACAAGGATTGATTTCACAATTCAAGCAATCTTGAAATGCAATCTTCAGTTGTATTTGAGTCCTAATAATGTCACAGGACGCTGATTTGCACAGGCTACTGAGCTGCTGAGCTAGAACAGGATGAATGGGTCTAATGGCGTCCTTTTAATGCAATATGATTTTATCATCTCACTTTTCTTGAATTACTGGTGTTCAATCCATCCCAAATCTACTCCAAATCTTATGTAATCAATTTAGTGCACAAAGAGTTAATGCCGGTGATCACAGAAAATTTGAGAATTCATTTAAAACTCTGGGATTAAGTTGTTATAAATGGACTCTCATTATTTACCACTATAATTGGTTTCAATGGGCTTCTTCACAAATGGATTGTGAAAAAAAACATTTGCCAAATGGAAGGAGAGTGTTTTACTCAGTTGTGGACAAACCAAGTTCCATGTGAAATAATTGCAGCTGGCAGATTGGAAAATGGAATTCTTAAGAAAAGTCCTTGAAAGAAACTGCACATTGCAAAACTGTCAGAATGAATCATAGAACAAACAAATATTCCCCTTGTAAAAATACATCTGAACAACATTGATTAGCCTTAACAGGCTCCAGTTTCTTCCCTTTATCTCTTTTTTTTTCTCTGAAAATTTGATTAAGTAGTGAGTACCATTGGCATCATAGTGAAACCCACTCTAGATGAATTAGACTGCCTTGTGATACAGAGCATTGAATCAGCATGGACACTGTTGAAATTATAGCAGCCTAGATTTTTACTGGTGTTAATTCACACTGTCAGGATCAGTACCTCCTCAGTTAGACCGTTTGATAATTGCCCAATTCCAGAAAATGACAATCTCAATTGGGTTCAGTCTGACTGCATTCAATGTGTTATTACAAAGACCCATTGTAGCTAATGAGCAGAGTGACTTAGAGTCTGAGTAGTTTCCAAGATCTGATGAGATCAGTTTTACTTTGAAGATATTTTCTAATCAGTCCATTCAGAGATGTTATTACACACCTTTGAAGCAGGTGTGACTTGAACCTTTGGCCTCAAACATCATTCTGACCCAGAGGACAGTGCAATCCACTAGATCACATTAAAATTATGACCCCTCTGCTGGCAGCGACGCTACCACCATGTCACAAGAACTCTACTAAATCGAAATCTCATCATTCAACATTCCCTCGATCCTGCGAATCCCATCAAATCCATGTCTCCAGAGCATTACCCTGAGGCTCTGGATTACTGGTCCAGTGACATTCTATTTTTACCATCACCAAGTATGACGGAGCAAACAAGTGGCCAGTCAAATAGTGTCATTTTACTGGGCGAGCTAATTTAAAACGACCATACCACCCTCCACAAGTAGCTGATGCTGATGATGATAAATATTGGCGAGAACAACAGAGAGAAATCTCCTGCTTTTCTTTGACATAGTAGCTCTGGGATCTTTTACGCCCACCTGAGAGGATGTCACTTTAAATTCCATTGGAATGCAAGCATCTCTGTCCTGGCAGAATCCCCTCAGTCCTGTACTGGAACATGAGCAGGGGAGGTTTGATAGTAATATCTTTGCTTAGTAATTCAGATCAAACGGCTAAAATTATGGGGAAAATTTAAATCAATAAAAATCTGGAACAAATAACTAGCCTAATGGCAACTGTGTAGCCCTGTTGATTGATGTAAAAGCCTGTCTGGTTCAGTAATGAGACCATAAGAAATAGGAGTAGAAGTAGACCATTTGGCCCATTTAGTCCAGTCCACCATTCAATAAAATCATGGCTAATCTGATAATCCTCAATTCCACTTTAGAATTAGAATTCCTACGGTGTGGAAACGGGTCCTTCGGCCCAACACGTCCACACCACCCCTCTGAAGGGTAACCCATCCAGCTACCCTACATTTACCCATGACTAATAACCCACACTATGGGCAATTTAGCACAGCCAATTCACCCAACCTGCACATGTTTGGATTGTGGGAAGAAACCAGAGCACCCAGAGGAAACCCATGCAAACACAGAAAGAATGCGCAAACTCCACACAGACAGTCACCCGAGACTGGAATCAAGCCCAGGTCCCTGCCACTGTGAGGCAGCAGTGCTAATCACTGAGCCACTGTGCTGCCCTGATCCCCATACCCTTGATTCCCTTACAGATTAAAAATCTGTCTACTATTCTTACCTGTTCTGCCCATGTATGACTCCAAATATGTAGCAATGTGGTTGGCTCTTAACTAAGTCTTTGAGGAGAAAGTGAGGTCTGCAGATGCTGGAGATCAGAGCTGGAAATGTGTTGCTGGAAAAGCGCAGCAGGTCAGGCAGCATCCAGGGAACAGGAGAATCGACGTTTCAGGCATAAGCCCTTCTTCAGGAATGAGGAAAGTGTGTC
>NC_057713.1:99409779-99444243 GCF_004010195.1 Chiloscyllium plagiosum
CGACTCCCCTCTCCCAAATCCCTCCTCCCTACCTTTTATCTTAGCCTGCTGGACAAACTTTCCTCATTCCTGAAGAAGGGCTTATGCCCGAAACGTCGATTCTCCTGTTCCCTGGATGCTGCCTGACCTGCTGCGCTTTTCCAGCAACACATTTCCAGCTCTTAACTAAGTCTTAACTTAATTAGGGATGGATAGTAAATTCTAGCCTACTCAGCAGTATCCCACATCTCATGAATGCATTGTTTTAAAAAAAAGGCTCAGAGAGAGCTACTAAGTGAGCCACAGCAAACACAGCATGCAGTATCTTCCTTTAGCTTGGTCTCAGGGAATGTGTGTCTTTGTTGCCTTCAAGACGAAACAAGATATGCAGAACAACTGCATTCTAGAGAATTTATTGAGTTTCAGATGGAAACACAATTTCCGCCTTGTCACGCAATCTGAATTTTTTCATTTTGTGTCAACTGACCAAAACCACAAAGGGGATCTCAGGGGGGTAAAAAAAGCCTAAAGCAGGCTGAAGGTGTCACTTTTGATCAAATCATGAGTGTTGTAGATTGCTTATTGTTATTACTGGCTTGGCACTGCTGCCTCACCTGATTAGTGAGGACTGGGTTTATTAAACTCCTGGTAGATTCTGAGGCCCAGTGGAGTAAGGTCCAGGTAATGATTGTGAGTACAGTCACTGGGTGCTCCAGAAGGGTTCAGAGACTTGCAGGGCTTCCAGATTATACAGTTGCAATGTTACATTCCTGTGGTCTAAGGTTTGAGTTCTGGTGTTCGATTTCCAAATGAACCTCATCGCTAAATTCATAAGGTTTCATTAATTATTTGCTGACCGCAAGATGAAGGAGAGAAAAATAATACCTCCTGAGCTAGTCAAACACCAGTTGATTGTGAGTATGCGAGTGTAAAGGAATGAGTGAAAAAAGTCATGAGTGAATGAGAGGTGGGTGACAGGACAGAACTCTGTTTAATATTTCATCAAAGACATAACCCCTCCATGACTGCTGCATTGGAATGTCAGTCTAGTCTTATATATTCAGCAGCGGACTCTACCAACATTGTTCTGACCCGGAGAATAGTGCAATCCACTGGATCACATTAACATCATGACAAGGAACGGCAGATCAAGGAGAGGTTGTTGCCATAGCGTCCTTCAGAATGCCTGGTGCCCAGGAGACCTAGACATTTTCACCTTGACTCCATCTCCTGGAGATGAGTGAGGCACAGGCTCCCTTCGTCCTCAGGTGTTGTGATGGAACTGTGCCAGATGTTGGAACGAAATCCCACAAGAGTCGGATGTTATCCTCTCATAGTGGCTGTGAAGGCGATAATTGTTTTGAACTTCTATGGATTGGCTCCTTCCAGGGGATGATGGGTGAGCTGTGTGGGATCTCTCAGTTGTGCACCCAGAATGCATCAGGACAGTGAGCCATACCATTTGTGCAAGACCACTCCAGTTCACTTAACTTCCCTATGTCGAGATCAGTGCTGTGGCCCAGGCAGTAAGCTTCAGGAATATAGCTGCTACCACCCAGGTGCCATCGACTGTACACACATTGCACTGAGAGGGCAATATCACAATGCTGTGGATTTCATCAACAGGAAGGTGCTCTATTCCATTAATGTTAAGATGGTCTGTCATCACTGCTGCCCCTTCCTGGGGGACTCTCCGATACCTGATGCATGTGAAGATCCAGATGCCTTACAAGTTGGTTACTGGGGTCAAAGGATACCTACAGCGACCATGGCTCAATGCATCATTGGGCACCCTCTTGACTGAGGTGGAGCGCAGGTGAATGCCACCCACGCAGTGACCAGGGCTGTGGTGGGACAGTTTATATAGCTGCTGAAGATATAGTTTGGCTCCTTGGACTGGTCTGGGGAACTCTCTGTTGTCTGCACTGAGTGTGTGCTGCACCATTCTGACTGCTGTGCTCTGCATGATTGAAACAGGAAACAAGATGATGTGCTGGATGCTGAGGAACTGGGGAAATGAGAACATTGTTCGGAGGTGGAGAAGGAGGACATTCAGGCACAGGAACCTCTTCCTTGTCCTTGTCCATGACAGGACTGAGCTGCATCCGTTACTGCCGGTCAGACAGGACCTGATTAACACCCAGTTACAGGAGATGAGAGCTGGGTGCAGCAGAAAATCATGGAATGTAACATATTTGTTAATGAAATCTGGTTTGCATTGTTGAGGTGAACTTCGGCCTTTGTAGGTTCTGTTTGTGTTCCCCTTTGCTTTCTGTAAATAAAAGCTCAAGTTTGCAATTGGCTGATTGATTGCCTTTTATATGATAATCCATGGCAGGTCTACAGCAAGCATTAGGGACACGATAGCACTGACTGAGAGAGTTTGCAGGCATGATGTAGCTATGAACAGATGAAATGGTGGTTGAAAGGTGACTCATCTGAGAGATGGAGTTGTATGTGTACGGAAGGGTCAGCCACTCCACTGATGTGCCATGGGCAGTGTGGCTTAGTGGCTACTGTGCCATGAAGTTACCCGCGAGGCAATGCTGGATTGTCAATGCTTGTCCCCGGGCACAGTAGCCTTTCAACGATAGTGTGGGCATAAGGGAAATGGCCTTTCAGCAAATATCTGCTGAGGGATGAGTTGTTCTGGGAATGGTGTGTGGTCAAATGCAGCCTGAACTCCATGTGACAGACGCTATAGTGATGGGATAGCTAATTAAAGTGATGTGTTTAATAAGTGACATTGATAGACCTCAGAAGGCCTCATGCATAAACCCTCCAAAAGACTCAATGCACCTTGTGCTTAGCCAAAAGAAAAAATGTAAAATTCAGCCCACAGTGATTGTGTTATCATGGTATTGCTCTACCTTTAAAAATTGGCAGTAGTTTAGCTCTTGGTACCTTTCACCCAGCTGATTTTCAGTAGTTGTTTGGTGTTAACACCTATTAACTCAGTTAACAAAAAACATGTGTAATTTTCGATCTCTGTTTATTGTGTTTGGCAGATAAAACACAAGTTATGGGAAGGGACAAGTAATGGATGGTTTGTAATTTGCTAGGTATTTGTATGCATGCACTTAGAGTTTTGTGGAGTGCACTTGCTGCTGAGTCTGAGCTGAATTTGTGCAATTGTTGCTTGATAACTAGAGCTTACTGCCCAAGGGATGTATTATGATTTTATACAATAGGCTGGAGTGGCATCGTCTATTCATGGCCAATTGTCCTTGCGCATTAGGTAGAATTAAAATCTCCAGTGATAGAGGATGAGTGTTCTTATCAATAACTTCTCAAAATAATTTAACAGATGATTTATTTTAGCTGGAGATTCCACAAGCCAGCAACATCTGATCATTGAATTCTGAACACCCTCTCCCTGCAGCTAATTTGTATCGTTTTCTTTCCAATCCTATTGCTTCACACCTATTACTGCTTAAGCTTTACTTTGCACTTCAGTTTCACACACCCTGCCTTAGCCTGTCAATCAAATACTCAGGCTGAAGATGGAAATTCCTTGGCACGTTCATGTGTAGCTGTTCCATTTCAATGAGCTGAGGTTGTGTTCATTTCCGAGGTGGCCTTTACATTGGAGCTATTTCTGTTCGTACAGTCACCTTGAACTTTACATACCCCTGACATCACAAAATGCTCAGTGTTCTTCTGAGTTCATAATGAGCTTCATAATGCCAGTCTATCGATACCCTCACCCCCATCTACCAGCCTCCCAGGATCTTGTTACACCACCTGTCCGTGTCAACATGATAAGAGAATTCCGAGCCAGACCAGTTCCAATTATTGGACACAGTTAAATAGATTGAATGAGGAAGAGCAATGTTTTATTTGTTTAACCCTTTGCTTTTGGATCTGATTGTTCAGGAGATACCAAGTTATGGAATCATCAACACAGAAGGAGGCCACTCAGCCTATCACACCTACGCAAAAGTGGGTACTGCAGATGCTGGAGATTAGAGTCAAGATTAGAGTGGTGCTGGAAAAGTACAGCAGGTCAGGCAGCATCCGAGGAGCAGAAAAATCGACATTTTGGGCAAAAGCCCTTCATCAGGAAATCACACCTATCACACCTATGCCAGCTCTAGATAAAAGCTATCCAATTACAATCACTCCCTGAGGTTTCCATGTGTTCAATGGTTACTGCATAGAGCAGACCACTCTCCCCATCGTGTCCAGGCTAGTTTTCTGCAAGAGCAACCTCGCGAGTTGCACATCCCAGCCTTTTCGCACGGCCCTGCAATTCTTCCCTCTTCAGCTGCTTATCCATTTCCCCTTTTGAAAGCTGTGATTGAACCTGTCTCCACCACACACTCAGGCAGCGCATTCTAGATCAAACCAGCCCCGGCATGTATAAAAAAATAAAAAGCGAAAGAACTGCGATGCCGTTCTGTGGAAGGGTCACTGGACCTGAAATGTTAACTGAAATTTCTCTTCACAGATGTTACCAGACCTGCTGAACTTTTCCAGCAATTTTTATTTTTGCCCTGCATAAATACATTCTTCATTACGTCACTGTTGCTTTTTTTGTCAACCATATTAATCAATGTCCATTAATCCTCACTGTCTAGACTAACTATAATTTTGAGCATTTATGTCAAGTCTCCTCTCAACTTTCTTTTTCCTAAAGAGAACTAACCTGGATATGATAAAGTTTCTTGTTATCTGTCCATGACATAAGAAACTATGCACAAACATTGTGGTATTAAAAGATTCAACAGATGTTAGTACCACTGGCTAATACATACAATTTGTTACTTTCATGGGTACAGAAGTGTCTGGGCCAGCGCTAAGTTATTTGGTTACAACAAAGCAACATATTTCCAGTAATATGTCATGCTTCAGCTGATCCCAGTACGATAGATCTTTATACCCTCAGGTCACATGTTCTGATAAATTGATGACATGGACATGTCTTTTAAGTGTATACTGATATACTAACCACGAGGCATAACACAACAAGAACAAGTCCAACATCTTCAATCCATCCACATAACTGAAGTCCCTCATTCTTGTGAATCGTTCATAGAAACATTGAAAGTAGAAGCACGAGTACGCCATTCAGCCCTTCCCATCTGCTGCGCCACTCAATGTAATCATGGCTGATCATCCAACTATTCCTGTTTCCTCCCCATTCCCTTTGGTTTCTTTAGGTCTAACTCCTTCTGGAAAACCTTCAATGTTTTGGCCTCAACCACTTTTTATGACAGAGAAGGCCACAGGCTCACAATACTCTGGATGAAAATCGTTTGCATTCAACCCAAAGCACAGTTTGCAAAAATTACCCAATGCTCCATATAAAGCTAAACCATTGTTTTATACAGGTCTATCATATCTTCATTGTCTTTTTGAAGTCTCTGCCCTGATTTATAAAGCCTAGGAGTCTAAGTACCAAATTAACGTTTTTCTCAACCTGTCCTGCTTTTTTCAGAGATTGAAGCACAACATGCTCCATTGGCTCTTGTCCTCTACTTTCGAATTGTACCCTTTATTGTATATTCTCTCTCCATGTTCTTCTTACCAAAATGAACCACTTCAGGCTTCTCTGCATTAAATTCCATCTGTCATTTGTAACCCAATTCCGTCAACTAGGATAGGGACAGAAACTACATTTTGTTTTGTAGACAATGGGAGGTCACTTTAGCTGACAGTTCTGTATATACTTTCCTTTAAAGTATTTATCCAATTCCCTTTTGAAAGTTATTCCTGCTACTCTTTAAGGCAGATCACTCATAATCAAGAAAATGTTTCTTTTCTCCCTTCTGACCTCTTGCCAGTCACCTCAAAAATCCTGGGGTCATAGGACCTTCTGCTACTGAAAACAGTTCCTCTCTCTTGCTCTCTGCCCTGAAGAGGACATTGGCAGGTATAGACTTCCATTGGATTGCTCCATGATTATGCTTGGCAAGTTACTTGCAGTAGATTTTTGCTGTAATCTGGAGTCTGGCAGTGAACAGAAAGCTCTAAGTGGGGCCTGAACAGTTTTGCAAAAGTTGGTGTGATTTCCTTACTTTTCCATTTGGAAAGATGAGAATCCCATATGCTACTTTTAACAGCCTTCTCAACTTGTCCTGTCACCTTCAAATATTTATATATGTGCACCCTTAGTCTCCTGTTCCCGCATCTGGTTTAAAATTGCTCTGTTTTATTCATTTTGCCTTGTTTCATTATCCCTACCCAAATGTTTCACTTCACACTTCTTAGTTTATTTCTTTAACGTAAACATATCTCCTAATTGAGTCACAGAATCTTGGTCTCTCAGACAAGGCTAGTGTTGATTGTCCAGCTCGAATTGCCTTTAACTGTGTGGCTTGTTTGTCCATTTCAAAAGGCAATTAAGAGTTAACCACATGATCTGTGCCTGCAGTCACATGGAGACCTGACCAGATACAAGATTACCTTCCCTAAAGGTCAGTAAGGAAGCAGATGGATTTTTAAAGACAATCCAGCATTTTTATGATCATCATTATTTGTACTAGCTGCTTTATCCCAGAGTTGTTTACTAACTGAATTGAAAAACCTCAGCTGCTACACCTCTGGGCAGCACAGTGGCTCAGTGGTTAGCACTGCTGTCTCACAGCGCCAGGATCCTGGGTTTGATTCCAGCCTCAGACAACTGCCTCTGTGAAGTTTGCATATTCTCCCTGTGGTTTCCTCCTACAATCCCAAGATGTGTGGGTTAGGTGAATTAGCCTTACTAAATTGCCCATAGTGTTCAGGGATGTGTAGGCCCAGTGAATTAGCCATGGGAAATGTAGGGTTACGGGGATAGGTTTTGGGGAGTGGGTCTGGAAAGACTGCTCTTTAGAAGGTCGGTATGGACTTGATGGGTTGAATGGCCTGTTTCCACATTGTAGGGATTCTATATTTCTACATCTATTGGAATTAAGAAGAATGAGGGACAATCTTATTGAAACATTTAAGGTTTTGAGGGTCTCGTCAAGAATGATGCTGAGAAGATGCTTTCCCTTGTTGGGGTATTTAAAACCTTGAGGCCTTTTACCATTTTTATTAACTCTTCGATAATTGTTACTATTTTCAATCACGAGATGCTTTCAGATATTGCCATGTAAAACTTCCAGAGCATCTCTGGATTCCAACCTGTTCACCCTTTCCTCATTAGAAAACTCATTACATGTGCAATGACTTGGATGAAACGAGTAAAAAATAATTTAGAGAATTACATCATTTTCAGGATTTGTCTGATTTTGCATCCTTGAGATTTGGAAATAAAAATCACTTGTGTAATTACTGCACAGAGGCCAATATCCTGTCACCAAGTCACTCTTTAGTGACACATGCATAGTACTTAACACTGGTCCGGCTTCCTCAGAGTGGATAGAACCCCTGACACTCCTGTTTATATCTGTCAGCCAGGGCTCCCTGATTGGACCACATTAACAGTCTCAGTCAGGGAAATCATATTCTATGAGGTGCACCTAGTTTACAATCACTGCAATTTGATTTACTTTTCATGGGCAAAGTTTTATCAATTGAAATTGTTGTGAGGCAGTAAGCTGTAGCTGGCTTTGTCTTGTTCACAGCCAATATCATTGAGATCTTAACATCTGGAATTTTAACATTCTTTCTTATTATCTGATTATATTCACACGACATTAGCTTTTGCTGATTTACATTTGTGAATGTGAAGCTGAGCTCACAATTACATTAATGGTGATGTTAGTGAATGGCAGAGTAGGCTAGTGGGTATGAATTCCCTGTTTTTTGCTCTTAATTTGGATGCTTGTAAGTTGGGAGTGTGGTGCTAGAAAAGCACAGCAGATCAGGCAGCATCTGAGGAGTAGAAGAATCGATGTTTCGGGCATAAACCCTTCATCAGGAATCTCTCCAGCATCTGCAGTCTCTCCTGCTCCTCAGATACTGCCTGAACTGCTGTGCTTTTCCAGCACCACACTCTCAACTCTGATCTCCATGTTTGCAAGTTGGTCTATTTAGAAAAAATGCTACAGAAGATGGCATATGTAATTCAGAAGTTAGCAAAAACGTTAGCCACAAGTTTTAGTATGGATGGGCAAAATGTATTGGCTTAGAGGGCTGAGGGGCGTGTCCATATCCTGCATTGGTCTTTGTTTGTTCTTTGTAAGTAATTTTGTGAAAATGATGATGTGTTAACAAGAAAACAAAAGCTTGTAACAAGGTAAAAACTCATAAGATGCTATTTTCTATTCCTTTTCCTGGATTCTTTCATGTCTTGGGTAACAGTATATATCCAAACAGATCTTTTTGGATTCCATTAAATATAGTTAAGAGAAGACTCAACAATAGCAATTTGTTTAAACATAAATGTTTATTAAGAATAAAGAAAGAAAAGAAAGAACAAAATTAACATCTAATAAGTAATAAAAAAAATGAAAAATGAAGCAAAAGAAAGCAATAAGCCTCAGGCCCTTCTGCCCATCAGGGACCCCTTGATCGACGGTTGGTCTGGAGGCTTAGGTTTGTTCCTGGCACTGTTCACGGTCCCGGTCCGAGGTGGAGTCCAGTGACTTGGAACAAAATTCTCTCTCTTACACAGTGTAACAAACAGCAAGTATAGAAAAGCAAATACAGAAAACCAGCATCATCGGCACATACAAGAATGTTCACAGGACTCATTCAAGATCATGCAGCTGTCGAATATCATCATCAATTTTATCCCTTCAGCCTATCCTGTACACGTAGAAATCTGGTTAATATGTAAAGATGATTGGAAGAAAATAGAGACCTTTGAAATGTAAGATGCATGCTAAAAATTCCAAGTACAGACCATAAACCAAATGAAGGGGTAGTAATTTTTAAAAAGTAACTTTCAGAAAAAAATTGTCGATCCAGAGATCTTTTCCTGAGGGTAAAGAGGAGGGCAGCAGAAGGAATCCTTGGCAAAGTTGGATGGCAAATGTCACAGAGTGAGTGAAAAGAAACCTCCAAAGGATGAATGAGGATGGTATAAGACAGATGAGTATGATAGAAAATTTCCTCCGACAGCAGTCCCTGCAAGACGTCAATCTTGAAATCAAACAAACAAATCAACCAAAACATGGAGCATTAAGAAATGAAAAAATACTAAAGCTAATAACAATCCTGGGAATAATTACAGGATCCAATAATGCAGAGTGAAATCATGGGGAATGGGCACAAAACAAGCTTCAAGTCAGACCCTGGGGGAGCAGTATCAGTTCTTTCAAAACATGAAATGGCTAAAATAAGATTTCCTCCATTCGTCTAACATTCAACTCTATGGATCTGGGGCATTTCAACTAATAAATATCCAGTATCCAGGAATTGTGTATGTGATTCAAAACCAAATGTGTTCATTAAGCCGAAAAGCTTCTACAGATCTACGACTATTTTATGGACGAATTAGAAAACTAAGGAAAACTGGCAGGAGTTAGAGTTTCCAAAGTTATTTAGAAGACTTGGGAAGCTAAAAACATGTCACATTGAGACCAGATGTCAAAGTATTGTGCCTACTCACCCCAAGGAGAGTTCTGCATCCTCTTGTAAAGAAGGCAAAGCAAGAAACTGATTCAGTGCTGTATCAGAGAGAGTGAGCTACCTCACAGCACCAGAGACCCAGGTTCAATTCCAGCCTCAGGTGACTGTGTGGAGTTTGAGTTTGCACATTCTCCCCGTGTCTGTGTGGGTGTCCTCAAGATGCTCCGATTTCCTCCCACAATCCAAAGATGTGCAGATCAGGTGAATTGGCCATGCTAAATTGCCCATAGTGTTAGGTACACTAGTCAGGGGTAAATGTAGGGAAATGGGTCTGCATGAGTTACTCTTCAGAGGGTTAGTGTGTACTTGTTGGGCCAAATGGCCTGTTTCCACACTGTAGGGAATCTAATCTAATCTCACCAGTGACAAAACCATTTGGTGTGCTAGCATAGTTCCATTACCAAGACCAAATGGCTCACTGCAGCTTTTTGTTGACATCACACAATTAAACAAAGCATTGGAAAGGGAGATCTTAATTGCATTTGTAGATGAGAATCTGGCAAAGATAGTAAAAAGCACAATTTTTACCACAGTTGAAATGAACAGAGGTTTTTGGCAACCAACTCTGGATAGATGATCCAAACTACTGACAACATTCATTACACTGTTTGGAAGATATTGTTTCAATGGACTGCTCTTTAATATTACATCAAACTGTTTTTCAAAGAATGATGGCAAATTTCCTAGAAGGATTATAGGAGAATTATCTGCCATTCAGATGACATTCTAATTCATGGTTCACTTACAACAAAATATGTTGACTGAGTAAGAGTATTGCAATGCTTGCAAGAGGCAAGACTTATTCTTAGTGACAAATGTGAAGTCGCACATCTCACCATTGCATTCTTGAGGCACATAATTGGTACATCAGGAACTGAGCTTCAATAATTCATGGGGATGATGAATCAAGTAGAAAGCTCTTACCCAATTTGGCCCGTGTAAATGATGATAATCACTTAGACAAACATGGTGCTTGGCATGGAACTTCCATTAAGAAGATAAAAAAAGTTAATTTCACAAGATATATTAGTTGTCTATGACCCTGAAGCCCTCCCCCCTTAACAGAGATAAAACCTTCATCATCAACTAATCTAGGGGGTGTGCCTTTCTCCATCCAGATTCAGGGAAAGGTCGACCAGTCTACTACATGATCAGGTTTTTGACTGAAATGGAGTAAAGAGACAGAGAAACTGAAAAGGAAGCAGTAACAGTAACATGGGCTTGTGAGAAGCTTCCAGCCTCTGCCTTAGGTCAAACATTTACCACTGAAACTGACCACAAACCATTGACAAAGAACTCGTGAAGGTGCCATCAGGGCTGCAGATTTCATTTAAGATTAATGAAGTTCAACATTATAATCGGGAATATTGAAGTGGGGGGCAAAGTGGCTCAGTAGTTAACACTGCTGCCTCAGAGTGACAGGAACACGGGTTCAATTTCAGCCTTGGGTGTCTGTGTGGAATTAGCATATTCTCCTCATGTTTGTGTGGGTTTCCTTCGGGCGCTTTGGTTTCCTCCCACAATCCAAAGATGTACAGGTTAAGTAGATTGGCCATGCTAAATTGCCCGTAGTGTCCAGGGATGCGTAGGCTAGTTGGATTATCCATGGGAAATGCAGGGTTACAGGGATAGGATGGGTCTGTGTGGAATGCTCTTTGAATGATTGATATGGACTCGATGAGCTCAATGGCCTGCTTCCACATTGTAGGGACTCAAGGAAAACATCAACAGACACATTGTCATGCATTCTTATTGAAAGTCCTGCACGAGAGGACAAAAGTTTTGTTAAAGAAATTCATATGCTTAACAAGATATAAAATACTTAGTTGCAACAACAGAGATTCGGAATGGATGAAATTTAGAAAGCTCAAAAAACAGACAAAAGATGTGTTCACATTTGTGAGTACTATATCGAAGGATCGCCAGAATATGATTTAAGTAAGTTATTCTCAGCCAGTACTTTGACCAGGGAAGATATTCCCGACTCAGGCGACTGACTGTGTGGAGTTTGCACGTTCTCCCCGTGTCTGCGTGGGTTTCCTCCGGGTGCTCTGGTTTCCTCCCACAGTCCAAAGATGTGCGGGTCAGGTGAATTGGCCATGCTAAATTGCCCGTAGTGTTAGGTTTAAGGGGTAAATGTAGGGGTATGGGTGGGTTGCGCTTCGGCGGGTCGGTGTGGACTTGTTGGGCCGAAGGGCCTGTTTCCACACTGTAAGTAATCTAATCTAATCTAATCTAATCTAATCTAAAAAATATCTCCATGCTGTGGATAATTTATTAATCTATGATCAGAGACTGGTCATCCCATAAATCTTCAGCAGATACACTAAGGTCACTTGGGGTTTTACAAAGTGCCACGATTAGATTACAAAATTCTATTTTGTGGGCTGTAGTTTCAAAATCACTGGAAGG
The DNA here is from genome assembly GCF_004010195.1 of Chiloscyllium plagiosum. Classification (NCBI taxonomy): domain Eukaryota; kingdom Metazoa; phylum Chordata; class Chondrichthyes; order Orectolobiformes; family Hemiscylliidae; genus Chiloscyllium; species Chiloscyllium plagiosum. The sequence continues at coordinate 99,421,675 of NC_057713.1, forward strand.
AATGATTTCCAACTGATCACCTGTGAATTGATGCTACCTTCCTTTTCAGCAGGAAGGAGGAAGACCAAATATGGACAAAACCCGACTTCACATTGATTATGTCTGTGAGCCAGGGTTGAAGGGTGGGGGGAAGTAGGGTTGTAGGATAACATTAAGAATTTATAAAGTGGAAGACCTGGGGAGAAGTAATGTAAAGAGTTGATATTAAATATAGAAATAGTCAATCTACATCATCAGTGATGTAAGAAATGGCATGACAATGGAGAGATGATTCTGTGATATACCACTTGACAAGCCTAACCCAGTAACTAATTAGAAGAATGTATAATAAAAGATAAAGCCATCAACAGCCTAGGCTCCAATGCTATCTATTGATCCTGAACCAGGAGACACCATCTCTCCTAAGTCCCACTGTAGTGAGAAGAGTTAGTTGATTTATTTTATGTCTGGGCTTAATTTGAGGAGTGCATCTTTGCCAAGAAATTGACACACCTCAGGGCTCACCAGGAGGGACACAATGGATTTCCTGTCCCTTATTTGCAAGTGCATATGTTTTTCAGGATTGCACAAGCTACTGAGAACATTACTTTAAAAGTGATAAATGAACAGATTAGCCATGTAGTCTTCACGGAAAGATGGGTGTTCAAGTAGGAGATTCAGAGGAAAGAATTATACAAGGAGGATGTTCAACAGTAAGACCTACATACTTAAGAGCTCTTGTGGCACAGTGATAGTGTCCCTGCCTCAGAACCAGGAAGCTCAAGTTAAAATCTCACCTCCTTCAGAGGTGTGTATTCATATCTCAAAACAGGTTGGTTAAGAAAGAAAAGAAGAAAAGGAGATATTGTGATACTAACTATACCAGGAGGATATTCAATTCTAAGAGCTACGTTCAAAACAAAGATTGATACATTTTTGCGGATACAGGGTTCAATGTTCCCTCTAATTGTTTATTTCAGTGTGAGGGCCTCTGAGGCCTATATGCAGCAACAACTTCCAAAACAGAAGTCAATGCAGTGGCGTACTGGTTACACCGATCGGCATGTGCAGGACCTCAAAGGAAGCTCAGACCGGCTATGCAACCAGGCACAGGTTACAGAAAACACTGATGGCAATAGTGCGAGAAAGTGGAGATGAGTGGAAGCATCAGGTCTGATCATATTGAACAACGAGAACTAGCTTGAAGGACTTGATGGCCTCCTACTGATTCCATCTCTTCTGTTCTTATAATGCTAATGAGTTGAATTGTGGATCTTAAATAGATTCCACTAGAGTCTCACAAAGGATGAGTGATTGGATATGGTGGCAAAGGGGGTGTTTATGGAGAGATGTGGTAGGAGATTAAGGTAGACAAGTAATAAAGGAAACCACATCTCTTGTTTTAGAACCCTGATATGTAAACCTTAGCAGTGCAATGGCCACATCCATTGTTGGGCAAACAAGATTGGTGAGATAATATATAATGTGGGACAATATCCATTGGTGATAATTATTATAACTGCATCCTTTTTTTCCATTTGTCATATTTGAAGATGTCATGGCTACTAAGTTTCTTCTAACTATGTTGCTTTATATTGTCAGTGGCGAATGCAGTTTGGATTCAAAGACTGATCAAATTTTCCAGTGAATTGTTCAAACTCTCAAATTGCCTTGAGGGCATACTTAAACGACACTCAATGTGGATATTTAGTTTCTGTTTTTGAAGAAAACTGAAAGGATGGTCCAGAAACACTGGATTAGAGCTGACTTTGCTTAAAACTAGTCACAGCAAAGTATAAAGCTCTTACACTTGCTGAAATCAGAAGCTTGTTGGGAGGCTTGATCAAATTTTGAAATTTTCATGAACATTTTGAGTGCTTCATACTATTGAAGACTAACCACTCTGCTAGCCATCCCCAAGGACAGGGCAAGATAAGGATGTATATATTCCTTGCTCCATTATAGGTAGTCAAGCCTTCAACTGGTTAGACACTGAGGTATGGAATTCTCTCTTTAAACCTCTCAGCCTGTCCACCTCTCTCCTCCTTTAAGTCAGTTGCTCTTTGAATGTTACTTGTCAACCTAAATCTGGACATTGTCCAAGTCTTGTTACATATAGACATGGACAATCTTCAATATCTCCGGAGTCAAAAATGGTGATGAACATCATGGATTCATCCACAAACATTCCCACTTCTGATCTTATGATGACCCGTTGATGAAGAAACTGAAGATGATTTGGCCTAGCACAAATGCTGAAGAACTCCTGCTGAGATGTCCTGGAACTGAGATGACTGACCTCCAACAGCCATAACCACTTCCTTTTGTGGCAGGTCTGACTCCAACTGGGGGCGAATGTCTCCTGATTCCCATTGACTCTAGGGTTGTTGAATACATTTAATGCTATGCAGCACAAATGAATATATATTTACAAATGTGCAGATTAGATACATGTAGAAAATGCTCCAGGTGCCCTCGGAACATCGTTATTTTTTGCCTTCCACTATATCTAGGGGCTGCCCTAACATCTGCAGCTAAAGTGGAGACTACTTGTTGACTGTGTGATTTGGTTGGTGATCTCTGGGGGCTCGAGACCTAGATGGCCCTGCCCAGCTGAGAATCACTGGCACAGGACAACTGTACACTCCTCAGCCGGGCCTGTGGGAAGAATTAGGCTCACTGGTACAATGGAGGTGCGGACAGAGAGAGAAAGAGAGAGAGAGAGAGAGAGAGAGAGAAAGAGCACTGCTAGGGTGTCCTGAGATAAAACTCCCATGATGCCAGTTTGTTGGTCCTTTTTCTTGTGAATGCCTCCTGGCCACCTTCTTGTCTCCTCGGGATGAAGGGATGCCTGAGGTGAGATCGAATTGTTTTGTTCCCCTCTCCTCTGCCATGGATGCTGAGTACACTTGTACTGGCTCTATTGTCACTGGGTTTGGTGCCATCTCCAGTGGTATTTCTGGGATTACCAGAGTGGTGGAAGGTGAATGGGAGGGACCTTGGTCTCTTGTCATCTGGTGATTGGTAGGTGAGGGCAATGCTAATTTAAGCTTGGGATGGATGAGTTGTCATAGATAGGGAAGTTCTCAGTGTAGGCAAGAGCAGTCCAGTTGATTGCAATATGATAAGAAGACATTGCAGATGGAAACTATACAAGTTAGAAAGCTGAGAACGTCATTGTTGAGATTAAACTTGAAATATTGTACACCCTGTGGGGCAACAAAAAAAAACTCTTGCACTTATATCTAATAATAACTTATGGTGCATAATTTGTACATTATTTTTACAGCTTGAATGCCATTTATTATCCATTAAACGACAAATCAGAAGGAACTGGCTGTGCTACATATGTCATAAACACATGTTATACTGTCTTAAATTAATCTTTTAAAGTAAGTGCAGTTTCCAGAGTCTCCTTGCTGTGCTACAAGCAGTGGGGATTAGCCTCAAATCATTAATTTTCTTCAGCATAAGTAGATCTATAAATCTGATCAGATTAATCATAAAAGCTTTTGAACTAGATTCCTCTGTTTTTATTTTGAAAAATGGTGGGAGGTGGAATTGGTTAAAGTAATACTTGTTCTTTTTAAGTGCTGGCAATAAATTAATGTACTCCAAAGAGCTCAAGGTTATCACCATCAGGGAAACTAGTTTGATTTAGTGAAAAAAAAAGGAGAAAGCAAGAATTATTCTCATTTTCCATTGCTTTTTTCAAGCAGAATGATGAGAAAGTGTTGGACAGAAAAAGAATCATTAACTTGTAAAGAGGCATTCCCATTACATCTAATAAATTATATCACATACAGAGATGGATGTATAGTGTTAATGTCACTGACCCAATAACTCAGAAGCACAAATTAATGCTTCAGATACATGAATTCAAATTCTGCCAGGGTCGCTGGTAGAAGTTATTCTTGTTAATTAACAGTTTCAATAAATAAATCTGCAAATGAAAGCTAAAATTACTAATCGTGATGATGACAGCTACCATTGATTATTATTAAAACCCATGTGATTCACTAATATCCATAAGGGAAGGAAATCCGTCATCCTTACCTAAACTGGCTTTCATGTGACTCCAGACCCATAGCAATGTAGTTGACTCTGAAGTGCAATGATTGAGCAAGTCACTCCAACTCAAGGTTTTTTAGGGATAGGTAATAAGTGCCAGTGATGCCCACATTCTGTGAAAGACTTTTTTAAAAAAAAACAATTTTCAGGAAGCAGTTACTGGTCTGGAGGGAAAAGAGCAGCGGGATGGGGTTATTCTTTCAAAGAGCTGACATAGACATGGCGGGATAGATTGCCTCCTCCTGTACTGTACAATTTTACATGAATCATAAAACATACTTGGATCTGATAATTACTTACAGTGATGGTTGCTTTTGTAAGTTTTGTAGCCAAGAATGCTTGTGTATTTTGGAGGGTACTGAATCGCCCAAGGGAAGGCAATTGACCCATTTTGTTTTTGTTAGACGATGAATTTTATTCAGGCATATGGTTATATTAAAGTCCCATCACTCTTTTTCATTGTACTGACTTTGTATTTTTAGTTTAAGTTTGTTTAGTAAGTGCATAGTCTTCTTGTAGTCATTTGAGCAGCACTTGGATATTCATCTTTGTTGTCATAAACTTCAGGACACTAAGCCAAAAACTGGAAAATAGTGTGGTCAGATCTTTGTTCACCAGCACAGACGCAATGGGCTGAATGGCCCCCTTCTGTGCTGTAAACATCGTGAATCTATGATATATGATGGGCATGTTTTGTACAAGCCTTTGAGTAGAAGCTGATATTCAGGTCGGGGCATCGAATCAAATTACAAGATTTATTTTACAATGGTTAAATAGTTGTCCAGCTGTGATCAAGGGAAGTTCAATCCACAGTAAATTGCAAATATCCTGCATATTTGGTGTTACTGATTAGGGACTGAGCTTCTGCAGCTCTCTACTGAGAATATTGAAGGGAAAAATAATGTACCTTGTGACTTTTCTGCTGTTTTGAAATGTATGTTGTTATTGGATAAATGGTCTCTACTTTCCCCATGGAGACAGACTAGCAGATAATGGGGAACAAAAATTAGGTATTAGGCCACAGCACCATCCCAGTTACCAGCTATTAACCCCACTCCACAACTGTTTGTTCTGTGGCGCTGTGGAGTCCGTGGACCACGTGTATATTGGGTGTGGGCGTTTGCACTCCCTTTTTGATTTTCTGAAAAACCTCCTCCTCTGCTTTTGGCTGCACTTCAGTCCCACGCTCCTGATCTTTGGGCACCCAGTACGGAGGAAGGAGGGCAGGTCTGAAGACCTCCTCGTGGGTCTGCTCCTGGGCCTGGCCAAACTGGCCATCAACAGGTCCAGGCAGCGGGCCATGGAGGGGGTCGTTAGGGCCGACTGCCTGCCCCTCTTCCGCGGTTACATTAGAGTCCGGGTGTCCTTGGAGAAGGAGCACGCGGTGTCGACCAACACCCTGGAGTTGTTCAGGGAGAGGTGGGCGCCGCAGGGAGTGGAGTGCATTATTTCTCCCTCCGACTCTATTTTGATTTAGTTCCTACCCTCCCCTTCACTGCTTTGATCACACAGCACTGCCCTTTGATGTGAAGGGCAGTGTTTGTCACTGGCCACCCGGGTGTTTTCCTATCTTCCTGGTAGTGGAATTTGAATAAAGATTCGTGCACTTTGTGTCTTTCACTGTGTCTCACACCTGCACACACACACCATGGGTGCTGGGGAAAAAAAAAATTAACCCCACTCCTGCACAGTATTTTACCCCAACGAGGAAATGATCAGCCAGTGCCCCAATTGAGGTCCTTAAGTAGCGAATTAATGGCACATTAAGTGCCTCCTGCTGCTGCTGGTATTTTAACTGTGGCTGCAGATAGCCATGCCTGGTTACCAGACTCCAGAGCAGGGCTGTGGGTGGGTAATGGTGTCTCCTGATGGGTATCCATGTCCATTGCAAGCCCCTCCAAAGGTAAGCCTCCCTCTCCAACCTTGCAATTCCCTCTTTCCTTTTTCAACCAGGTGCCCAACTCTTCACCGCTGTCTGCCTCCTGGCCCCAGCAACACCCAAAATTTAGCAAGACTCGAAATCCTGGCCCAGTGTCTTCCTCTCAGCCTTCCTGCAGTCCCGGACAGTGGCTGGGACATGGGAGTTGCTGGCCCTCTGTTTTCGCTGGCACTCTCTGAGACAGGACTTCCCCTTGATATGGGTGTCTGTTTAATGGCTGTGGAATGAGGCTATCGAATGGAGGCCCTGATCTTTAAGCAAGTGTTTGAAATCACCAACCACTATCTTCCAATGTGAACAGTGTTTAAAAGAGGTGGATAATAAAATAGGTCAAAATCCTGGAACTCCCTCTCTAACAGCAGCTCAAGGAGGTAGTTCAAGGGCACTTAGGATGAACACTAAATATTGGGACCTTACTGGCCAAGCCTATATTGCCTGAATGAATTTTTTAAAACTCACATAAGGTTGTTCATTGTGCAGCGCTGCTTTAAAATGAGGAAGATTATTATTAAGTGCAGCTTCTGATGAATATGTGATGCTGCCTTTGACAAGTCTCTGCTGCTTAATGGCTGTAAAATCTCAAAGGAAAGTGCTGGACCTCTTTGTCATGGCGATATTTGTTTTCTGTGGTGCTCCTGCACTGGTCAGAGAGCACGGTTTTGCCAAATGACGCAAATGGAATTATTCTGAGGCCTTTGATTCAGATGTGCATGGAAAGAGGAATTTCTTGTCATCGTTGGGGAATTTGTATCTTGCCTTTTATGTTTGGATCCAAAAAAGACAAATTGGAATGTTTTCCTAATCATTTTGCTAGGAGCTGCGGAGGAGGTTAGAACATTAATTGAGGCGCTTAAGATGATTAAACAATTCAATCGGGTCAATAGAGAGAATCTGTTTTCCCAAGTGAGGGAGGTCCAGAACAAGGCGACAGAACTTATGATTAGAGCCTGAATGGTCGGTGATGATGCCAGCAAGAACATCTTCACACAATGAGGAGTGGGAATATGGAACTCTCCCCGAGAAGGATGTGGGTAATGAAGTGGGGAGAGTGTGTGGAATTGAATTTTAAATATTAAAATGGATCCATTTCTATTAGTTAAGGGTATGGGAGGGGTGAGGAAGCATGGGCGTGGATACCAGTTGTCAGGCTCATTCCCTCCCCTGCCCCAGGTTGGGTTTGGAGGCAGCCACAGCATCAGTCAGGTGCCAAGGTGGTCAGTGTAATAGGCTGCCTTTGGTGCTATGTTACTTCATCCCAGTTATAAATAAAACACTTAGATCTCTCATCCTCAACCCTCACATTGCCCTTTCTCCAACATGCTAACTCACTTCCCCCACTCTTCCATAGCACCTCACACCCTCCATCCAAAACCATGCCTTTTACCCAACCTCTGTAATATCCAATACTTTTCATGGCAAGTCATGCTCCTGCATCTACCTCTCCATAGCCCCATATACTCACCATACAAGGTTATGCCTCTCCACCAACACCCTAATGCTCCTCATAACTACCATTCCAGACTCTCATCCATCCATTCCCATTCGCTTACTATAAAGTCTGTAGAGAATCAATGGACTCTAAAGTGTCAGTAAGATGTGTTTCTAAAAAGGAATTCATTCCTAAAAAGTGTTTTTACGACAGCCCAATATAAAGTTTCAATCACCCAGGTCCTTTAAAATATCAAGCTTCATTACTGGCTCACCCCAGATACCATTAGAATGTTGAAACAGCCCAGGGAAATCATTGCTTGACTCACAGTTCTTACTGTGCACAATTTGTTATTATATAACAAATAATCTTGTTATTTACACAAGATGCAGAGATTTGATTAGATTAGTTTCCCTACAGTATGGAAACAGGCCCTTCAGCCCAACAAGTCCACACCGACCTTCTGAAGAGTAACCCACCCACACACATTCCCCTACTCTATACTTACCCCTAACTAATACACCTAACACTATGGGCAATTTAGCATGGCCAATTCACCTGACCTGCACATCTTTGGATTATGGGAGGAAACCAGAGCACCTGGAGTAAACCCACGCAGACACAGGGATTTGTGTAAACTCCACACAGTCACCCCGAGGTGGGAGTTGAACCCAGGTCTCTGGCACTGTGAGGCAGCAGTGCTAACCACTGAGCCACCATGCTACCCAAGTGGCTTGCAATTTCTGCTATTGATATTTTAAAAGGCAAAGATGATCAACGGAATTAATTGGTTAGAATCCTTGCACTGGACCCATTGAATCTGCTGTGACTCTCTGAACAGTATACCACTCAGAGCCACCCATCCCCTGCCCTAACCCCAGAACCCCACATTTCCCATGGCTAATCCACCGAGCCTGCACATCCCTGGACAGTACGGGGGCTACTTAGCAAGCCAATCTACCTAACCTGTACATCTTTGGATGGAAACCAGAGCACCAGGAGGAAACCTACAGAGAAATGGGGAGAATGTACAAACTCCACACAGACAATTGCTGTTCTAGATCCACTGTTGTTCGTTATTTATATAAACCATTTGGATGAGCACATAAGAGGCATGATTAGTAAGTTTGTGGATGATATCAAAATTGGTGGTATAGTGGACAGTGAAGAAGGGTATCGAAGAGTACAATGGGATCTTGATCAACTGGGCCAGTGGGCTGATGAATAGAACATGGAGTTTAATTTAGATAAATGTGAGGTGTTGTAGTTTGATAAGACAAACCAGGGCAGAACTTACACGGTTAATAGTAGGGCCCTAGGGAGTATTGTCAAACAGAGAGAGACATACGGGTGCAGTTCTTTGCATGTGACGTCACAAGTTGATAGGGTGGTGAAGAAGGTGTTTGGTGTATTTGTCTTCATCAGTCCGAGCATTGAGTACAGGAGTTGGGATGTCATGTTGTGGCTGTATAAGACATTGGTAAGGCTACATTTGGAATACTGCTACAATTTTGGTTTCCCTCCTATAGGAAGGATGCTATGAAACTGGAAAGGCTGCAGGAGAGATTTACAAGGGGAGTTTGAGTTATAAGGAGAGGTTAGATAGGCTGGGATTTTTTTTTCCTGGAGTGTGGAGGTTTGAGGGGAGACAATATAGAGGTTTATAAAATCATGAGAGGCATAGATAAGATGAATAGCCGCTGTCTTTTCCTCAGGGTAGGGAAGTCCAAAACTAGAGGGCATAGGTTTAAAGTGAGACAGGAAAGATTTAAAAGGGACCTGAGAGGCAATGTTTTCACACAGAGGGTGGTGTACATGGAACAGGCCAGAGAAAGTGGTAGAGGTGATTACAATTATAATATTTAAAAGATATTTGGATAGGTACATGAATAGGAAAGGTTTAGAGGGATATGGGCCACATGCAGACAAATGGGACTAGTTCAGTTTAGGAATTCTGGTCAGCATGGGTGAGTTGGGCATGTTTCCATGCTGTATGACTCTATGACTGGAATCTAACCCGGGTCACTAGTGTTGTGAGGCAACAGTGCTAACCACTGTCCCACCCATGGTTGCAGTTAAAGCTATTCCTTTATAAATGAATGACTGGCTTTTAAAAAAAATTACACATTATCACTGTTGTCACCGTAGTATTTGTTAATTCTATGCAAAGTGTCTAGTGGGTTAATGGACATGGAAGTACTGTAGCCTGGCCATACCTTGTATATAAAGAGCTATGGGAGGTATCTAGGAGGTATCAGTTGGCTTGAGGGACAAGGTCTGACCTTTTGAACTTACCTTTTAAAAGCTTCCCTCATGCAGCCAAGATTTCACACCAACGCTGAAATGTCATGAACCATAACTCCTGTAAAAACTGATCGAACTTAATGGGAATTTCAGAGGACTTGGACATACCTAACACAGCGTTGTAGCTGGCCAATGTTGGGAGGTTAAGGTGTGGACTCATGACCAAGCAAGCCTGCAATCTGAAGTGATGCTGATGTAAATCAGAAAGTCTGGGAATCGAGTCGGGAATACCAGAATTTTACCCCCTCCATTGTGTAGCTTTGACTCCCAGACTATCCTGTCGCATGTTGACTTTTCACCCGACCGAAGTTTAAAATGTGGTAGGTTTTAAGGAAATGTTCAGGGTGGGTAAAAGGGAAGGTCTGTGACACAGCAAAAGGGAGGAGAGCTGAAGTGACCAAAAGAGTTGATTGTGTAAGATCTTAGGGAATGGTAATGGGATGGGTAAGGAAGCAAAAGATGTGCCTGGACAAGGTGTGAAAAGCAAAATAATGAACAGCAACAAACCAAAAAGAAGACCAAAAGGAAATACAAACATGCAAAAACAAAGGTAACACAGGGCTGTGGCAGCAGATCAGTGTTGAATCCAATGCTTAATGGAAAGTTCAGGTGTTGCTTTTTCAGTTTGCACTAAACTTCTTTAGAATAGCACGAGAGAGAAATCAGTGTGAGAACAAGATAAGGAATTAATGTGACAGGAGATCCGAAGGTGGGGGGGTCACCCTTTGATCTGGATGGGGAGACAGACGTGAGCATTCGTAATTAGGTGTCAACAGGTGTTTAAATAAAATAGACAAGATTAAGTAAAAACATATGCAGCACCTACAAGTGAAACCTTTATGTGTATGCACCTCTCTTTCGAGTGTGTAAAAGGTAATCGGAAAAGGGCACTTCACTGAGATCAGTTTGTTAACCTCAATAAGCAATACAACATATAACTTGTGAATGGCAGAATTATGTGTGAGTGAGTTCAGATTGTGCTGATGTGTCAAAAACAAACCTCAGACCTCCACAAAGTATCCTGACACTCACAGTCTGTGATTTATTTGAAAATATTCTGAGCATCCATTTGGACAGTTTAATGGGAAGTGCCATATGGCTATGTAACTGCTTTGCTGTGACATCATCACGATGGAAATATGTTTTTTTATTTTATTATGTTCAGATGATTGGAACAATTGATGATAAAGATCAGTTGAACGTGTTATAATTCCTCTCCCTTCAGAGATATCAGATAACAACTTGGAACCAACGTAAACATTTCAAGAAGAAGTATGAGTGAGGCAGGCACTCCATCTCCAGGAACTGTTTTCCTTTCAGATACCAGTGTCTCTTCAGGCTAAACCTTTCCCTACAACCCTCACCTTTAAGGGTAATGGATAGTTGCGTTCCATGGAGAACAAATAATATTATGTGAAAAAGAGCTATTTCAGGACAATTAGCCCATTCTTGAGTCCATTAATATAGACAGGACACAATCTATTCCCACTTATTATCACTTAGAATTGTGCCTATACCTGCCATGAAAAGGCATGTAACCAAAGAGGCCTTCCTGAATGCATCCCAATATTTATTCTGCCATTGAAGAAATTGAAGGTGCGTGGAATAAAGTTATTTTAGTATTGACATACTGTTATAGAATGCCAACCAATCAGTGAATGTTTAATGCGTTGCATGAAGATTCTAAGCCTGTTTGTCTTATTGGAGACCTTAGTCTACTGATCAAGCTGTTCAGATCCTAAAGGACACAGCTGCTATACTGGGTCTGCAGCAGGTGGTGAGGGAACCAACAAGAGGGAAAAATTTACTTGACCTCATCTTCACCTGACTCCCGACCACAGATATATCATTCAGAAGACAGTATCAATAAGAGTGACCACTGCACAATGGACTTCATCTTGTGGAGATGAAGTCCTGCCTTTACATAGATGCCACCTTACATCGTTTAGCATGGCACTATCACCTTGCCAATTGGGATAGACTTCGAACAGATCTGCCAACTCAAGACTAGGCACTCATGAGGTGCTATGGGCCATCAACAGCAGCAGAACTGTACTCCAGCACAATCTGCAATCTCATGGCCCAGCATATTCCCCACTGAACCATTACCATCAAGAAATAGGATCAACCCTGGTTCAATGGAGAGTGCAGATGGGCATTGAATCATAGATTCCCCACAGTGTGGAAACAGGCTCTTCGGTCCAACAAGACCACGCTGACCCTCCAAAGTGTAACCCATCTGGACCCATTCCCCTACCCTATTATCCTGTATTTACTCCTGTCTAATGCACCTAACCTACACATCTCTGAACAGTGTGGGCAATTTAGCATAGTCAATTCACCTAACCTGCAAATCTTTGGATTGTGGGAGGAAACTGGAGCAGCTGGAGGAAACCCACGCAGACATGGGGATAACGTGCAAATTCCATGCAAGCAGTTGCCTGAGGCTGGAATTGAATCCGGGTCCCTTACTCTGTAACCACTGAGTCACCATGCCCCCTTGGCATGCCAGGAGCAGTCCAGGCACACCTGGAAATGAGGTGTCAACCCTGGTGAAGCCACCAGCACTACTTGCATGTCAATCAGCATAAGCAGCAAGTGATAGACAGAGCTAAGTGATCCCACAACCAATGGATTTGATCTAAACTCTATAGTCATGTCACATCCAGTCATGAATAGTAGTGGACATTAAACAACTAATCGGAGGAAGAGATTCATAAATATTTCCATCCTCAATGATGGAAGAGCCCAGCACATCAGTGCAAATGAAAAGGCTGAAGCATTCACAACAATCTTCAGCCAGAAGGATCGAATAGATGATCCATCTTTGCCTCCTCCTGTGATCTCAACATCACTGATACCAGTCTTCAGCTAACTTAATTCATCAAGTGGAATCTAGAAATAGTTGGAGGTGCTGGATATTGTAAAGATGATTGTCCCTAACAAGATTCCAGCAATAGTATTGAAGACTTATGTTCCTGACCTTGCTGTTCCCCTTGCCAAGCTGTACAATGACAACATTTGCATTTATCAGACAATGTGGAAAGTTGCCAAGTCATGTCCTGTCCACAAAAGTGGGACAAATCCAACTTGGTCAATCATGGCCCCATCAGTCTACTCTCTAGCATGAATGAATTTCATGTTAGCACTCCAATTTCTGCACTTTGCCAAAGTATACTTATAACTTTGCTGTCTGTTTTCTCCCTTACCCTCAGTACAACTAGTTAGGCACCTCATCCTCATTGATTTCTAACTCCTACAATACCTAATATTAAAAATCTTTAATTCCCATCTGTCCGTATCCTCAACCTATCTCTGCAATCTCCTCTAGTTTTACTTTTCCTCCCCAACTCCAAAAAGCTCTATTCATCTAATCTAGCATCACCGTCTGCCAACCCCTACCCCCCTCCAACAGTATGAAAAGAGCTATGTGAGAAAGAGCGCTTTCTCTTCAGAATCCCCTCCTGAAATACACACTTGTGCTTCGCCAATCAATATCTTCCCTTTCAGAAACATCTTCAAAAATGCAACTCAATGAACTAATCTTTAGTTGTTCCTCCTATTGCCTGCCTTCCTGGCTTCAAGTCTCCTTTCCACACAATTCTCAGCGGTTTGGCATTTGACATTCAAGGTGCCACATGAATGCAATTTGTTGTTGTCATTTGTAAGATCATATCAGGGTGTATTAATAAAGGTAAAGGAACTTGTGGAAGGCAACAGTGTAATCTGATAATACACATCTGTGAAGACAACCAACCATCTTGTAACTGATGAAAGGCATTGGGACTTTCCAGCCAATAAAGTGGTTGTTGAAGTGTAGTCACTGCTACAATGCATGAAATGGGGCAGACAATTTGTGCACAGCAAGCTGCCACAAACTGAAATGTGATAACAACTGTATCATATGTTTTGTGTGGTCATGTTCAGTTAGAAGAGAAACATTGGCTAGCACACCAAGCAGAATCCCCCTGTGGATCTTTGAGTAGTGACTGTGGGATGTTTCATATCGAGCAGAGACAATACACAATAGACAATAGGTGCAGGAGTAGGCCATTCTGCCCTTCGAGCCAGCACCACCATTCATTATGATCATGGCTGATCATCCTCAATCAGTATCCTGTTCCTGCCTTATCCCCATAACCCTTGATTCCACTATCCTTAAGAGCTCTATCCAACTCTTTGTTGAAAGTATCCAGAGACTTGGCCTCCACAGCCTTCTGGGGAATACACCCACCACTCTCTGGGTGAAGATGTTTCTCCTCAACTCTGTTCTAAGAAGGAGTGATTATTGAACAATGTAGATGTGTCGCCATTTTAGTGGTCTCCTTTGTCCTGTTGGTGCCAAACCTCTTGAATGTTATTGGAGCTGCATGCTTCCAGGAAAGTGGGGAGTTTTCCATCAGACACCTGCCATATGCCTTGTAGACGGTCGACAGGTTTGAGGAGTCAGGCTTGAGATATTTGCTGCAAACTTCCGAGCCTCTGATTGTGCTTATAGTCATAGTATTTAAATAGCTGGTCCAGTTCAGTTTCTGGCCAATAATGATCCCCAGGATGTTGCTAGTTGGGAATTCAGTGATAGTAACACTAATGAATGTCAAAGTGGGGTTGGGGAGGGGACGTTGGGGTGGGAGTTGCTTAGAGGGAAGATGGTCTCAGTTTAATGTCTCATCTGAACAACGGCATTTCTGGCAGTGCTGCACTCCCTCAGTACTGGCACTGTGGTGTCAGCGTGGAACGTCAGCAGAATGTTTCTGATATGGATGTGAGAATGCCACCCATTGAGCCAGGGCAGTGGTGAGTCGTCTGTTTAATGTAAAGACCTTGTGGAGGAATGTGTTCTCTCAGAGGCAGCCTGCAGGTTGTGTGGTCCGCAGTGTTTTGAGAACTACTCATTGCCATTGCTTAAAAGCTAACCAAGCCTAGATGGTGAAGAAAGATCAGATGGGTCTTATCTTGGTTGGAAACAATATTCTGGGGAGAAAACTGCTCTGCCACAGCGGACAAAAGCTGGAGAAAATTACTGGTCTGGTTGTTTTTTGAAGCTATTCCTTACTTATTATATTTATCTCATAGAGCAGTTTTTGGCACAGAAAACAATTGGAATTTTCCTGCTGTGTGTGAGAACAACAACTTAGAGTCACAGTCATCGAGTCATAGACTCATATGGCATGGAAATTGACCCTTCAATCTAATCAGTTCATGCTAACCATGTTCACAAACTAAATTAGACTCACCTGCCTGTACTTTACCCAAATCCCTCCAAACCTTTCCTATTCATGAATCTATTTTTCAATTGTTGTAACTGTACCTGTCGCTTTCTCTGGCAGTTCATTCCACACACAAATCACTCTGTGTAAAAAAAACTGCCCCCATGCCCTTTTTAAAACTTTAACCTCTCAGTTGAAGGATATGCCTCCTAGTTTTGAATTCCTCCACCCTAGGGAAAGGACCCTTGTCATTCGCCTTACCTCTGCTCCTCATGATTTTTAAACCTCAATAAGGTCACCCCTCAACATCCTACGCTCCAGTGAAAAAGAGTCCCAACCTGTCCTTATAACTCAAACCCCCTAGTCCTGGTAACACCCCAGTAAATCTTTTGTGAACTCCCTCCAGTTTAATAATATCCTTCCTCCAACAGGATGACCAGGATTGGGCACAGTATTAGAGAAGTGGCCTCACTAACAACCTCAATATGACGTCTCAACTCCTGTACTTGCAGTTCCATGGCACTGTTACCATAATAAAAGGTTCCAAATTACGTCACAGAAGTGATATCAGATAAAATTTGAACAGTGAGGAAATTTAGGAAAAGCAAAGAAAGTGGAAGCTTTTAAGAAGTGTCTTAAAGGAGGAGATAGATAGATGAGTACAGAAGTTTAGCGAGGGGAATTCCAGAAATTTGGACTCAGGTGGCTGGTGACACAGCAATTCACTAAACTAGTAGCTCGGATGAGAGCGTTACCCTGTGATGGTAGGCCATTTACTCACTGGTGTTTAGAGCAGTGAGAGGTGATGTCATTGAAACACACAATATCCAGAAGAAACTTGACAGGGTAGACATTGAGAGGTCATTTCCCCTGACTGGAGGAAGCACACGTTCTCAGGACTTTGAACAAAAAACAACACAGAATAAAGAACAGAGCTGAAAATGTGTTGCTGGAAAAGCGCAGCAGGTCAGGCAGCATCCAGGGAACAGGAGAATCGACGTTTCGGTCATAAGCCCTTCTTCAGGACTTATGCCCGAAATGTCGATTCTCCTGTTCCCTGGATGCTGCCTGACCTGCTGCGCTTTTCCAGCAACACATTTTCAGCTCTGATCTCCAGCATCTGCAGACCTCACTTTCTCCTCACAGAATAAAGAACAGTCCAGCACAGGAACAAGCCCTTTGCCTGTGCCAACACATGACACTTTTCTAACTAAAAAACCTTTTGCCTGTATGCTGTTCATACCCTCGAATCCCTGCCTGTTAATGTATCTGTTAGAGACAAAAATTAATGTATCTTTCAAGATGACTCTTAAATGTTGCTATTGTATCTGCTTCTACTGCCTCCTCTGGCAGCACATTTACTACCCTCTGTTGCTTCTCACATTGCTTCTCACATCTTCTTTGAACTTTTTGACTTTTAAATCAAACCTGGTAATTGACATTTCTATCCTGGGAAGAAGGATCTGACTATTCATTCTATCCATGCCTCTCATAATTTTGAAAAACTTCTATCAGGTCACCCCTCAGCCTCTGACTTTCAAATGAAAACAAACCCAGTTTGTTCAACCTCCCCTCATAGTTAATACCTTTCAAACCAGGCAACATCCTGGTAAACCTTTCCTATACTCTCTCCATCTTTCTGGTAGTGTTTCAGTATTAGAAAGAGTGATTATTGAACAATGTAGATGTGTCACCATTTTAGTTGGTGCCAAGCTTCTTGAATGTTATTGGAGCTGCATGCTTCCAGGAAAGTGGGAGTTTTCCATCAGATTCCTGACATATGCCTTGTAGATGATCGACTGGTTTGAGGAGTCAGGCTTGAGATATTTGCTGCAAACTTCTGAGCCTCTGATTGTGCTTATAGTCATAGTATTTATATAGCTGGTCCAGTTCAGTTTCTGGCCAATAATAATCCCCAGGATGTTGCTAGTTGGGAATTCAGTGATAGTAACACTAATGACTGTCAAAGTGGGATTGGGGTTGGGGGGGGTACAGGTGGCGCGTTGAGGTGGAAGTTGCTTAGATTGTCTCTTGTTGGTGATGGTTATTCTCTGGTATTTGTGAGATATGACTACTACTTCTCACATGTCACCTCAAACCTGAATATTGTCCAGACCTTGTTGCAGTTGAACATGGATTGCTTCTGTACCTGAGGAGTTACAAATAATGCTGAACATTGTGCAATAATCAGTGAACATCCCCACCCCATATGATGGAGGGAGGGTCATTGATGAAGCAGATGGAGATAGGTGTGCTGAGGTTACTACCCTGAGGAATTCCTGCAGAGATGACCTTGGGATGAGCTTCTTGGCCTCCAACAATCACAACCATCTTTCTTTGAATTAAATATGAGTCCAATCACTGGAGATTTCCCCCAATTCCAATTGATCAGTTTTGCTCGAACTTCTTGATGCCACGCTTGATCAAATGCTTTCTTAATGTCGAGGGCAGTCACTGTCCCATCAGGAGTTCAGCTCTTTTGTCCATATTCGGACCAAGATTGTAATGAAGTTATGAGCTGAGTGGTCCTGGTTGAACTCACACTGAGGGCCATTGAGCAGATTATTCCTTTTCTATGACATAGGGAATGGCCAAGCTAGTGGTTCCCTTGACTCACCCTGAACCCTGTCAGTTTGTAAAATGGAGAAGCAGGGGAATGAAATAGTATCTTAGGCACCCTTCCACATGGCGCATTGCTCTTGTTTTATTGGCAATCAAATCAATGACAGTAGGTTGTGGCATATTTATCTAAAGCAGTGGTTCATGTCCAAATGCTCCAGACTGAGACGTATGTTTAATTTACAGTATTTAGGGATATTTAATATATGATCAGCTGCTGTAATGACTGGACTTCAAAGAGAGTTTGTTGGCAGCCAAGCACATTGGAAAGTCCGCAGGACCTGAAAGGTGAAGCACAAAGAATAGAATTTTCTTATTGCTCATAGAGGCTCCAAGATTCTTTTTTCATCAAAATACCACAAGAAAATATGAGCACGAATAAAATCCTAGAAAACACCTGAAGTTCAAATCCCTGGGAGATAAAGACTTTTCATCAGCGCCATGAAAGATTTTAGAAAGATAGAGAATGTTCTCACAAAATCAGGCACCGTTCATTTTTGGTTTGCCACTTTCTTCTGGCAAATCACCATCGAATCAGGCCTGTTACATTTTCTAGCTTTATTGGCCTGGTCTGGGCAGTGAGGTCCAACCCAGAGTTCTGACGTTGCTGATGGTTGTGGGCCACCCATTTATTCAAAGGAATTGCAAAATTCTTCCAGTACAGAGAGAAGACATTCAGCCCATCGTGTCTGTACTGGCTCTCCAAATGAACAATCCTCCTTGTCACATTTATCTTCCCTCTCACCATCACCCTGCACATTAATTTTTTCACATAATTGTGCAACTAGTTTGTGAATGCCTCATTTGAGTCTCTCCTGCCACACTCTCATGCAGTGCATTTCAGGTCTGAACCTGTCAAGAATCTATCCGCCCACCTTCCCCTTTTACCACTATCTCTCTGATAGCTCAATAAGACATCGCTGGCTGTTTTCCTGCCCCCAACAATAGTCCGTTTCTGTCTAATTCCTGTTTCTATGGTTTGAAATGGGCTCTGAATGTTCATGAGGAAACTATTCGAGGAAAAGCTATTGCCTGTGGTGCTGGAGGGTTGAGGAATTGTGAGTAATGTTGTTTTGGGTGCGTTTCCATTTTCCAGCCCAAGACTCTGCATGTCTGTCTGGAAAACCCAACACAACAGCCCACGCAGTGCGGTCCTCTCCTTGATCTACATTAACTACTCCTCCTTTGAAACAATGTGTGTCCTGTCCCCAGCAGCCTGTTGGTAGCAGTTGAAACACTTTGTGCTGTTCACAAATGTTTACGCCTCTGTTTGAAGCCATCATGAATGTTCCGCAGTGATTAATGTGCTTAGGCATTCATTTTCTTGTTTACAGTTGGGGTCTTCCTGGGCATTTGGAAAATGGCAAGTACTGCTGGTTATGAGCAAGTGGACAAAATGAATCATGGATCTTGGCCACACGAGAATGGAACACCGAGGACTAACTGTGAACCCCCACACTGGGATTGGAGGATTTCCTCCAAGCAGTTTGAAATTCCTGGTCAGTTTTCCTCAGAATTTATTTTGGATGCAGTGATCCTCATCGAGAAGAATTTCTTCAAAATAAGCCTGTGACTCAGCGGATGTTCCACCACTTTGAGTGATGCTCAGCTGTGGGGAGATAGCATAGCAGTGTGAATGGCCTCCCAGCAGTATACCTCCAACAGAAATTACTGCTGTTACTGTACACCTACCAAAATAATTGTTATTAAACCTACTGAAAATGTTTACCGTCTAAGATTTTTAACTCATGGTTTGCTTTCAGAGCTGGAGAGAAAGGAAGAATTGCATTAATGTAATACCTTTTACTAACTTAAAGCAAACTGATTTCCAGCTAATTAAGCACTTTCAGAAATGCAGCCGCCATTGTACAAAATCAGCAGCCAAGTTGTGCACAGCAAGCTCACAAGAACAGCAATATGAAAATGACCAGATAATCTGCTTTGCTGATGTTGATTGGGCAATAAATATTGACCAGGACACTTGAGAGAAATCCCCTGCTCTTCTTCCAATAATGCCATGATGTGTTTTATATGCACGTGAGAAGGGTTGTAAGATTCGAGGTCACATAGGAAAGATGACAGTACAAGCTTTGCAGCATTCTCTTCATCAACAATACAATATACTGTCAGAACAGACCATCTGACAGTGGGGTATTTCCTCAGTACAGCCTTGCAATTGTGCTGTGCCCTCCCCTCCGCCATCCCTCCCCCAAACATGGACTATGCCCCCATTTGCCAATTCTCTAACAGTGCGGCACTCCTTCAGCACCAACCCTCTGATAATGCAGTGCTCCCTCAGTACTAACCCTCTGAAAGTGCAACACTCTGTCAGTACTAACTCTCTGACAGTGCGGCACTCCCTCAATGCTGACCCTCTGACAGTGCAGCACTCCATCAGTACTAACCCTCTGACAATGCAACACTCCCTCAGTGCTGACCCTCTAAAGTGCAGCACTCCTTCAATACTAAATAAAAACCAAAATAACTGCAGATGCTGTAAATCAGAAATGAAAACAGAAGTTACTAGAAAGGTTCAGCAGGTCTGGCAGCACCTATGGGGAGAAATCAAAGTTAATGTTTTGGGTCCGGCAAACCTTCCTCAGAATATTCCTGAAATGTCCCCTGAGGAAGGGTCACTGGACCCAAAACATTAACTTTGATTGCTCTCACAGATGCTGCCAAACCTGCTGAACTTTTCCACTAACTATTATTTTTGACTCCTTTAGTTCTGACCGTCTGACAGTATAATATTCCCTCAGTACTCACCCTCTGACAGTGCAGCACTCCCTCAGTACTGACCCTCTGACATTGCAGCACTCCCTCAGTACTGTACATCTGACAGTGCAGCACTCCCTCACGACTGACCCTCAGACAGTGTGGTGCTCCTTCAGTACATTTTTTGTATTATATTTTTTCCAAGTTAAAATTATTCCAAGGCAACAATCCAAAATAGTAACAATTGGGAGCTGAATCACTCGCAGATCAAATGGGATGTTTAAGATTTCAACAAAAATAAATTTGCAGCAATAAGCAACAGTTCCAAGAATTCTGAAAAATATGGAGAGATACATAGAACTGGCTCTGCTTGCAGCAGAGGAAGAGCTGGACTATATGAGCTGGAAATGTTGGAGAAGGAAGAACAAGAGAGGCAGGAGCAGAAAAAGTATGATAAGGATATAATGTGCAACCAGAATGAGGAGGAATTGCAACGGTCCCTGCTCGAGAATTCATGAGCAAGTACAATGATGCAAGAGCAAGTGTGGGGGAGCAGGAGAAAGCATGTGGAAACATGATAATACACAAGGAAACACAAGGATGCATGAAGGAATGCAAGGCCACACAGGAAGCCAAGTGTGACACAGAGATTCATAGAGTCGTAGAATTGTACAGCATGGAAACAGACCCTTTGGTCCAAATGTCCGCGCCAACCAGATATTTTAAAATAATCTAGTCCCATTCGCCAGCATTTGGCCCATTCCCTCTAAACCCTTCATATTCATATTCCCAATCAAATGCCTTTTGAATGTTGTATTTGTACCAGCCTCTACCACTTCCTCTGGCAGCTCATTCCATACACGCACCACCCTCTTGTGTGAAAAAGTTACCCCTTAGGTTCCTTTTAAATCTTTCCTCCACAACTTAAATCTATGCCCTCTAGTTTTAGACTCCTCCACCCTGGGAAAAGACCATGGCTAATCACCCTATCCGTGCCCCTCATGATTTTATAAAACTCTGTAAGGTCACCCCTCAACCTCTGACGCTCCAGGGAAAACCGTCGCAGGCTATTCAGTATCTCCCTAAAGATCAAATCGTCCAACCCCGGCAACATCCTTGAAATCATTTCTGCATCCTTTGAAGTTTAACAACATCTTTCCTATAGCAGGGAGACGTGAATTGAACGCAGAGTTCCAAAATTGGCTGAACCAACGTATTGCTGCAACATGGCATCTTAACTCCTATACTCAGTGCACTGACCAATAAAGACAAGCATACCAAATACTTTCTTCACTACCCTGATTACCTGTGACTCAACCTTCAAGGAACCCCAAGGTCTCTTTATTCGGCAACACTCCCCAGGACCTTATTATTAAGTGTGTTAGTCCTGCCCTTATTTGCCTTTCCAAAATGCAGCACCTCACATTTATCTAAATTAAACTCTATCTGCCACTCCTCGGCTCATCAGCCCATCTGATCAAGCTCCTGTTATAATCTGAGATAACATTCTTGGCTGTCCACTACACCTCCAATTTTAGTTTCATTTGCAACTTAATAACCGTTCCTCCTATATTCACATCCAAATCATTTATATAAATGACAAAAAGCAGTGGACCAGCACCAAGCCTTGCGGCACACCATTGGTCACAGTCTTCCACCACCACCCTCTGTCTCCTACCTTCAAGCCAATTTTGCATCCAAAAGGCTAGCTCTCCCTGGATTAAGATCATAAGACATAGGAGTGGAAGTAAGGCCATTCAGACCATCGAGTCCACTCTGCCATTCAATCATGGCTGATGGGCATTTCAACTCCACTTACCCGCATTCTCCCCGTAGCCCTTAATTCCTTGTGACATCAAGAATTTATCAATCTCTGCCTTGAAGACATTTAGCGTCCCGGCCTCCACTGCACTCTGTGGCAATGAATTCCACAGGCCCATCACTCTCTGGCTGAAGAAATGTCTCCGCATTTCTGTTCTGCATTTACCCCCTCTAATTTTAAGGCTGTGTCCATGGGTCCTAGTCTCCTTGCCTAACGGAGACTAGCGTCCCCCCTTTCCAAGCCATGTATTATCTTGTAAGTTTCTATTAAATCTTCCCTTAATCTTCTAAACTCCAATGAATACAATCCCAGGATCCTCAGTCGTTTCTCGTATGTTAGACTTACCATTCCAGGGATGATCCGTGTGAATCTCTGCTGGACACGCTCCAGTACCAGTATGTCCTTCCTGAGGTGTGGGGACAAAACTGGACACAGTACAGGCCTAACCAGAGCTTTATAAAGTCTCAGTAGCACAACAGTG
>NC_057713.1:99444521-99485544 GCF_004010195.1 Chiloscyllium plagiosum
GAACCCTGCGGGACACTGCTTGTCACCGGCTGCCATTCCAAAAAGGAACCTTTTATCCCAACTCTCTGCCTTCTGTCAGACAGCCAATCCTCAATCCATACCAGTAGCCCACCTCGAACACCATGGGCCCTCACCTTGCTCAGCAGCCTCCTGTGTGGCACCTTATCAAAGGCCTTTTGGAGGTCTAGATAGACCACATCCACTGGATTTCCCTGGTCTAACCTACTTGTCACCTCTTCAACGAATTTCAACAGGTTTTTCAGGCACGACCTCCCCTTACTAAATCCATGTTGACTTGTTCTAATCTGACCCTGCTATTCCAAGAATTTAGAAACCTTATCCTTAACGATGGATTCTAGAATTTTACCAACAACCGAGGTTAGGCTAATTGGCCTATAATTTTCCATCTTTTGTCTTGATCCTTTCTTGAACAAGGGGTTTACAACAGCGATCTTCCAATCATCCGGGACTTTCCCTGACTCCAGTGACTTTTGAAAGATCTCAACCAACGCCTCCGCTATTTCCTCAGCCACCTCCCTCAGAACTCTAGGATGTAGCCCATCGGGACCAGGAGATTTATCAATTTTAAGACCTTTTAGCTTTTCTAGCACTTTCTCTTTTGTAATGGCAACTCAGCCCCCTGACTCCTTTAATTGTTGGGATATTATATGTGATATAACCTTGCTAACCAGTCTACCATATGGAACCTTGGAAAATGGTTTGCTGACGTCCATATAGACAACATCCATCACTCTGGCCTCATTAATCTTCTTTGCCACTTCTTCAAAAAACTCAATCAAGTTGGTGAGGCATGATTTCCCATGCACAAAGCCATCCTGACTCTCCCTAATTAGCCTTTGCCTTTCCAAATACAGTAAATCATAAATCTCAGAATCCACTTCAACAACTTACCCACCACTGATGTCAGGCTCACTGGTCTATAGTTCCCTGGCTTTTCCTTACTGCCTTTCTTAAACAATGGCACCCTCCAGTCTTCTGGCACCTTACCATGACTATTGATGACTATTGATGGACTATGGGCAGCACGATGGCACAGTGGTTAGCACTGCTGCCTCACAGCGCCAGAGACCCAGGTTCAATTCCTGCCTCAGGCGACTGACTGTGGAGTTTGCACATTCTCCCCGTGTCTGCATGGGTTTCCTCTGGGTGCTCCGGTTTCCTCCCACAGTCCAAAAATGTGCAGGTTAGGTGAATTGGCCATGCTAAATTGCCCGCAGTGTTAGGGGCAGGGGTAAATGTGGGGGAATGGGTCTGGGTGGGTTGCGCTTTGGTGAATCAGTGTGGACTTGTTGGGCCGAAGGGCCTGTTTCTACACTGTAAGTAATCTAATCTAATCGAAATATCTCAGAATAGGCTAATCGAAATATCTCAGAATAGGACCAGCAATCACTTTCCTAGCTTCTCACAAAGTTCCCACATTATTCCATGAGAGTGCTTAAGGAAGCATGAGAGATCATAAGGGCACCTTGAGGGGACAGGAGGATGCATGAGGGGACATGATACATGAGGAATTATGAAAGAACAGAAGAGTACACGACTGAACACAATAATGTATGAGCAAACAAAGGAAGTGCAAGGAAAGCATATAAGGCCATGAGATTACACAAGAATGAATGCGGAAATGCAAGGGAACATACGAATATATGAGAGAGCATAAGACATGCAAGAAGAGAAAACAAATTGAGGCAAAAGAAAGGAAACAAAACTATACTGAGCTTAAAGTGGAAGAGAGAGATTTAATAACATTGATTTTAATGTGATTTCATTCAGCTCATAACTCTTATTAAAAAGTGATTAAATCAATCCAGATTTCCAGATTTTATGAAAGGAAGTATTATAGATTATTGATAATGGCATTTTGAATTAGAGCAATGATGGGAGAGGATTGATGTGGAATAATGCTGGTTGTTGCATTGACCAGAAAGGTAGGTGACAATTCTTTCACAAGTTGAGCTGATGTGCACATGGTAATTTACATTGTCACCCTGCCTTTGACTGTCTGTTGAGTGTCTAGGTATGTTTGGAACATAAAATAGCTTGACACCATAGCTAGAGAGTGGAAAATTGATATGAAAGGCTTGTTAGAATTGAGATAATCAATTTCAGTAAAAATATTTTGAAACAATGTTATGCAATGATTTGCTGACAATTGCTTCAGGTGATTTACAAGCATTGGTGTCTCTGTCAAAGGCTGCCTCTAGTAGATTAAAAAAATCAACAATCACTTGACTTGACTTGTTATTGAGTCTGTCCAAATGAATCCCAACATTATACTTGATTAGACTTGATTAAGAGCTTCAGAAACCCACCAAATTCTTTCACTTAATTATATTTCATATCTTTCTATTCCATCTTTGTCAATGAATGCTAATGCGTTAACAGATATGTTGGCCCCCATCCATATTTTAATGGTATCAGCACTAAACTTAGTGGACCTTTTCCTATTAATTTATTCAATAATACTGGAGTGAATTTTCAGAAAATCTTTTTCCTCGAGTCTCACACCATGGCAATGTACACCAGAGAACTGGAGTTAAACCCATCTGATTTTCAACAATCTGTCATCTGAGGGGATCTGAGTTGCCAAAAAGCTTATCCTGCTTAGCAGAAAGAGTGTGTTCCAATAATCACAAAGCAGATGGAGAGGAGGCTACCAGAGTCAGTACAACAGGAATGGGGGAGGGTTCAGACCTGTCATTTGATACAGATTTGCTGTGTTAGCTCATCTTTTCCGATTATTCCTGTGAACTGTTAGATATTCAGGCACTTCAGACAAGTTTTCGTACACTTGATTTAACTGTCATGAATTAAGAAAACATTACCCATTTGGCAACATGACACATTTTACCTTGGAACTAGGTCAAAGGCTTTACTATTCACAGAAGTGTGGTAAATAGTCATAGTAATTTCTGTGTGAATTTGATTATGGTATTCTGCAGATCAAGCTTGGGGTTAGTTGATACAGTGGAGAGCAGCTCGCATTGTTATCTGCTTACCATTAGTAATGGCTGCCATTAAAGCCACACTTACACAAGAATGAACACATTTCACAGAATTATCCTGTTATCCTTTCTGTACACAGAGTCTGTTATGGCAAATATGGACATTCACTACACATTGTAATCAACCTGAAACTGCGTTGTCTTTCCCTCTTGTGTGGACATCAAGCAAGAGATTTTGTCATATTTTGTTTGAAAATTGTTCCTGTGAAGCATCTTGGGTTGCCTTATTACTTGAAAGGTACCATCCCAGCCAGCTGCCACCCTGTTGCCCTAGCCCCTTGTCACCTACCCAACTAGCATGTTTTTTAGTTGGCACCCTACCTCTTACCCACAGACCTCATCCACCTTGCCCAATTACACCACTACACACTCACCCATATATTAGCATTAACATGGTGAGATGCTCTGAGACATTTATACTTGACTTCCAAGAGTTAGTAGGTTAAAAAGAGATTGTGATGTATGCACAGATTCTCTGTGTAGCTCCCTTCGAGTAATCCTGTGCTGAGCCAGGTACTTTGGGTCTTCCATTAGGGGAAAAATTGGAGGACTTGTCTCATCAGGGTTGGAGATAGGGTTTTTGATCCTCAGTGGCAGAGCTGGGCCACTATGCTTTTGTGATAATAATTGAAAAATAAATATCAACCTGGAACACCATGGAGAATTCCCAGGCTTGTGTTGCTTTAACTTTAGCTAGGATTTTGCACTCAATTCTCTGAAGTGAGATGTGAACTCATGGCCTTCTGACTAAGAGGCCAGAGTATTATCCACTGAGCCACATCCAATTCTAAACAAATCCTCAACACTATAAATTCCTGCTTTATCACAATTCCCAGGCTTTAACAACTCAGATTTAATTTCTTGAAATAATAAAGTATGTGTCCACATTAACTCCTTAAAGGGGCATTAAGTGCCTCTTCAGTTTCCTTGCTTCCCTTTTCTCTTCAGCGTGTTTCCACATGCCTGTGTGATAGGAGAGATCTATATGTAGATCTGCCAATGCCCTGGGTGGGCTGGGCAGAGAGCCTGCAGTAGGGCTCCAGCATGAGTTAAGCTGAAAGTTTAAAACTAAGAAGGAAATATATATAACATTCCTTCTGCTCGAACCCCCCTCACCCACAATCGCTATGCCTCCTCCAAGCCATAGTATGTGCCTTAAGCCTAACCCTGGAGACTTCATGCCCCCAAATCACCCTATGCCAATCTGTCCATTCCCCACAGCCCCTCTTATCCCTTTGTCACTCTATGCCAATGTACCTAGTTTCCAGAGCTCTTTATGGCCCTATGCCATCCTATTTCCCTTACCATTCCCTTAGCTTCTGCACACACTATGCATGTCAACCCTTTGACTCCTTCATATGACCTGTGCCTTCCCATTAATTCTTTGGCCCTTTCCCAATTCATACCCATACCCAACAGGCTTTGCCGTCCTCTCCATGCTAACACCTCTTGTATGCAACAGTAGCAAACTTGAAGAGGCACACTGACAGTGTATTTTGAAGATGTCACTAATGGAAGAAAAGGTATTCATATATTAAAATTCCTTCAAATAATCACTTATGCAAACAAACATTTCACTTAAATGCTTAATCCCTTCAGTAATTGATCACTTTTGTAAACAAATATTTCCATTCAGTAAACATTTGGAGCTACCCAAGATGCTCACTTGACAGACATCCTATTGTGAAAATGGTAGTTTGGGAAATAAGTCAGGCAGCACAAATGCTATTTTGGCTTGTGAGAACTGAAAAACTTAGCAACTGTTTTTAAACTTCATACAATATAGGAATAGGTCATTTTCTGAGGTGCAGCCAATACCCAGTGGGGTAGAGCAATAATTAGTGCTTGGACCCCAACTACTATATTCACTATATGATTATGTGAGAGTCATAGAGATGTACAGCATGGAAATAGACCCTTCAGTCCAACTCGTCTATACCGACCAGATATCCTAAACTAATCTAGTCCCACCTGCCTGCACTTGGCCCATATCCCTCTAAACCCTTCCTATTCATATACGCATCCAGATGCCTTTTAAATGTTGCAATTGCACCAGCCTCCACCACTTCCTCTGGCAGTTCACTCCATACACATACCACCCTCTGTGTGAGAAAGTTGCTCCTGAGGTCTCTTTTATATCTTTCCCCTCTCACCTTAAACCTATACCCTCAAATTCTGAACTGTCCCAACTCAGGGAAAAGGTCTTGTCTGTTTACCATATCCATGCCCCTCATGATTTTGTAAACCTCTATAAGGTCACCCCTCACCTCCAATGCTGCAGGGAAAACAGCCCCAGCCTGTTCAGCCTCTCCCTGTAGCTCAAACCCTCCAACCCTGGCAACATTCTTGTAAATCGTTTCTGAACCCTTTCAAGTTTCACAATGCCCTTCCGATAGGAGGGACACTAGAATTACGCACAATATTCCAAAAGTGGCCTAACCAATGTCCTGTACAGCTGTAACATGACCTCTGAACTACTATACTCAATGCTCTGACCAATAAAGGAAAGCATACAAAACGCCTTCTTCACTATCCAATCTACCTGCGACTCCACTTTCAAGGAGCTATGAACCTGCACTCCAAGGTCTCTTTGTTGAGCAACACTTCCCAAGACCTTACCATTAGCATATAAGACCTGATCTGATTTGCCTTTCCAAAATGTAGCACCTTAAATTTATTTAAATTAAACTCCATCTGCCACTGCTCAGGCTATTGGCCTATCTGATCAATATCCTGTTCTACTCTGAGGTAAACTTCTTCACTGCCCGCTACACCTCCAATTTTGGTGTCATCTGCAAACTTACTAATCTTACTTCCTATATTCACATCCAAATAATTTATATAAATGACGAAAAGCAGTGGGCCTAACACTGATCCTTGTGGCACTCCACTGGTCACAGGCCTCCAATTTGAAAGGCAACCCTCCACCAACACCCTCTGACCTCTACCTTCAAGTCAGTTCTGTATCCAAATGGCTAGTTCTCCCTGTACTCCATGAGATCTAACCTTGTTAACCAGTCTACCATGAGGAACCTTGTCTAATGCCTTACTGAAGTCCATATAGATCACATCTACCACTCTGCCCTCATTAATCCTCTTCGTTACTTCTTCAAAAACTTCAATCATGTTAGTGATTTCCCATGCACAAAGCCATGTTGACTACAAAGCCAGTCTTTGCCTTTCCAAATGCATGTAAATCCTGTCTCTCAGGATTCCCTCCAACAACTTGCCCACGACTGATGTTGGCTTATGGGTCTATAGTGCCTGGCTTTATCTTACCATCTTTCTCAAACAATGGCACCACGTTAGCCAACCTTCAGTCTTCCAGCATTTCATCTGTGACTATCGATGATACAAATATCTCAGCAAGGTATCCAGCAATCACTTCTCTAGCTTCCCACAGAGTTCAAGGGTACACTGATCAGGTCCTGGGAATTTATCCACCTTTATGCGTTTTAAGACGTCCAGTACCTCCTCTTCTGTAATATGGACATGTTTTCAAGACATCACCATCTATTTTCCCCACATTCTATATCTTCTATGTCTAGAAAGCCTGCAGAATTCTATGCTGCAGAAAGCGGTTGAGGCCAAATGGTTTCAAGTAGGCGATATAATTCTTAGGGCTAAAGGGATTAAAAATATGGATGAAAGCTAGAACAGGGTACTGAGGTGAATGATTAACGATGATCAAGTTGACTCGTGGAGCAGGCTCAAAGGATCAAATAGTCTACTCTTGTTTCTATTTTCTATGATCCTTTGTTTTGGACAGTTGCCTTGACAACTTTTGTAGTCTCAATGAGTTTATGCAGTTTTTATCACAATCTGTATGGAAGAGTGGAGAGGAAATAACGTTAAGTTTGGATGATCCATGAATGTAAAGAGGACGGTTTGCTGGATAGAGATCAGAAGCAGAGAACAAGATTAACTTGTAAAAATGTATTCTTTTATGAGATATGGGTGTCACTGACAAGACCAGGATTTATTGCCCATCCTTTATTGCCTGTGAACTGATTGGCTTGTTAGGCCATTGCAAATGGCAGTTCAGAGTCAACCATATCACTGTGAGTCTGAAGTCACATGTTAGGCCAGACCAGGTAAAGATGGCAAATTTCCTTTCCTAATTAGTGAATCACACAGGTTTTACAACAACTAATGCTAGTTGGCATGGTCACCACGACTATTTTATAGTCCAGACTGAATACAATTCTATCAGCTAAAATGGTGGGATTTAAGCCATATCCCCAGAATATTAGCCTCGGCCTCAGGTAAATTATCCTCCTCTTGAACCCAGAGAGCCTGCAGCAGCATCTCTCGTACTATCCGACTGAGTAACTGAATAATCTGCGATCTTATTGCTGAATCTGTCTCGTTTTCAAATTGAATCTTCCGAACCATGAGAGAGAGTGGGACAATATGTTTTCGGTTTGCTTGTCAAGCATGAATAAGCTGATGAGGACAATTGGTGTAAATGAGCTGGAATGTTATTCGACTATTGACATAAACCCAATATTATTCTGCTGGGAGAGTTTGGTTAAAATTGAGACTTAGATGTAATGTTGCAATTTAAGTTAAAATGTTTCATAGCTCTGCTGACCCATAACACTTCCCAAGGCTCAAGTCTATGAGCTGAGGAATTCACTAAAGGTTTGGGCAGCTGTCGCAAGGCGCAATGGGCAAAACGATCATTTGACGTCTTTCAGCTATAATACACTGAGAGGCTGGAAACTGCATTAAGCCCTACATGTTTGGCATGAAGTGAATATTGTAAATATTAACTCAAATTGTAAATTTAGGGAATTACAAGCAGAGTTGGAAGAAATGTAGTTTCTTAGTTTCATTTGATTAATGTCAACTTTGAATAGACATGCAAGGCACTTTTATGAACTTTATGAATAATAAATACTTTTAGAGGAAAAAGATCAGTAATTGAATTGCATGTCTCATACTGGGCTGAGATAGTTAAATTATGAGGGCAGGTTCATAATTTTGGCTTCTGTTCCCTTGGGCTTGTTGATGCTTTCTCTATTCATTCACAGGATGAGGGGCATTGCTGGCTAGACCAGCATTTATTGCCCAACCCTCATTTCCCAGAGGGCAGTTAAGAATCAACCACATTGCTCTGGGTTTGGAGTCACATGTAGGCCAGACCAGGTAAGGATGACAGTTTCGTTTCCTGAAGGAAATTAGTGAAACAAATGGATTTTTCCTGACTATCAGCAATGGATTCATGGTCATCATTAAACTCTTAAGATAGGCTCAGAGTGAGTGAATGCCATAACATTGAGTAAAGAGCCTGGAGATTCAGAGATGCAATCCACGAGTTGGTGCTTGGCCCTAAGTGCCCATGCTGCAGCATTGCAGCGAGAGTTACCAATGCAGCCCAAGGTGCAGCATCAAAGTGCCTAAAGTGTTCTGGATGTAAGTCGGTGATGTGCCAAGAGGGTTGAGAGAGGCTGGCATTTATCAGATACCAACATCCATGGATGTGGGATGTGTGTGAGGCTGGAGCCCATGGATCTTCCCTGAGATGTTAGTGCTCAGTGTCCAATATGGAGGTCCTGTGAAGCAAGCTGATTGTATGTCGAGAATTATTGACTTCTGGCTTGTTTGGCACATCTGATCAGACAGAAAGCTGACTATTAACGGAGTGAGTTGGGCCATTAAGAAGGCATTTGTCAAGCAATAACCCCTCTCACCTGGCAACTTGCTGCTGTCTAAAGAGAAGCTTGCCGTGCCATTCATTAAAATCATAAAAGACAGAGCAAGATGTCTCTGATCGCACGGTGAGTTGGCTGGATTTCTAATGTGATTCTGCCACACATTCCGCCATAACCTATGTTGCTCAGACCCCAATCAGATTCTGCCCATTCGTCCTACCAGGAGTGAGGAGAGTTCAGAACAATGGAATTTTAAAATTAAAACCAGGTTGTTCAGCGACAATGTCAACTAACGTTCCTCCACCCAAAGGATTGTGTAAATCTGGAACTCATCCCCCAAAAAACCAGGAGTTCAGCTGGAGATTTCAAGACTGAGATGGATAGATATTTGTGGGGCAAGCCAATTCAGAGGCATGGAGCAAAGATCGACAAACAGAGCTGAGATAAAACTCAGTTAAGATCTGAATCACAGAGCAGATTAGTGGGGCAAAATCTGAACAATTTCTTTTTGTGGGTCTTCACAACGAAAAAGTTGCATGCAGGTCCACGTGTGGTTACTGCCAGTATTGAAGAGAATGCTTCTTTCAGAGTCGAATCTTCAATCTTTCTTCTCATTGCTTATACACCAACTATTTCCTTTATTCTGTTTCTTTTCCCTGTACATATACACACAGCTGTGGAAAATAAAACAAAGATTCAGTCAAACCACTCTCTGTGGTAAAGAACTGCAGAGCAAATGTTGGACTCAGAAGTATTATTATACAATAATGGAATCTTGATAAGTATATCTGAAAGCTGCCAAACAAAATGAGAAATTGACCTCACTGAGTATATGTAAAGCTTCCATTAAAAGGAAATTGATAGTAAGACGGACTAAAACTGATTGTTATGTCTTTAAAACCGGAATAGTGATGGAGGTGGCAATAGTTATAAAGGCAATCCCTCAGACACCTGAATCAATTGAGCACATCAACCTCATTGCTGAAAGACAAATTCCTGTTCATACCGTTAACAACTTGGTGTTAATAAAATATGTTATTAAACAACTTAAAATATTTTATGTTGGTTTCAAACTTTTATTATAAAGAAATCCCTTCATCTTGGGATATGCTGAAAATCAAATGGCCACCTGTTAATGCTGCAGAGGAAAATATGGATAATAGCCGAATGTTTAAATTTCTCCAAATGGACTTTCATTTTAAACATTGGGATTTTGCTTTGTGAATTTGGATTAGCTTTACATTTTGCTTTGGGTTTTGGGTTTGGACTTGAGTTTGGGATGTGGGTTGTGGGATTTCAGATTTAGGATTCACATTTGCTTTTTGGGTTGGGGTTTGGAAATTGGATTTTGGACAGCTGTGGTGAATATCAAAAATTGATAGTGACCCGCAGGAAAAGGAGATAATGGGAAAATAAATGGAAAAGCAAATTGCGAGGGAGATATTCACCATAGAATTATAAAATCCCTACAATGTGAAAGCAGGCCATTCAGCCCATCGAGTCCACAGTGACCCTCTGAAGAGCCACCCCTCCCCACCCTATCCTTATAACCCCCATTTCCCATGGCTAATCCACCTAACCTGCACATCTCTGGACACGATGAGAAATTTAGCAATGCACCCCCCGCCCAGTGCACCTAATCTGCGTATCTTTGAACTGTGGGTGGAAACTGGAGCATCCAGAGGAAATCCAAACACACATGAGAAGAATGGATAGGGTAGGATGCTCTTTGGAGGGTCAGTGTGGACTCGATAGGCCAAATGACTGCTTCCACACTGTAGGGATTCTAAGTTTTTATCAATGGGCCTATTCTGTGACATTAAAAAGGTGAAGGGACTAAGCCGAGTGCAAGATAGGATTCTAAAATAATCTCTCCGTTAACACAAGGTGATCAGCGAGAAGACTTGAAAAATTGGCCTACACATTCTGGTCCTTGGATCTGGGGGCTATAATCTCTCAAAATTGGTTATTTGTAATTTGATCAGGAAACAAGTTGAAAACGAGATCAAAGCTGTGGAATGTATCCTTGTCCTTCATAAAGTGTTTTGCTAAACATTAAATAATCACCTGATAAACTCCAGTTGGAGATTCACTCCATTTCTAGGTACTGCACTTCGTAGAATAATAAGCTCATCAAGTCCACACCAACTCTCCAAAGAGCACCCCACTCTATCACTCTGCATTTTCCATGGCCAATGCACAGAGCCTGCACATCCCTAGATGCTACTGGCAATTTAGCAAGGCCAATCCACCTAACTCGCACATCTTTGGACTGTGGGAGGAAACTAGAGCACATGGAAGAAACCCACAACAGACATAGGGAGAACATGTAAACTTCACACAGACAGTCACCCTGTCAGTGGAATTGAACCTATGTCCCTGGTATTGTGAGACAGAAGTGCTAACCACTGATTCACCATGCCACCCTCAAGGATTCAGAGAGGGAACAGAAGAGACTGAGCAGAATGGTATCAGTTCTGCAGAGAGGAAAAGAGAAAGTGGGCTCATTCTTCTTAAAGCAGAAAGATTTATGGGAGATTCGGAAGAGGTTGTGCAAAATGATGGGTTTTGCTCAAGTACGTGGGGGGTGGAAACCAATTCATCATTAACTCTTAAAAATTAAAATGTCAAAACTCAAAAAGGAAGAATTAGCGGGTTAATGGGAGAAGAGCAGAAGACTAATTGAATTGTGGTACAGTGTTGAAAGTCTTACTGTTCCTTTGTAATAGAATATGATAAAAAAACTAATTTTTAATTTAATGTTTAACATTGCACTTAGTGTTTTAAATATACAGTCTGCATGGCTTTTGTGAGATGATTTCATTTTTCCCCCAAATCATGTGTTTTTGACCCTCACCTGATGATGGAGCAGTGTTCGGAAAGGTTATGATTTCAAATAAACCTGTTGAACTATGACCTGGGGTCATGTGACTTCTTCCTTGTCCAACCTAGTCCAATACTGGCCCCTCCTTATCATATTTCCAAATGTCCAGTTTGGATCATTGGTCATTGACTTTATCAAAACTTTGGCAAAGCATGAGGGATCAGAGTGCAACAAAACATTCAGTGGGCATTATTCTTATCTAGAACATTGTGGGTTCAAGTGCCACTCTGAAGACCTGAACACAAAATCAAGACTGACACTCCCAAGAACAGGACTTAGGGGCTGCTGAACTGCTGGCGATGCTGCCTTTCAGAGGACACCTTCACCTGAGGTTCTGATTGCCCTGTCATGCAGATATAAAAGATCGCATTGCACTATTGTATACATAGGAGGTGATACTATCACTGGACTATTAATCCAAAGGTCCAGTTATGGGGAACCAGGATGGAATTTGAGATCAATGTTTTTCAAACATCTGAAATTAAGATTCTAATACTGACCACAATGCCAGTGTCAATTGTCAGAATAAAACTCATCTGGTTCACTGAAGTCTTTTAGGAAAGTTAAATGCTGTCGTTGCCTATTAATATCTACATGTAACTTCAGTTCCACAGCAATGCAGTTTTATTCTTAACTGCCCTCTGGACAATTAGGGATGTGCAATAAATACTTGCCTAGCGATAACCATATCCTGTGGATAAATCTTTTTTTAAAAAAAAGCAGGATAGTTCTCTTAGTGTTCTGACCAATACTTCTCTTAACTAATATTAATCACAAATGTATTGAGTTATCATTGCTCTGCTTCCTACAGTACAACAACTTCATTGGCTATAAAACTTATTTAGATGCCTTGAGATCATGAAAGGTGCTATGAAGATTATTGACAAAACATTCACACTATTTGTCTCTCTTTATAAAGATACTGGTGATTTTCAGTGAGAGGGATTTGGCGGAGAGGGCTGTAGTGTTTATGGAAATATATTTCACCATCACAAGCCTTCTTGAGAGAAGGGGAAGAGAAATGTCTGAAATGGAATCTGCAGCCAAAAATCTTTAAATCCATTTGTAGAAGAATATTATGTTCCCAGGGCATCATGTAATAACATTTTAGCAGGGTAGATTTTAATAACCATTTGATAGTTCCCCTGAAACTACTCACTCAGTTCAATTATTAAATATGTTCAATGCTCGATTCTGTTTGAATCTGACCCACATATTTAGATCTGTCACTTCATTTCTGACATGCAAAACCTAAGCTCAACTAAGGAAGGGGTCACGATGGAGGGAGAGTTATAATGAATTCGAGTCTGAGGTAAATGCCATCGAGCATTAACAATTATCAAGCTCAAAGACCTGGAAAGACTCTAGTTTCCTACCTCCATCCCATTTTATGGCTCATCCATCAAAGTCATCCATCAACACTCCCCAAGTCATTAATATGACTGAGTTATAAGCTGCTGGGCATGTGTTGCTAGGCATGCTCTGAAAGAGATCGATCATAATGATGACTCAATAATTGTCAAATCAGGACCCGAATTGGAGGCAAGCTAATACTGCATTGATTTCACTCACCTTCTTCCTAATAATTGTGGGGCCTCCTTCTCTCGCTGGATTCCTTCAATCACACACTTAAAATTTCAACCAGTTGGATCTGTTCAGTGCCAGTTAAAATCATCTAGAGGAAGGCAATGATTAGCTTAAACCATGTGAAAATAATCAATCTTTCAGGTTAGAAATTGGCCCAAAACTATATGACAAGCGTAAAAAAGATTAATTATATAAGGAGCTAGAATTTATACAGCTGTTGGACAAATGCACAAAAATATCTTACTTGAAGCAGGATTCCATGGAATAAATTGAAAGATTGTGTAGAGTTTAATTTTATGGACTAATTATCTAATTTCTAAAATTCCTTGACAGAGTAGAACTTTTTTTGAGATAATTGAGTGATTTGCATGTTGTTTAGATTTTCTTTATATCAGAAATCATCTTTCTAAATTTACCATTAGGATTAGAAAAGCATGGAACCACTACCTAATGTCACTTAACCCACTTCATCCCAAGTTTAGAATTGTAGGAGAAATACATTGCAGGGATTTAGGGACTCAGCAGGGGAATGGGAATAACTATATTGTTCTCATGAAGAACTGGTACAGACCTGATGGACTGAATGGCCTCATGTTCTGTAATATTGTATAATTCTGTTGCACTGTATATTCTCAAGCATGTAAACTAAATATGATTGTGTTAGTTTTGGTACGTGATACGTTCCTATTGGACTTTGTTGTTAATAGAATCAGTATTATCTTGTATTTATTGTCTGTTGCAGGAATTTTATGCCACTGTATGACTTTAACGATATGTTGAAATGGAACCCAAAGACAGGAAGAGGCAATTGAGAGATTCACTATTCATTTAGATCATGTCTGATCTTTATCCCAACTCCATTCACCTGTTTTTTGCTTCTTATCCATTAATAGTCTTGCATCTCAGCAATATGATTTCAGAGTTGTAAGTTCTATGTACTTCCAGATAAATCCTGGAGACTTCCCAGAGGGCTCCAGGGAATGGGTGTGATGCCATCCTATTTAGCACTCTTTTACCTACATGGACCTGACCCATTAGCATTAACTGTATCCACACTGCTTGCCACCAGAAACCTCCTCCCATTCTTGCTGGGGTCTGCCTGACTGGTCCCGATGCCCTCCGATCCCATTTAGTTGCTGGTTGCAGGGGCACAAATCCATCAATGCTCCATCCTCTTACAGATGCTATCCCAGCAATGGCCAGTACTCCAAAAGGCACTAGTTAGCAACCAGTGGAAATAGAGGGGGTGGGAACGCTCCTCTTAATGTGATCGGCAGAACCAGTGCCAACCAATTAGGTGGCTAATGAGATGTGGTGCTGGGTCACGCTAAGACCCATGGAAGCATGGCTTCCCAACTCTTCAACATTTCTGAGACCTCCACCCACATCTTGACTAAATTTAGCCACACTTGTTTCTGTTTGATCTTATGAATGACCTGCAGATTTTTTTTATTTGTGTTGCATAACTATATTAGTTTGAGGTAAGGAAATTAATTAATAATTTTAAAAACTAGTGATCATAGATTCAGAATAATTGAAAATAGATTCCAGGGGAGTTGAGCAAAAGTGTTTTCACTCAGTGAGTTGTCAGGATCTGAAATTCTCAGCTTGAAAAGTTGATTGTGGCATATTCCATTAATTTTAAAAGTAAGTTTTGGACAGTGCTTGAGGATGAGGAACTTGTGTAAGAGAAATGGGACTGAGGTTGATGACTTTCTCTCAATGAGCAAGGCAGAGTGGACTGAATGGTCTCCTTCAGCACTGTTAGTTTTTCCAATTCTTAATCCATTCAGCACTGCGATGAAATTCTGACCATACGTTCAGTCTCATTGATTTTCTGAAGTATGTGCCTTGCTATCACTCAGGCGTTTCCTTGTTTAAAAACATCCAATGTAGTGCTCCATGTTTATTGAGGATTCTGGGCTTTGACAGGCTGTTCACCCCAAATATGTGATATGTGGAGCAAATTAAAAACTTCACTGGATTACAACACACTGACTCTCCTGAGGCTAGAACAGCTCAGCAATTCCCTTTGTCCTGTCAGTGTGTTTCTGTTTCTGTGTAAGAGAGAGGGAGACAGGAATAAAGAGAAACAGGAATTATTCAAAAGATTCAGTTTCTAACTAATCATTAGAATTTTGATTTTAAATGAATGATTAATGATGTGTTAATAACCAACTTTTGGTGTTCGCGGAAAACTTAGTGTTTTTTTTCTCCATTTCTCTAAGGCAATATTTATCTGCTGGATCTGAATCTATAACATTGCGCTGAATATAACATTAGATTACTTACAGTGTGGAAACATGCCCTTCGGCCCAACAAGTCCACACTGACCCGCTGAAGCGCAACCCACCAGACCCATTCCCCCATCACCTAACACTATGGGACAATTTAGCCAATTCACCTAACCTGCACATTTTTGGATTGTGAGAGGAAACTGGAGAACCTGGTGGAAACCCACGCAGACATGCGGAGAATGTGCAAACTCCACACAGAGAGTCGCCTGAGGCGGGAATTGAACCCGGGTCTCTGGCAGTTCAATGTGATTGTCTATTGTTTTAACGCATTGATCCAAGGATGCTTTTTCCTTAAATGCCAGCACTCTGTTGTCTATTACTTGAGGTAACTGGGGTTTAAAACCGAGCACAGGTTCACTACCATTTAGTTTTCAGCTGTCAATAAGAGTTAAAATGCCCGTATGACCCCCTCCACCACTAAGTATCTCTCTGTTAGAGCTTTACGCACCTCATCATATCCCCACTCTATTTCATTTGGGCTATTTGTACTGTAGCATTCAATGTCTTGTGAATCCAGTGCATCAAACAGACTCCCAAACTCTTCATTCTCGTGAATTGATCTTAAATCAATGTCAAATGCTGAAGATCTGAAATAAAGGCAGAAAATGCTGGAAATACTCCGCAAGATAAGGCAGATAACTGTGATATAGAAATTGTTTTGGTTTCAGGTCTGTGACCTTTCACAGAATTGTGAAAAGGGAGAAAAAGGTAGAAAAATGTGACAGGCTTCAAGTAAGTAAGTAAAAGGGGAATGGGAGGATGGACAAAGGAAGAGGCTTATGATTTGGTTGAAGACAGGAGAGTTTGTGGCCAGATCTTTGGGTAAGTGTTGATGCTGCCCAGAGATTTCTGTAACCAATCATTTAACCAGAGAACCACTGGAATGGTATGGCACAGAAAAGAGGCTAGACCATCATGGCTGGATAACGCAGCCAACCATTCAACTCCACCTGGTTGATAGACTTGTAGGTTCCAGTGCTTCAGGTGCAGATTCAGGTTCCTCTGAATGGACTGAGGGTTTTCTTGCCTTCCCCAAAATGCATAACTTTATGCTTCTCCAGACTGGATTCCATTTCCCATTGTTCTGCCCACTCACCCAAACCCATTGGTTTCATTCTGCAGTTGACAACCATTCTCTTCACTATCAAGTCTTCATGCTAATTTTCATGCCAAATTTCCCAGTCATGTCCCCCTCGTTTAAGGCTCAATCATTAAGGAACCTAACACTGAGACCTGTGGAATGCCATTGGAAATCAAATTCAATTGGCAAAAACATCCTTCGACATTTTCCTGTCATTGAGTGAATTTTGGACCAAAATCAGAACATCCCTCTCTCATCCCTTGTTCTTTTACTTTTCTGTGAGATGTTGTCAAATATCTTACTAGACTTCATGTAGATAAAATGCATGGCAATACACTCATCAGTTCTCCTTGTTATTTCCTCAAAATACTTAAGTTCTGTTAGAAAGATACAATTTTTCCAAAACAAACCATGCTGACTATCCCAAATTAGTCCTGCCTTTTCCAGTAACAGTTAATCCTGTCTCTCAACATTCATTCTAATAATTTGCTCATAACTGAGGTCAACTAGGAGAAAGTGAGGACTGCAGATGCTGGAGCACCAGAGTTGAAAAATGTGGTGCTGGAAAAACACAGTAGGCCAGGCAGCATCCGAGAAGCAGGAGAATCGACGTTTCGGGCATAAACCCTTCTTCAGGAAACATCGATTCTCCTGCTCCTCAGATGCTGCCTGGCCTGCTGTGTTTTTCCAGCACCACATTTTTCAACTCATAACTGAGGTCAGACTGACCTGTCTATAATTACTTGGCCAATTCCTCACACCTGTTTTGAGTAATGGTACAATATTTACTGACCTCCAATCACCTGGTACCACATCTGTATCTGGTGAGATGGGGAAATGATTCTCAGAATATCTGTTATTTCCACCCTGGCTTCCTTTAACAGCCTTGGATACTGTTCATCTGGTGATTTTTTCGAGGAAGTCAGTCCCTCCAGCACCTCCCTCATCATTGTGCTTGTTTTATCTAAAATTACACACTTTCCTTTAACTAGAATGTCTGAATCATCCCTCTCCTTAGTGAAGGCAGAGACAAAATACTAATTTTGAATCCAGCCCACATCTTCTGCATCCAAGCACAAGTTATCTTACAGATCTCGAATAGGCTAACCCTTTCATTACACATCCTCTTGCTCTAAACATGCTGAGTGTACTTTTGAGATCTCTCAGCCAAGGAACTAACTCCAGCTGCAGCAGTGAAGTGGTGTATGTAGCCCAACCAATGAATATAAGAGAAGACACGCAAGGAGCGAGCATGGCCCCGTTTTTAATGACAGAACCTTTCATACTCATGTTTTTAAAGATCTCAAGTTTTTCACTATGTTAGTGAGTGGGTGAATGAGTGAGTGGTTGAGTTGGTATTGGGTTGGGTGCGGGATGAGTAACTGGGTTTGAGTGAACGGCTGAGCAGTTGAATTCATCGGTGGATGACTGAGTAAGTGGTTGGTTGTTTGAGTGATTGAGTGGGTGGGTAGGTGAGCAGCCATGTTGAGTCGGTGGGTAGGTTAGTGCTGGTTGGACAGATGGGAAGTACAGGTTGAAGACTCTGTTGGGATGATCAGTTCATTTACTCAGTTCATTTATAAGTTCATTTACTCATAATCACTCAGTTAGACCAGGTTTTAAATAATATAACATTTCAAGTCCTGCATCTTTGGCCCGAGTCTCTGACACTGGACTCAGTGGAGGGTCTCTAGCTACACAAATCAGGGCACCAAGGCAAGGCAAAAGGAGATGGTAATGGGACAATTGAATAAATACAAGATGAGTCTGCAGGAGGTGGAAAGGAGAATAGCAGAATCTTTAACAAAAGTTGTGGGTCATAAGGGTTGAAAGGTGAGATTTTCCATCTTTTATTCTTTTGTCGTGTTTATAGAAGCTGACGATACTCTAATTTCAAAGATAATAAGTTTAGTTTAACTCTGAGATTCATATTTCTTTTCTGAGAGCTGGGCTTTGAGGAGACAGCTGCCGATCCACATGTTGCAGCTGTAATGTGCAGTTTTGAAACACACACCTGAAACCTTCTGGAAAAATGGAGCTGCTTGTTTTGAAAAAAAATGTTTGTTAATGTGTGTGCCTGCAGGAATTTGAGATCATTTGATGTAAGTTGTGATTTCTAAAAAAGAAGAGGTAAAAGGAATGAAAGGAAGTCTTTAGGTTCTTTGAAGAAAACGGTTCAGGGAAAGTGATGACATTACATTTCAGCTTGGAATATTTATTGGAGAAATAGTAGAACCAGCCCCCACTCCACAGGTCCTGAGAGTCAGGCAGTAAAAACAGCTTCAGCTTCCTCTTGTTTGCGAATTGTGTTTTTAAACAATATACACTGCGTCACCATTTTGCAAGTTTCTTTTCCAGGATTCACGTTCACTTTTGTGTTTTGTCTGAAAACTGACATTATGCATATCAGCAGCCCACGCAAAATAAACCCTAACACCTGACAGTCTGCTGCTATTTGACAAATGATCCCGTAGGATCAGCTACTGGAAGGAAATGGGTGTGACCAGATCTGAGAGTGCATTGGTATCCTCCCCACTGGATCCAATCCTGTCTCAGCAGATATCAGACCTGAATCTTTCTCCCAGCACCCAATTGGATTAACATCCAGATGATCATTTACCGTGTCCTTTGGTACAGGCATGTTGGGAAGGACTAACAATATTTTACTCTCCTTTCAAAAGAGAGGTGGAAATTGCCTGAACAACTGACTGCACAAAGTTGTGAGAAAAGCTATGAATTGTCACTTAGAGAGCCACAGGTTAATCTAGAATAATCAGCATGGATTTGTTAAGGAAAGTACTCCCTTGAATTTTTTTAAAAGATAGTGGGTAGAAGATGCTTTGATGTAGTGTACATGGACTTTGAAAAGGTCTGACATGTCATACTAGTCAGAAAAGTAGGATCTAAGGGCAGGTGGCAAGTTGCACACAAAATTCACTCAGTGGCATAGAGCAAAATATTCAGGCTGATGGGTGTGTCCTTTGAGCATCTTCTGAATGTGAGCATCAGTGGGGAGCAATTTGCAGTCCTTGAACTGAGTGACTTAATAGAAAGCTGTCAAGAGTCAATCTGATTACTGTGGGATTGCAGTCACACGTCATCTAGACCAGATAAGGAAGGCATATTTCCTTTCCTAAAGGACATTTTCTTAAACTAGATAGGTTGTTACAACAAGCAATGATATTTGTTATGGCTATCAATGAATACTCTCCTGAAGGAATGGGCGGATATGCTGACAGTATAAGATAGGCGAGTGTGGGAGGAACCCTTATAGAATATCTGCACCAGCATAGACTAGCTGGGCCTAACAGACTTTCTGTCCATTATATTTCATCTACAGTGGAGGCAATAGGAGATTGTACATGTTGTTTCAAGTATTTGAGAATCTAAAAGAGATATATTTCTCACATTTGTACACAATGTACAGTTTAACAAGAGATCTTAAAATCAGTCTCTTCGTACAGCAGAACTTGAATGCTGCTAGACTGAATTATATTTGCCATTTTTCTGCTCATTGATACCTTCCTGCTTTTGTCCTCACTAGCAACTATTTAGCCAAATTTAGAATCAGCTGCAAGCATTTTAATCATACCAAGCTACATTTATGTTTAAATCAGCAAGGGATTCGGTACTGATTGCTGAGTTGCCCTACTGGAAACAGCTTTTCAGACACAAACAAGGGAGTCAATGGTGTAGTGCTATGGTCAATGGACTCGTAATCCAGAGGGCCGGGCTAGTTATCTTGGCTATTGATTCAAATAAGCATTGGATTCAATTAATGGATTTGAAATATAGACATTTTTGAGTGTTCCTGAAGCTGCACTCACCCAGACAAGTGGACAGTATTCACTCTTGTGCATTGTAGATGAAACTTCAATGAGTATAAAAGCCAAATCATCATTCACACCCAATTCAACAAGTTTTCAGCTCTTTAAGAACTTAGTGAAGTGATTAAACTATTTTCTGGTCCAAATCCCACTGAGACGGGATTTCTCTCGGAGTTTATTATTTCTTTTGTAGAAGAATCTTGGCTTTGTATATTCTGGAAAATTTCCTGAAAAGAAGATTCTAATGTTTTCTGCTCAATCTTTGTCAAACATGACTGAACAGAGAGTTCTTTTTGGGTGTAATCCTGCAAGCACAAGGTTTTAGTTGGGCAAATTGTAGAAAAGGATATGTAATTGACTATGAAGAGGTGGAAAATCATCCATTTTGCTTGGGAAAAAGTGAGAAATCTCCATTTTGACGGCAAGAACACAGGAAGACCACTGTATAGCATTTCTACTTAACAGAATTAAAGGCTTTAAAAGAAGGAAAACAACACAATGTTGCTTTACTGCACAGTTTGAATGCCTTGAAGCAAGGAAAATAAAAACAGCATTGCTATTTACAGCAATAACTGGAATGAGTGGGTTATGTTATGAAGGAAGGTTGGTCTGGCTAAACTTGTACCTGTTAGGACTTAGAAGAGCAAGAGATGAGTTCATTGAAACATACAAAATCCTGGGGTTTTGACAGTGTCGATGTGGAGAAGATGTTTCTTCTTAGAGAAGAATCTAGTACCAGGGATCCCTGTTTAATACTAAGGAGCCACCAATTTTAAACAAGAGGAGAGGTGACTTTTCTGACAAGTGTTTGCATCTTTGGAACTCTCATCCTGAAGAGGCTTACAATCAAGCCAGCCATGAATGGAGCAGGCCTGTGGGGCTGAATGGCCTATGGCTGCCCTCTATTCACATGTTGAAACAAAACAGCATATAGCACCATTGAGATACTGCAGAATTGAAAAGCTTAAAAGAAAGAAAAATAAATAATCACATTAGGAAGACATGTAAGGAAAATAATGCTACCTGCAAGATTTAATATCAAAGTAGGCCCAAAATCAAGCATAGCATTGAA
Organism: Chiloscyllium plagiosum; assembly: GCF_004010195.1. NCBI lineage: Eukaryota > Metazoa > Chordata > Chondrichthyes > Orectolobiformes > Hemiscylliidae > Chiloscyllium > Chiloscyllium plagiosum. The sequence continues at coordinate 99,465,950 of NC_057713.1, forward strand.
AACCTTGGAGAAAACGTTCCCGAAGATACAGAATTGATTTCAACTTAAATACATAATCATAAACGGAACAAGTAAATAGACACTATTGCATTCACAATGGCAATGCTGATGATGCTACAAATCAACATACTTTCTGCTGAAGATGTTCAACAAAAATTTTTTGACAAATACTAAAATTCTTGAAAGAACCAAAATTTGATGGAAGAGCTCCGCATCCAAAGGAATCCATAAAGAATTTCAATCATGATATCTATAGATCTGTTGAAAACTGTGACAATGGAGCATTGAAAACACAAGTCATAAGAGTTGGAATTGTTATTGGAATTATTGATGAGTCTTTGTCAGTTTTGATTCAGTCAAAAGAAGATTTGACTTTAGAGAAAGGTGTTTAAATTGTTCTGGAGGCAGCAACCAAGAAGAAATACAGACAAAAGGACAATCTTTTTATTGAAGAGCAACAGAACCCATCCACTTTGTGGTTTAAAAACACACATGGCAAGCTAAAATAAAGAGTTTTTCAAAGAACAAATACTAAGAGTCGGCATCAGTGCTGTGGATCATAAAAGCCTTACAAACACAAGCAGTGACCAGTTATGACAAAATAATGCTACATCTGGAGAAGTGCAAGTAACTTGTAGAGGCTGTGTAGAATTAGGATGAAGTTTCAAACCAGCAAAAGGTTAAAGGTTACTCATACAAAGACATTAATGTGATAGAACCTCCAGAATTAGAAAAGAAAATCCCAATACTATTTAGGGGAAATTGGGATCCAAACAACTTGAGTTTTAGATAACCTGTTTGTGTCAATGAGTGTCACCAATTTCAAATCTGACACAAGGGTGATGACCACTGCCCTGCCAGTTTGTATATCATGGAAGAAGAAACAGAAGTTACAGGCTACAGAGATAAAACTACAAAGTCCATGTGGCGTAACTCCCTAGAGTGTGATATTAGATTAGATTCCCTTTCAGTGTGGGAACAGGCCCTTTGGCCCAACTAGTCCACACCAGCCCTCCGAAGAGTAACCCACCCAGACCCATTCCCACTAACTAATGCACCTAACTGTACGGGAAATTTAGCATGACCAATTCACCTGACCTGCACATCTTTGGACTGTGGGAGGAAACCCACGCAGGGAGAATGTGCAAACTCCACACAGACAGTCGCCCGAGGCTGGAAACAAACCTGGGTCCCTGGCACTGTGAGGCAGCAGTGCTAACCACTGAGCCACCATGCCGCCCCATTACAAGGGAACCTGCAAAACAGTGTGTGAGATAGTGAGAGTGCATACATCATTCATAGTCAGGAAACATCATTCTTGAGCAAGATTTCATGTTTGCCCTCAACCTTGTTTAAAAGGATGAAGAAGTTGTACAGAACAGGAGTACCTTTGAGAAAGGTTACCATAAATTGTTCACAGAATTAGGGAAAACTTAATGCTAGATGCTGCATCATGTTAAAAGAAATTTATGTGTCTAGATACCCAGGAAGATTTCACATTCATTAATGAATCAAGTTCAGAAGCAAATTGAAGAAATAGCCAGATGGGGCATAATTTCTCTGGTGACAAAACCAATCAAATATGCATTGACCTAACACAGCTCAACACAGTGGATGATACACAGAAAAACAGCTGAGAGATATGATCAGAAGCTCCATACAGGTTTGAAATGCCTACAGGAAGATAGGCTTATCCTCAACAAGTGTGAATTTTCCAAGGAATCTATTCATTCCTTGGGACAGAATGTTGGCAAGAATGGAGTAATGCCAGGTCGACAGTAAATGAAGGTTGTTAATTAATGCCTCAGTCAGTTCATGATATACAAGGATTTCTAGGTATGGTAAATAATTGGTGAAATATTCTGCCTCATTTGGCAATAGCGACTGAATCCTTGAAGCAACTCCTCAGGAAGGCACAGGGAGGATACTGGGTCTCACATCAGGAGGATGCTTTCCAAAAGATCAAGGTCATCCTAACATCCACAGATGTCCCTGATCTACCACAATCCATCCTTTCCAACTTTCACAGCAGCTATGTTTCTGCTACAAAGTACAGAAGTAACGAGATGGTTGTTGGAAATCGGTATATTGTGCCTCCAGAGCATTGTCAGACTCTAAGAGACATTACATAGTTGTAAAGGTGGTAGCTCTCTGGTTATATGAGCATACAAAGAAATGTTCAGACATTGGTCTGAATGTGCTCAAGGAGATGGACCATAAACAATTGAGTTCCATAATAAATGATGAAGAGTGAACAAGGGTAACTCTACATGTACAGAGATTCTAATTCTGTCTCTCGAGGCTGGACAATGTGATAAAATATGTACAGGAAAAGCTACTAATGATGTTGGATACAGTCTCCAGAGTGAACATTTGACAGATTTACAACAAATGACAAGGAATTTCTTCATGAGATTGAATTGTATACTCATGCCACAGTGATATAGTAACCAGCAAGGTAAACATGCTCAATCAATTACAGTAGAAACAACAAAGGAAAGATTGAAAACTTATTAGTATTGGCCAGATCATATGCCAGTTGGTTGACCATGAATACCAATTCTGCTGGTGTTTGAAGAAAGGCCAGCCATTCCAGCCTCAGAGACAAGATATTCTGGACAAGTTACACCAAGGATATGTGAGGATTATCAAGTACAAAGCCAGGGCTGGGTTAAGTGTACGTTAGCCAGGGAACTTAAAGGAGAGTCAGCATGGATGCACAAAAAGGAAATCATGCTTGACAAATCTATTGAAATTTTTCAAAGATATAACTAATAGAATTGATAAAGGGAAACCAGTGAATGTGGTTTACTTGAACATTTAAATAAGATCCTACATAAGAGATTAGCATGTAAAATTAAAGCGCATGGGATTGTCTATAATTGACTGATATAGATAGAGAACTGGGAGAAAGTGAGGATTGCAGATACTGGAGATCACAGTCAAAACGTGTGGCACTGGAAAAGCACAGCCAGTCAGACAGCATCCAAAGAGCAGGAAAGTCGATGTTTCAAGCATAAGCTCTTCATCAGGAATGGACGGCGGTCAGAGTGGATGGTGGAGCAGATAGGTAGGAAGGAAAATGGACAGATAGGACAGTTCAAGAGGGCAGTGCTGAGTTGGAGGGTTGGATCTGGGACAAGGTGAGGGGAGGAGATTTGAGAAAACGGGTAAAATTGGCATTGATCCTGTGTGGTTGGAGCGTCCTAAGGCAGAAGATGAGGCTTTCTTCCTCCAGTCGTCAGGTGGCTAGGATTTGGCAGTGAAGGCGACTCAGGATTTGCATGTCCTTGGCAGAGTGGGAGGGGGAGTTGAAGTGGTCGGCCACGGGACGGTGGGGTTGTTTAATGTATGTGTCCCAGAGATGTTCTGTGAAACGTTCCGCAAGTTGGTGTCCTGTCTCTCCAATGTAGAGAAGACCACATTGAGAGCAACGGACGCAGCAGATAAAGTCTTTGGCGGTGCAGGAAAATTTCTGCTGGATATGGAAGGATCCGTCCTCACCTCCATCCAAGGCCCCAAAAGATTCTTTGGCTGTGCTCTTCCAGTGCCACACTTTTTGACATAGGGGACTGGCTAACAGACAGAAAACAAGCAATAGGAATAAATGGGTCATTTTCTGAGCAACAGCCAGTGACTAGTGAGGTACCATAGGAATCAATACTTAGACTCAAGATATTCACTGTATATATACTAATGATTTAGATGAGGGAGTTAAATGTAATGAATATAAGTTATCAGACAGCACAAAATTAACTGGGAGAATGAATGTTAGGAGGATGAAGAAAGCTTCTCTGTGATTTGGATGAGTTGAATACATGGACAAATGCATGACAGATGAAGTATAATGTGGTTGAATATGAGATTATCCATTTTGGTAGCAAAAACAGGAAAATGGATTATTATCAGATTGGAACAAATTGGGAAATGGAGAGGTGCAATGAGGGCTGGGAGTCTTCTACAGCAGTCACTGAAAATAAGCATGCAGGTGTATTCGACATGAAGAGGGCAAGTGGAATGTTGGCTTTCATAGCAAGAGGATAGCCATACAGGATGTCTTGCTGATAATTGTAAAAGTTGAAACTTTATTGCTGGAACAGCACAGCAGGTCAGGCAGCATCCAGGGCTTGCTGATAATTGTAAAAGCCATGGTGAGACCATACCTGGAGTATTGTCTGCAGTTTTTGTCTCCTTATCTGAGGAATAATGTTTTGGTTGTGGAGGGATTGCCACAAAGTTTTACCAGACTGACTCCTGGAATGGCAGGGTTGATATTGAAGGAAATGTGGATTGGTTAGAACAATATTTACTTGAGTTTAGAACAATGAGGGGGGATTTCTCACAAGCCTTTAAATTCCAATAGGACGAGACAGGGCAAATGTAGAAAGAATGTTCCCAAGGACCAGGGAGTCCAGAACCAAAAGTCACAGTCAAGGATATGGGGTTGGTCAATTTGGACTGAGATGAAGAGAAATTTCTTCATCCAGAGTGGTGAATCTTTGAAATTCTCTGCCACACAAAGCAGTTGAAGGAAAAACATTGAATGTTTTCAAGAAGGAGAAAGATATAGTTCTTCAAAATAAAGGGATCAAAGGGAATGGGGTGAAAGTGAGAGCACGGTACTAAGAAGGATAACCAGCTATGATTGTATTGAGTGGTGAAGCAGACTTGAGGGGCCAAATAGCCAACTCTTGTTCCTATTTTCTATGAAGGTGTGTACCTCATAGCTGACTGTAAAACTTACAGATAGCAAGAATGGATATCGCTTTCTGCTACTGCTTGGATCAGCTCAAGCTTCTTGCAAGAGAGAAGACTTTGAGGCAAACTATAGCAATTGTCTCCTATAAAGTGATTAGAACTTAATGAGTTAGTCTTAAAGAAAAACCGGCTCCAATTAGCCTATTATGTTTCGTGCATATATAAGTAGCCAATTTAGTGTGACTTGTGTAATAGAGTGCTGCAGTTGTGCATCTCAAGTTTAGCAGAGGAAGGAGAGACATACTTGGTTGCTTTCGCCTGAACAAGGCAGCTGATTGGTGAATAGGATTGGTGAGTATTTCTAGTCTTGTAAGTAATAATTGTCAGTTTGTTTTCAGGTCTCTAGTCTTTTTTTCTCTCCTTTTCTTATAAATTGCTTGATAGGTATAAGATTGATGCTGGTATATAAAAAAATACAAGATAGTGTAAAGAATGGAGATTCTTCAAATGATAATAGCAGTGATAGCAATGTGATTAATTAATAACAAATAAAATAGAGATAGCAAACTGGATGATAAATCGTATTTGCAGCGTGTGGGAGCTGCTGGATACCATATGATCGATTCTATCCAGAAATGTAGCAAGTATCTACAGCCCAAGCAACTTTAGATCCAAATTGAGGAGCTAGGGTCCGAACTGAGATACTGCACTACATCGGGCAGGGCTGAAGTCTAGGAAGCTGTCATACCTCTTAAACTTGGTCATTCAAACGTGTACTATGATCAAGAACAGGAAGGTGTGATTGTAGGTGAGGCAGGTATGGGGGCAGCTCTCAAGCAATCTTAGCCACTGCAATTATCCAACAATTACAAGATCTTGATAACTGAGTGAGGACTGGGACGAAGGTGAGGAAACTGGTCATTATACCTGAATACAGGGAGCTGTTCAAGTAGAGTGGACGAAATAGGAAAATGTAGTAGTGGTCAGGAATGGTAACATTAGGAGGATAGATAATGTTCTCTATACCTGTGAGCATGAGTTTGAAAGGCATGCTGCCTGCCCTGTGCCAGGGTTAAAGACTCCTTGTGGCCAGAGAGTAACATGGAGTAAGAGAGGAGTGATCCAGTTGTCATTGTCCACGTTGGTAATAATTACATTGTTAAAACTAGAAAGGAGGTGCTACACAGATTACTCATCTTTAGACTAGTCTCTTTCAGAACCCTGTCTAAGAGAATGCTACTCTTTCCACAATGCCCAGTATAGTCTTAACATCCTCTATACAGGCAGATTCTGCTGGTATTTCTGAAAAGAGAGACATGTTACTGGATCTCCTCGCCTTGCATGCTTTAGATAAACAAAAGCATGCCATATTTTGAATGACTGCAGCAATTTATACTGCAGGAGAAAAGTGTATTGATTGGTTGGCAAGTCAACTCTGTTTGGCTGAGGCATTACGTGGGAAAAGCAGCGGGGATTTGGAGGCACCTCATGCCCTCGGGTAATTCAAAAATACTGCAAGGCTCGAACGTAATCATTTCATTTTTGAGAACCAGTACTTAACACTAACTGATAATCTAATATTTCTGTTTGTGTGATTTTGCTGTGTGCAATTTGGCAGCCATGTTTTCTCCATTACCAAATTGACTACACTTCCAAATTTCATTGAATGGATAGGGAATGTTGAGAAAGCTGTCACAAAGAAGCAAGTTTTTGCTACTTGCTGCACTTTGCCCAGTAATCATACTGGGTTTATTTCAGAAAAGGCTAGATATTTAAAGACTTTTCAAATGACCTTGTTGCAGCTGGAGAATTATATCCAGGAGAATATGAAGGCCGAGATGGTTCAGATCCAGCAGACTGCCGTTCAGAATCACACAGCTACTATCCTGGAGATTGGTACCAATCTGCTGAGTCAGTCAGCAGAGCAAACACGCAGACTCACAGATGTGGAAACACAGGTAAGATCCCACTGGGGATGGCGGGAGTGAAATGTTGTTGATGGGGGGGGGGAGGGGGGAAGTGTTTGGGAGGAAGGATCAATCAGCTGCTGCAAGAGCTACAACATGCTTCAGAGCTTCATGCTTAAACTGGGCCAAAATAACACACACACACACTCTTTAGCACCTCATTCCAAATTAAATAAGAGCCTTAAAAAACATTCACTGGCAGAGATCACACAAGTCTGAGTGATTCTTGCAAATATGTCTCTGGTATCTTTATCTGGTTACAGCATATTGTAAGAATTTTGTTTAAGTTGGTTTGTGAGAGTGATCAGCCCAACTGGCACGGAAACAAAGCTGAGGAAAATGTCAATAAATAGTTTAAGATTGTGGGGATTCTAAAGCTGGTCCTGAAGGAACGGGTCGATTTTCATAGTCTTTGTGTTAACATGTAATACTCATCACATTTAGTCATTTATTTTTCAACTCTTTCTGTGTGGGTTGGGGTTGGTGGGGACTGGAATGGCGAGCTTGTTGTCAGAGATGAAGAAATGAAGAATTAACCCATAAATGTAAAAACTCCCACTTTAAGATGATGCCAAAGTGCCAGCAGGAACCGGGGTGGAAGGACTGTTGTTCTGAACTTTTTATTTCCTTATTTTTAAAATATTTTTTCCCTAAAAACTTATATTGAAGAATCTGTATCGAGGTACCATGTACCTAAAATGGTGCTGTTAGTGCGACTTGTAAACTCTTCACTGTACTCATTTGAGTACATGTGACAATAAAGCTAATTCAATTTAATGTAACATCAATCATTCTAACAAATAGCATTATATTTTCCATCTGAAGAACTCTCTGGGGTTGGTTGGTGACTAGAGGACAAACATTGAGGATGATTGACGAAAGAACTAGGGATTGAGATGAGGGGAAATAAAATGATCTAGGAGAAAGTGAGGACTGCAGATGCTGGAGATCAGAGCTTAAAACTGTGTTGCTGGAAGAGCGCAGCAGGTCAGGCAGCATCAAAAGAACAGGAGAATCGAAGTTTCGGGCATAAGCCCTTCTTCAGGAAATAAAATGATGCAATGATTTGGAATGAGCTCTCTGGAGGGACTCCGCTAACTGGCTCCCAGTTTCTCTTCCCTACACCCCTCACTGTTTTGGACTCCACCATCATGCCCTCCCACCATCATGCCACAACCCAGCAGCCTTAATTCCTGGGTAGCAGATACACACACTCTCACAGTTGCACATAGATGTACACACATGCACATACGCAGACAGATAGACACACACAGCCCAATCACACTCAATCATTAACCGTTTCAGAGTGTCACTCGTACAGACACCTAAAACATTCTTTCAGCCCGTGGATCAGTGTAGAGTTCCAGGTTTTTGCTGGATTTATGGTTTGAACTTTTCTGATGCAGCATTACCATTTCCAAATGACTTCCCAATCACCCATTAGAAATTCAATCTGGTGAGTATCCTTTATGAGCTTAGGATGTGAACACCTAAGACCATTCACGGAAATAAATTAACTGAATGCAGCCTGGGTTTATCCATACCCACTGAACACGTTTTCCTTTGTGTGCTGGGGGGGGGGGGGGGCGTCGCTGGGGAGTTGGGAATAGGATCCCTAACCCAGAAACACTGAGGTTAACACTCATAATGTCACATTTGGCTGAGTGATGGCAATGTTATGATGGAAATGCATATCCAGGATTGTAGAGTCTAAGTGTGTCTATTGAATAAAGATACAAGCCATCATGATCTAATTGAATGCCAGAACAGATTTGATGGGCTGAGCAGCCTCCTCCTATTCCAGTGTTCCTTGATCAGCTGTCACAATGCAAAAAATGTATAAAAGCTGTACATTCCTTGTCCAAATGGTAGCATAATGAACAACAATACAGGAATTTTGCCATGTTCTTTTTATCGCTGTTGATTATTAATTACTTTAAAAAGTTTCTGTGAATAACTGTTTCATTCTGACATGCTATTAAGAGAAAATAAGTAATTCACAGGAATAATGATTTATGAACTTACATTTAGGTCTTGAACCAAACCTCAAGACTCGAAATTCAGCTTTTGGAAAATTCCTTGTTTACATACAAGCTGGAGAAACAACTGATTCTTCAAACCAATGAGATCTACAAGCTGCATGATAAGAACAGGTAGGTTCCGTCGATCTGTGAGATTGAGTCATTGACACTGCACTGCTTGATGATAAGAGGCAGCTTACAAAGTTCCCATTTCTGAAAGAAAAGTGGGGAGAATCTCACACTAGGTAATAGCTCAAGAAGACTGATGGCAAATGAGCAATCCTCAATAATTGAGCAGGCTTCTGATTTGCCAACATAAGTTTTGCACGGAAAGGTTTCACCCTTGGGTTGACGACGGAAATCCTAATTTCTTCAGCAGAAAATGCTCATTTGTCATTGTACAGATCAGGCAATAATTGTTGCAAGTGGTGTGGATAGTTTGACCATTGTCAGCTTCCCTGAACTAAAATATATCTAGTTACATTATTACAGACTCAATCTGTACTCATTTGAGTACATGTGACAATAAAGCTAATTCAATTTAATGTAACAATCTGCGGTTGTCACATCATTAGGGCCAATGTTCTCCCAATTGCTTCTTGGAGTGCATGGGAGATTTATTTAGGTGTATGGTCTTTTAAAATTTTTTTGCACATCCATGCATATATCTTACAAAGGATTGAGCTGTGCATGAACTATACGGGCTTTTAGATTCCTGTGTAATGCATTAGTTGGAACTGGAGCCTAACAACCATTCAGCAAGCAGAAAGAAAAGCAAAAGTTTCCATTTCTATATAATTTTTCACAAATTTTGGATAGCTCAAAGAATTTGACAGCCAATGATATACTCCTGAAATGTTGGCACTGTTACAATGTAGGAAACACAGCAGCTAATTTTCACCCAACGAGATTCCACAAACAGCCATGTGTTCTATCCAGATAATTTCTTTAAAGATATAGGTTTAAACAGTACATGTTGACCCAGGGAGAACTCTGCAGCCCTTCTTTCATTAGTGCCATTGAATCTTTTACTACCTCAGAAGGCAGGTAGGAACTTATTTTAATAAATCATCAGAAAGACAGCACCTCTGACTGTGCAGCAGCTCTTCTGTCTTGCCATGCGAGTGTTAGCCTGGATTTTGAGGTTGGATATGAACCCACAACTCTCTGACTCACAGGAGAAGGTGGCACCAGTGACCCAGCAAAGGGAATACAGACGGTGGATAATAAGTCAATCAAGAAAATGCAAGTTATGAGGAGAGTCCAAGTTCTTTTTGTACAGGAATAGGATGGCTGATATAGAGAATATCCCTCATGTTTGAGAATGTCCAGAGAGTTAAATGCAACTTGCAATGCTATTGGGTATGAACCAGCTATGACATAATTCTCTCCAGCAGTAAGTAAAAGGGGTGTATTACAGCCAATACACCCCACATACACTGACACCATCCTCAGTTAAACTCAACCAGATGTTTAGCTCCATCATTGAATCACAGCACTGTATTACGGAGAAGGAGGACATTCAGCTGTCTGTGTCTGTGTCAGCTTTGCGAAAGTGCTATCCAATCAGTACCAGTTTCCAGCTCTTTTCCCAAAGGCTTGTACATTTTCCCTTTGAAATATTTATTCAGTTACCTGTTGAAAGTTATTATTGTATCTAAGTCCCTCCAGGACACCCATTCCAGATCATTGCATCATTTTATTTCCCCTCATTTCAATCCCTAGTTTTTTTGTCGATCATCCTCAATATTTGTCCTCCAACCAACCAACCCCAGAGAGTTCTTCAGATGGAAAGTATAATGCTATTCATTAGAATGAATAATGTTGCATTAAATTGGATTAGCTTTATTGTCACATGCATTCAAATGAGTAGTGAAAAATTTACAAGTCACACTTAACGGCACCATCTTAGTTACATGGTACCAAGGTACAGATTCTTCAATACAAGTTTTTGGGAAAAAAGAATTAAAAATTAAAGAGATAAAAAGTTCAGAACAACAGTCCTTCCACCCCAGTTCCTGATGGCACCTAGCCTCCAGTCTGCACTAAACCTTGACTCCAGACTGCCATGTTATTGACTAATTCCATAATGGAAGCTAAGAGGATTTTCAACCAGTCATTTGGGAGAAAAAGGGATGAGTGAAGTAACTTTGGACTGAGAGACCACAATGGTTCACTCTGAATCCATCCACACTAAATATTAAACAGATAGTGAAGTTATTTTATCCTGTACAGATTCACCTCAAAATTACAAGTCTGTCACATGCAGAATATCCCTAATGAACAGCCCTGACTTGTTCCACAACTTTGTTAGTAACTGTAAGGGGAAAGGTACAGGTGAAGGGAAAAAGGAACATATATCTTACAAAGGATTGAGTTGTGCATGAGCTACGTGGGGCTTTTAGGTTCCTGTGTAATGCATCCTGTACAGGTGAAGGGGGAAAGGAACATTCTAATTGAGTAAGCGAGGGAGGAGGAACATAAACCAGTTGGGCCAAGTGGCCTGTTTCTGTGCTGCGCAACAAATTTTCTTCCAATGAAGCACCAATTCTACCATTTGGAATTAACAAAAAAAAATTGGACAGTTTGAAGAGAAAACTTTAATTGGAACCTGAGACAGTTTTTATTTCTAGAACCCATTTGCGCAACCCGCACAGCACTTGATGCCATTAATCAATCTGTGCTTTGAGTTAATGAGCACTTCACAAGGGTAACAATACAGGAATGTTTGGCAGCCATGCTGAAATATTTCTGCTCACTTTGTCAGCATCCTCTGGTTACTTCTGTTTTAAATACCCTGGATGGAACATTGTTAACTCACTCTAAGCATAAAGAAACTGCACTTTGAGATTTCAGTGCAGTGGGGGGAAAAGCAGAGAAGGAGGTGGTCAGAATTCTAGTCTGAGGTTTCCTCGTCTGAGGTGTGAAGCTGACCACTTTATTGTTCCTGAATTGGTGACTGGGTGGAGGGAGCAGAGCAGAGTTAATCGAATTCTAGAGCTCAATGATGAAGAAATATTTAATGAAAAATTGCCTTTGAAAATCCCCAGGTTTTGAAAAATTACTTAGTTTTCTCAAAGAGGGAAATATGATACTTCTTCATTAAAGTTGGTTTGTTTCCAAGATCACTTAAGCAAGTTTGGGCATTATTTTGACAGATGAGAACTTTACTTACCAATGTCATTTCTAAATTCTGGATTGATATCAACTTTAAGAATCGTTGTTACTGTGGTATTCGATGTAGCTCTGGAACTTTCCTTTCTCAGCCCTAGTTTTCGTTATTCCCAATGATACATGACTAAAGCAAAAAGAATGCGGTGACTGAGAATTTAATATATTGCCTTGCATTTGAAGAAAGACTTCTATTTTTCAACCACATTTGCCACCTCAGGACATCCCAATGTTCCATATTACCAATGAAATACCTTTTTGAGGCATGTTACTATTGCAGTGTGGGAAATGCAGCAGCAAATGTGTTCACCATAAGTGCCCACAAACAGCAATATTAATAAACAGACAATCTGATTTAATGTTGATGGTTGGAATCAAGGTAAATTGGACAAAAAGCATCTGATGATTTTTTTTTGTTTGGAGAGATGTCTGAACCAGGGAAATTGATTGCCAACAATTTTGTGCTGATATAACATATAAAAAATGCAGTATCTTATTATGTTGCATGTTTCCATGTTAAGCACATATTTGTTTACATAGAAAGTAAACACATTGCTTTTTGGATGTTTACATATCTGAAAATTATAGGCCTTTAATAAAATTCCTTCTCTGTCAAGAGCTGACCATTGTAATGTTCCCTAAAGCTGTTTACCAGCACAGCATAGAACAGATTAAAGAAATATGCATTGAAATATGGCAATGTTATCTTCATTTAGGTTTCTTTTAAACTGTTCAGTTTCTTCAAGTTACGATGGAATTCCTGCCCCTCAGGTTTCATTGCAGATTATCTAACAACTATCAGTACAGATCCCACAAAACAGGATGTCAGTGCAGATCCCTTATTATGGGCTCTGTATCACATATCCATGCTGATCCCCTATTACAATCAACTATCAATATAGGTACCTCAGTACAGACTCCCTGCTCCAATCCCTCAGTATAGATCCCTAGTCTGGTCCCTCAGTAACGATCCTGGAAAAGCGCAGCAGGTCAGGCAGCATCCAAGGAGCAGGAGAATCGACGTTTCGGGCATGAGCCCTTCTTCAGGAATCCTGATTCCTGAAGAAGGGCTCATGCCCGAAACGTCGATTCTCCTGCTCCTTAGATGCTGCCTGACCTGCTGCGCTTTTCCAACAACACATTTTCAGCTCTGATCTTCAGCATCTGCAGTCCTCACTTTCTCCTGAGTACAATCCCTCAATACAGACTCCCTAGTACGATCCCTCAGTATAGACTCCCATTTTAACTATTAGTACGGTGCCTCAGTACAAACTCCTTATCAACTATCAGTACGGGTACACGTTACAGGCTCTTGATATTACAGACTCCCTATCAAGCATCAGAGCCGATCCCTCATTTCTAGCTCTTTTATTTTCATTTGCCATTGTTCAGGCTAGGAATCCAGCCAGCTGAAAAATAATCAGCATTTTTCCTTCTCTTTGTAATTCTCCTGTACCAATTCTAAACTCCGATAAAGCTGATTTGATCTGTTGCCTGTCTCCACATCTGTTGTGCAATGAAAGTGCTAATTTAAACCTTGAGGTGGTGAGACAATGTGATTTGTTATTCATCCAGGGTCATATTACATATTCTCAGGACTCCTCTGTAGACCGCAGTCTAGTAAAATCCAAATGTGTATTGAAATTTATAAAGAGCCATGTCTGCAGAATATTTGCACGCTGAATTAATAATGTAAATTACTCCACAATATATGCATACAAAGACAGTGTACTTGCACTGGACAGAGAGTTAACTCATCCTTGTTATATTGCAGTAAACAGCGGTCTTAAAATTGTATAAATTACTAATGTTTTGTGTTCAATAAACTTGTCAACTTGCCTGTCACCTGTACCTTGTTGTGAATTGAATTGAATTGAATTTATTGTCACATGTACCAAAGCACAGTGAAAAGCTTTGTCTTGCGAGCAATACAGGCAGAGCACAGAGTTAAATAGCATAGATAAGTAAATAGGTAAACAGCAGCAAAAACAAAAACACAGATACAGGCGAATGTTAGGAGTTTGTGAAGTCAAATGTCTCAAGTCTATCCTATACTAAATTGCATATTAGCTCCATATTAAATGAGGGGTTAAAGTGAGGCTCCATGCCCTTTCTCAGGTAAATGATCTCATGGCATATATCTTGAGGAAGAACAGAGAGTTCTCCCTGGTGTCCCAGCCAATATTTATCCCTCAACCAACATCACTAAAACAAAATTAGCTGGTTATGAATTGCATTGCTGTTTATGGGATCTTGCAGTGTTCACTGCTGTGTTTCCTACATTACAACAGTAACAACACTTGAAAAAGTACTTAATTGGCTCTAAAGGATTTGGGAACTCCAGTGGAGGTGATGAAAGGTGCTATACAAATGCAAAATCTTGCTTTTTTTCAATCCTTCTAATCTCCACTTCCTCAGCTTTCTGGAACAGAAACTTCTAGAAATGGAAGGCCGACGTAAAGAGGAGGTCGAGACGCTGAGGCAGGAGAGGAGCAGCCTCCAAGACCTGGTCCTCCGTCAGAGCCGGGTCATCGATGAGCTAGAGGCAAGATTGAACCGAGCTACTGTCAACAACACCAGCTTGCAGAGACAACAGCAAGAGCTGGCAGACATGGTGCAGAATCTTCTGAAACTGGTGTCACAAGGAGGAGGAGGTGAGCGAATGCTCTAAGTAGTCACTCAGGAAGCACGTGGTTCCTCAAAAGAAAGAGTCAGACTGAGAGCCGAGCCCTCAGAGATGGTTGGAGAGAGACATCCAGCCAATGCGTCTGAGTGCAACATCCCTTGTTGTATGTCTATGGTAGGACTTGTCCTGTTTTCAACATGGGAATCAGATAAAAACAAGGCTGGTCCAAGAACTGTAAGGATCATACCTGGCAGAAGGTATGGACAGGATGGGGCTTTATTCTTTTGAAAGGAGGAGGCAGAGGGCTGACCTAAAATGTATAATATTATTAATGGCTTTGATGGATCAGATACAGAGTGTGGATCAACTTGGGTAAAGATTTAAACTTGGGGCTCTCAGCTTAAGATAGTCACTAAGTAATTGAAATCAGGAATAAAAACATATTTTCCAAAAGATTCATAAGAAAGTCGATCTCACTACCATGAGTGGTTGAAGTGAACAGTGCATGGAAAAGGAGGCTAGATAAGCATAGGAGGGAGAGGGGAATAGAGGACGAGAAAGTTATATTTTGGATGAGGACGTTTCACAGGAGGCTCGAATGGAACATAAACAGTATCATGGACCTATGTAATGCTAAATTGATGCTCCTCTTTATATTTTTCTTTTCACTTCTTCCTCCATTATCCTGCACAGCTCACAACAATTCCATCTGGGAGACCAAGGCAGTCAGCTCCATTTTGTGAGCTCTGATTAATTAATCTCCAACGCCAGTTTCTACAGGGAATAAGCAAATGCTGTCTTGTTTGCTATCTTCCTGGAGAACATCTTGGCTTCCTCTTTGCAGTCGTGCCTTGAGGTGGAGAATTGTGATGCTGTCAATTCCATTCTGAATATTAAACATATAAGGAATAAAACCTTTCTTTGGGAAGTTTTGCAGTATTACTCTATTAATGTTCATCAAATGTACACTTCTATAGTGACCATCACAGCCAAAGAAATACTCGTTGAAGCATAATCAGTGTTGTAATGTAGGAAACATGACAATTAGTTAGTGCACAGCAAGATCCCACAGATAGCAATGTTATAAATGCCAGTCAACCTGTTTTTGTTCAGTGATGTTGATTTAAGAGATAAATATTGATAGGGTGCGGAGGCTAATTCTGCTGTCCTTTTTTAAAGTATTAACTGTGGGATCTTTTACACCCAGCTGAGAAGGCAGCTGAGTGGCTCGAATTAATGTCCCATCTGAAAGTCAACAACTCTAATGGTGTGACACTTCCTCAGCACAAACCCTCTGAAAGTGTAGAGTTCCCTCAGTACTGTACTGACCCTCTGAAAATGTAACACTCCCTCAGTACTGACCCTCTAACAGTGTAGCACTTCTTCACAACTGATGCTCTGACAGTGCAGCACTCCCTTAGTACTGACTCTCTGAAAATGTAATAATCCCTCAGTACTGACCTTTGGACAGTGCAATGATTCCTCAATACTGACCCTCTGACAATGTAACACTCCCTCAGCACTGACTGCCTGACAGTGCACCACTCCTCAGTACTAACCCTCTGTCAGTGTAGCACTCCCTCAGTACTAACCTTCTGTCAGTGTAGCACTCCCTCAGTACTAATTCTGATGCAACAGTATTCCCTGAGTACTGACCATCTAAGAGTACAGCGCTCCCTCAGCACTGATCAGTGAAGCACTGCCGCTAATGCAGTTGACTCAGCGTCCAACCCAGACCCCCATAATCAGTGCCATAGCAACATTATTCTTGTTTGCCTCTAAGAGAATTCTGCTGTAAAACCAATATACTGTTCTCCCTGTCACACAATTGAGTCATGGTATATGAATTTCAGTGCTGGTGTGATGTCAGTTATGTAAGTCATACATCCCAAAGTCTGGAGGATTACATCAAACAGCATATCCCTTCAAATGTTCACAACAAATACGATATTGACTGTACACAGCCAGCCTATGTAAAGCATACAACATAATGTCAATCATTAGGTGTGATTTGGCAATTGAATAATATATCTACTACAGAATCTTGAGTGTTTGAAGAATTATTCTGTCAACCAATTTAAGATTGTTAGTTGAGATTTCAGCACTTGGAAAGTGTGCTCTGGAAGTTACATATCTTAATACACAGTGCCCTTTTCTTTGAAGATAGGAAGAACATACACATTGCACCCATTTCAACGCAACAAAATAGTTGAAAGCCATTTTCTGGCTCATCTCTCAGAGTAATGCCTTGACCAGTCCGAGCCAACCTGTCTTGTTTAAAATTTAACCAAATCTTTGCTGTTAACTGTCAATTAACATTAACTGGTTCATCTCCAATAAACAGAGAACACTTGCAAACCATTCATCTCCTTCATAGAGCATAAATATTGTTTTCCTTTTGGTATTTCCTTCAACTTTCCTGTTATCCAGACATGTATTGGTCTCTAGTTTCATGCTTTAACTCGCCAGAGTTCAATTTAACATTTATAGCGAATAAACAGAAGTATCCAAGGAAAATTGAAAATAAACATTAACTTTTTGAACAACATGTGACTGTCCTCCCATGTTTGTACATTGCAGTGGCCTGAAGCTTATGTTTTAGCTCCTAGAGACTCTGCTGTAGCAAGCCCTGTTTCAATGTTTGGTTTCCAATTACAAACCTTTAAATTTTATTTTTGGTCCCAATCGGAAACTCTTCTCTCGCATCTTTCAGTTTTCGGTTCTTCTAGTGAATAGTTTGTAACCTGCAGTCAGACAATCTCAAGTGTAACTTCACTGATATCAGTGTTTGATCTTGGTTAAACATTTTCTGTGGTAACTTGAGTCTTTTTATTTTCTGTTGGGTTTCAGTCCTGATTAAGCATTTGCATCAGAAATCTTGTTTCCTGAATTTCCTGTTTTCTTTTGTGTTTTCACTCATTGTTTATTTGCCCAGTATGAGATAACTTGAAAGGTGACTGAACATTTCAATCCAGGATGAGTACCCAGTGAGTGACATGTACCTGTTCTCCATATTGCTCTTATTGCCTCCATTGAATTGCTTGAAGAACAGAGTGTCTTCTACACATTCCAAGTAGCCTCCTAAGTATGGAGTCAGTGCAGCTGCCACGATCCAATGATCAAAGTGACAACTATAACATTCAGTTTCCATTGTAGCCTGAGTGGCAGGCTTAGAACACATGAGCTGGGAGGGTAATATGAGCCGCCCCTGATCTCTGACTATCCCATTGCAGATTTTTGATGGGCAGAGTAGTGATGACAGATGAAACTCAATGTTCTCCTGCTTGTCACCTTGCACCTGCTCTGGTTCCACTTAAAGGTCATCGGGTGATGCGTTGATCCCAAGCAGTACACCTGGAGTTTCTCGGGAATGCTTTCAAACATCTTGTCTTTGCCGCTGTGCAATTGCAGCGGCCAATCCTAGACCAGGGGGAGAGTTTACCTGTAAGCTTTGCCAGCTTTCCCATACTTGGAAGGACATTTGAAGGGAATTGCAGCAGTCTAAAAATGCAACTGTGTTTGCCTTCTTAATTAAATCCAATTTCAGGGCTCAGCCCACAGCCTATGCCATTTTAAGTGATGAGGAGGCACGGTGGCACAGTGGTTAGCACTGCTGCCTCACAGCGCCAGAGACCTGGGTTCAATTCCTGCCTCAGGCAACTCTGTGTGGAGTTTGCACATTCTCCCCGTGTCTGTGTGGGTTTCCACTGGGTGCTCTGGTTTCCTCCCACAATCCAAAGATGTGCAGGTTAGGTGAATTGGCCATGCTGAATTGCCCATAGTGTTAGGTGAAGGGGTAAATGTAGGGGAATGGGTCTGGGTGGGTTGCTCTTCGGAGGGTTGGTGTGGACTTGAAGGACCTGTTTCCACTCTGTAAGTAATCTAATCTAAAAAAAAGATACAAATTGTGGCAAATATTGTTTAAAAACTTCATTATTTCCTAAGGCAATCAATTTAATTAAAAAGGCTCTGATTATCCATGATAGCTTATGATGAGTGCACAGGAAATGATACCATAGTCGTAATGTCACTGGTCAAGTAATAGTGAACCCCAGGCACGTGCTCTGAGGCTTTGGGCTCAAATTCCACCATGAACCCTAATGATAGTGACTATGAATCTATCGTTGATAGTCGTAGAAACCCATTCAGTTCACTAATGTCTTTTCAGGGAAGGAAATCTACTATCCTTACCCAATCCAGTATGCCTCCAGATCCACAACTATTTGGTTGACTCTTAACTGCTGTCTGAAATGGCCCAACGGACTACTCAGTTTGAGACAATTAGATCAATAAATGTTGACTTTGTTTGTGATGTCTACATCCAATGAAAGAATAAAACAAAACTCTCTGGTTTGTCTGGTTGAAAGTTGGCACCTCTGATCGTGCAGCTGTCCCCCGTTACCCCCCTAGGAGTGTCACCCTGAAATACGTGCTTGCGTCTCCAACTTGGGACTTGAATTAGCAACCTTCTGACTTAAAGATGTGCGTGTTATCCCCGACCTTAATATCGTAACAGGGACCCCAGTTTGTGTTTCTTGTTCGATACTCATCCCTCTTCCTAACTCAGGGGTGCTGGAGACAATCCTGTGGCATCTATTTGCAATTCTGAGAGCAGCTAATGCCACTCAATTGTCTGAGTTATTCCTGTGACACAACGACCCAAAGTCCCTAGTGCTTTTAGGTCAAGGGAGGCCAGTAGTGAAACACAGAAAATCATTGTCAATGAGCCCATTTAAAGAAATCACCCCATAGCTGAGAT
This sequence comes from Chiloscyllium plagiosum, assembly GCF_004010195.1. Lineage (NCBI taxonomy): Eukaryota > Metazoa > Chordata > Chondrichthyes > Orectolobiformes > Hemiscylliidae > Chiloscyllium > Chiloscyllium plagiosum. The sequence goes on from NC_057713.1 coordinate 99,485,192, forward strand.
TCAATAACATACTTGTCAGGTCCGTGGCAGTAGGCCTTTCCCTATTATCACACTGGCAGGTATAATGGGGCCAAGTCTGACAGAGATGTGGCTGCAGCAAATGCAAATTATAATTTGATGGATTTATTCCAAGTTCTTCAAGTCATTTTGCTTTAGAATCAGAGGTGGAGTGGTGAGTTGGCATGGAGACAATAGACAATAGACAATAGGTGCAGGAGTAGGCCATTCAGCCCTTCGAGCCTGCACCGCCATTCAATATGATCATGGCTGATCATTCCTATTCAGTATCCTCTTCCTGCCTTATCTCCATAACCCTTGATTCCACTATCTTTGAGAGCTCTATCCAACTCTTT
>NC_057713.1:99486320-99513129 GCF_004010195.1 Chiloscyllium plagiosum
GCTTTCTGAAAGTCCAGGTATACTACATCTACTGGATCTCCCTCGTCCATCTTCAGAGTTACATGCTCAAAAAATTCAAGAAGATTAGTCAAGCATGATTTCCCTTTCATAAATCCATGCTGACTCTGTCCTATCCTGTTACTACTATCCAGATGTGCTGTAATTTCATCCTTTATAATAGACTCCAGCATCTTTCCCACCACTGAGGTCAGACTAACTGGTCTATAATTTCCTGCTTTCTCTCTCCCACCTTTCTTAAAAAGTAGTATAACATTAGCCACCCTCCAATCCTCAGGAACCGACCCCGAATCTACCGAACTCTGATAGAGACGGTTGCATAGTGGCAATATCATGAGGCTAGTAATTCAAAGGAAGTTCCAGAAGTTCAAATCCTGCTACAGCTGCTGGAGGAAATTAAATTAAATGAATTCACAAACCTGGAAATTAAAGCTGGGAATGGTGACCATGATGACTATCATGAGTTGTCATTCATAACCTGTCCAGTTCTCATTTATGGGAAGGAAATCTGCCGACCTTACCTTGTGTTTCACCTGGATGCCAATAAGCCCTCAACATTATGTTATAAGATTCATTGCAAGTACGATCCTGTTGCCATAAAGCCGGATGGTTCGTCAACAATGAGTCTGGAGCGTTGGGATTCCACAAGACCTTGGAGTGCAGGTTCATAGTTCCTTGAAAGTGGAGTCACAGGTAGATAGGATAGTGAAGGCAGAGCTTGGTATGCTTTCCTTTATTGGTCAGAGCATTCAGAATAGGCGTTGGTAGGTCATGTTGTGGCTGTACTAGACATTGGTTAGGCCACTTTTGGAATATTGCATGCAACTCTGGTCTCCCTCTTGTCGGAAGGATGTTGTGAAACTTGAAAGGGTTCAGAAATGATTTACAAGGATGTTGCCAGGGTTGGAGGATTTGAGCTGTAGGGAGAGGCTGAATAGGCTGGGACTGTTTTCCCTGGAGCATCGGAGGCTGAGGTGTGACCTTATGGAGGTTTATAAAATCATGAGGGGCATGGATATGGCAAATAGACAAAGTTTTATCCCTGGGTTAGGGGAACCCAGAACTGGAGGGCATAGATTTAGGGTAAGAGGGGAAAAATTTAAAAGGGACCTAAGGAACAACCTTTTCACGCAGAGGGTGGTAGGTGTATGGAATGAGCTGCCAACAGAAGTGGTGGAGGCTGGTACAATTACAACATTTAAAAGGCATCTGCGTGGGTATATGAATAGGAAGGGTGAGAAGCATATGGGCCAAATGCCAGTGCAAATTCATGGAGGTGGAGGTGAGTTTGGGCCCAGTACTAGACTCAGCAGCAGCTGCATCGGCAGGGTGAGCCCATTGCGGACTCATGGTGGCGGCGGCAGAGTTGGGTTTTGGCCGGTACTGTACCCGGCAGCATCAGTGATGTCTGCATTGGCGAGGACTCAGAATGACGAGAGGATATTGGTGGAGACAAGATGGTGCTGAAGAGTGGCGACCCTCATTCCAGCGGCAGCAGCGCGGCAAGGGGGTCTCGTGCCTGGCCACTAGGCCCATGACCCGTGACGGAGCACTTAACAAGAAGCACTGTGAGGTTTAACACTTCCTTTATTTCTTCATTTTTCCACCTCTGTATTTTATATTTTGGTTTATATTTCTGTGTTTTAGGATAGTGCGAGAGAGTGATGACACTATACAACACTTTTCATTGTATTTTGTAACAAGAAACAAGTGACAATGAATAAATAAATAAATTAAATCAACACTTCAGAGTACAGTCCATGGGCAGCAACTGCCTGCACCCTCAGTTACTGAGATTGGATCAGTAAAGCACCAGCCTCACATCATCATGGCACATTTTGGACTCTTTTCTGATATAGTAGGCCACTTTGTGCACAGGGATACATACTGATCTCGTGCATCAGAAAAGGAAGCATCTCAGGATCTTAGCTTGCCGTTAGTACTTACTCACTGTTTGCATGCTTGGGTGCCCATAGTACCTATACCTTGCCTTGCTTTTTCTGCATTGCCATTTTATTCAGAACTCATAGGCTCACAGTAGTTCTGTGTTGCCTGGTCTTTTAGCAAAGAAACAAAGCTAGACATCTTGTAATATTTGCAAAATGATTGTCGAGGCAGCAGAAATGTTGCTGTACAGAACTGTGTTACGTCAGTCTCACACATACACCATCTGCCAGCAGCTTACACAACAAGCATTCAGCATGTGCTTCAGCGAAAGGGCTATATCTCACAGGCTGAAGGGAATAGTCCTCCATCAAGCCAAGTGATACTGCTGCAGTCGGTCAAGGGCATCATCCTTATCTCTGTCTGGTAGCTTGAACATGGCTACTTGGCCAACCAAAGCATTCAGGGTCAGGGATTCTGTTTCATTTCAATCTGGAGAGTGGGTCATGGTTAGTTCAGTGTAACCAGTCCGTGGTTTAGTGGTAAGCCATGTGCGGAACAGCACAGAGATCAGTTAGAGGCCTAGTTAATCATCAATCAGGCTGTCATTGTGTACAGCTCTAGGCCCCACACCACTAGAAGGATGTGAATGCTTTGGAGAGGTTACAGAAAAGGTTTACTAGGATGTTGCCTGGTATGGGGGATTTGAGCTATGAAGAAAGACTGGATAGAGAGGGTTTGTTTTCATTGGAATGCAAGAGGTTGAGGGGCAATCTGATAGAAGTTTATAAGGTTGTGAATGACATGGAAAGAGTGGAAAGTATGAGTCTTTTTCCCAGGATGAAGGGGTCAATTACTAGGGGACACAGGTTCGAGATGTGAGAGAGGTTTTTTCAAAGAGATGTTGTGAGCCATGTTTTTCTCACACGGGGTGGTGAGTGCCTGAAAAACGCGGCCAAAGGAGGCGATGAAAGCAGACACAATAGCAACATTCAAGAAGCACCTGGACAAATATATGAATAGGAAGGGAATAGAGGGATATGGATTCTGTAAGTGAAGACAGTTTTAGTATAGGAGGGCAAAATATGGTGGTGCAGGCTTGGAGGGCCAAAGGTCTGTTCCTATGCTGTATTGTTCTTTGTTCTTGTTGTATTCCAAGTTGGTGAAGTGGTTGGCCCCTAACACTATGGTTAACAAAGTCAAAGGGGGTTTATTAAGGTTCACTGCTGTGGTGGAGATGTTCGAGAAGTCAATTGCAGGGATTAGAAACAGCATGCAGGGACACAGAATACAATAATTGAAAAAGGGAGAGCAACTCAACATTTAAGGGCAGGAAGTGATAGAACATGGAAGAGTACTAGGTAGTGTTGAGGAGGGGTATCTCATCGAGGCTCACCGCCATCTGGCTTTAATGCAGGAGGACAGTGCAAAATGATGTTTGACGTAACTAAGCTGTTGGCCTGGGGCTTCAAAGAGTTAAGTAGAAATAGTTGGTTAGATGGTGGGAAGGTTCAAACTTGATGGGATTGACAGGAAGTGCAAGACATAAAGGAACATGAAGGTTTGGGGGTTCACCTTGATTATCAAGCTGAGCTTGCCACTCACTCTGTGAAGCATTAATGGTGTTGCCTTCCATCCTCATCTGGATCACAAATGTTCAGCTGAAGAGAAAAATAGCTGCCAACACATCCAGAGTGGGCGGAGTAATTCTTACTATTCTATCTGAGTTAGCACGCTCTATTTGTGAGCAATGGGAGAACCTTCAATAGACAGTTACAATAATCAGACACTTACACAGTACAGGTTAAAAACAGCTGAAATTCTACATCTGAACTGCATACAGTGACCAGCTAAAAGCTCTAGCCACAAACTGTTGTGACCACGTCATTGATCATTACAAATGAATCCCAGTAACGACTATGAAGCAGAAGTAATGTCTGGTGAGTGGAAAGTTTCACTAGCATTCCACATGTCATGAACACATTTCCAAGCTGCACAAAGTCTTAGAGCTGCTTACCTCATACCTTGAGCTATAAAATGTCCATACATTATCATATACAAAATGCCGCCTTTCTTGGGTGATGTGGGTGTAGCAATGAGGGGGAACGGTCTGTTACCCAACCCTACTGCATGTGTGCCACATGGCTGGTGAAGCACACATCTGAATCAGATCCACTATGTAAAAGGCCTGTATAGAGCAATCCCATTGCACCCCCCCCACACACACACGCACACACACACCTCAGCTATGCTCAAATATATGGAGAATGATGGCTACATGTTATTTGTGTCTGCTGTGTGACTGCTGACTAATCACATGACTGAAGAGCTGCTTTGTTTCTGATATTCTCCTCATATGCTCATTGGAACTGTCACCAAGCTCAGAACCTGTTGTCACCTCATGTCCTCTGCGGTACAAGTGTCCAGAACAATTATTGAGGATCACATGCATCTGGAAGTGAAGGACAACCATCAAACTCCAGCAGAGTTTCCAGTAATAGGTATCTTCATGATTCAGAAAAAGTGCATGATTCAGAATTACTTGTGTTCTTCTTCAATGGAATGTCCTCCAGATGCGAGACTTCCACTGACGCTGCTGAATGAGGATGTCCTGGGACACTGTGAATGGCCCTCATGGCCACAATGGAAGAAGGGACACTGTGACAAAACTGTGCTGAAGCCTTCCAGGTGTACGGTGCTATAGTCTATACAGAGCTAGCAATTAGAATGCCTTGTTATGAAACCTAGCATATGTACACTGCAACACCTTCCATGGGGGCCAATGAGGACCATACAATGTCTATGCAACTTAAGTCTCCCACACTTGCTCAAGTCTGGGGGTTGTTGCTGTACAGTATTGTCAGAATACGTTGTATACTCCTTCCATGCTGGGCTCCAGACATCGGAACACACAATGTGGTATGTGATGGAGATGAAGATCTGTGAGGTCGGCAGGATCATTCCAAGTAGGAAATGAGGATACTGATCAGAACAAACATCACTTTGATCATTCTACAGTCAGCAGCATCGCTGCAACAAGCAATACAGGGACTTCATTGGCAACCACTTCAGAATAATGGTTCATTACAGTGTAAATGTGCTGATGCTGGGGAGGCCAGCATCCCCTCTTTAATCACCACTTCAAATGGAGCTTACCCATTTCTTCACTTATCCTGTTGTTTATTAAAGCAAATGTTACAAACTAGTGGAAGCCTTCACAACATCTGATGCTCCCTCATTCAACAAAAACAAAGCTTCATGCTACAGTGGGTGCTAGGGAAAGAATAGCTATCCTTCAGACAGGATTGTGTGGTGCTATGGGAGGCTTCCCTCTATCTTTATTCTTCTAGCTCCAGCTAAAATGAGAATCAGTCACACAGCTGGTGATGTAACGTGAACAGATATTTACAACCATGACATTCTACTTACAGTGAAGTTTCACCTGTGCCATCTTTGGGCCTTTGTTTTGACTTTCCCTCCCCGGCATCTACGTGAGGTCCCAGGGTCTGTAGTCAGGCTGAAGGGAGATTGCCGTATATTCTTAACATGCACAAGCTTCTATGCCTGCAGCACAATTCATTCACTGTCTTGTTTTCTGTAAGCATGAACAGCATTTGTACAGTCTCCGCCTTGAAGAGACCAGTCCCTCTGGACCATATTTCCTTCTCCACCTCAAAGAACGAAGAAACAAGTCCCTTAGGGGATGGACTGGCAAGTCTGCCTCCTGAACCCTCCACCAGGTTGGATACTGACACCCGTATAGTGGAGCCTGTTGGTAAGCTGGAGGTGGAGAACCCTGGTGGCCAAAGCAGTGGGGTGCAGGCCTATGTGTGTCTCTGGCAACCAAGGAGCATTCCGGTGGACATGGTTCTCTATGGCAGCCACCAACCTGTCCATGGAGGCAGCCAGACCACAAGTACTGGAACTATGTCAGTACAGCTAATGCTGCTGGACTCCTCCAACCTCCAGCCCAGTTTATAGTGTCTCGGACAAACATGCCTTTTGCTCCTGTGTCTGTTTCTGCATTTCAATGAAGTAATGAATTGCTGACACCATGATATCCTCTCCTGTCTGGGGCTGAGTAGGTGCCTTGGTCTCTGGCCGTCCTCCGAGTGCTAGCGACCTGGAGCACTTCGTCCTTGTGACGATGTGACGGTGGTGTGCTGACCAGAATGTGCTCCTCTCTGTAATCTGGACACCATACCCACCGGGGTGACAGTATCTAAGCTCATGCAGGGTCCAGGAGACAGCCCTGCTAGTGCATCCCCTAATTGACCTGTTTCCTCTTCCTCTGAGGTGGAGGAGGAGATGAGGTCCAGAGGGACTGGTCTCTTCAAGGCGGATGTTTTCAGATCCTGCTTGTGCCTACAGAAGGTGAGACGGAATGAATTGTGCTACAGAGATAGAACCTTGGGCTAGTTCAGTATGGCACAGTGGCTCTATGGCTAGCACTGCTGCCTCTCAATGCCAGGGACCCAGATTTAATTCCACCAATGGGCGACTGTCTGCGTGGGTTTCCTCCGGGTTCTCTGGTTTCCTCCCACAATCCAAAGCCATTCAGGGTAGGTGGATTGGCCGGGCTAAATTGCCCATTATGTCCAGGGATGTGTAGGTTAGGTGGATTAGCCATGGGAAATGCAGGGGGGTGGGGAGGGTGGTCAGTCTGCATGAAATGCTCTTCAGAGGATCGGTGTGGACTCGATGGGCCAAATGGCCTGCTTCCACATGGCAGGGTTTCTATGATTCTATACATACATTTGCAGTGCTGGTAATGGGAGAGCAGCAAAATGCTTGACAATAAATTTTACACAGTTACTGGGACATGGGTTCTTAGCATGAGTGGTCACGGTCCTCTCCCAGTGGAACAATTATTTTTTCCTTGTAGGGGCTAAACAGATAATATTGGGAACCCCACCCCCTGTGTTAGCCCCCTGCCCTATTTTACACTTTCTTCTTCTGGAATGAGTCAAGGGCAGGATCTGAATGAGTTGAAAGTATATTCCAAGCATAAACTTCCTAATCCAAAAATTACTATTTCAATTTGCATCTATTTATCGATTGAAATAAACCCACTGTTAATACCCAGCCCGTAAATGTAATTAAACATAATTACTACAGAAAATATCTATAAAGTTTGCTTTCTCCTGCAATAAGTAAGAGAACCTGGTCCATTTATTCAGCACTTGGATTTCATTTGCAGGCAGGAACTTTCTGGAAATAATATTTGCACAAAGTTCTGACATCTCTTCATTCCTTAGATATTTGAAGCCCACAATGCAAAAGGGATTATTTTCTGTATTTGTTCTGGGACGTGCTCCCTGTTGCATAACTATACCAAAATCACTAAAATAAAAGAGATCTGGTCATGATCACATCCTTGTTTGTAGGAGCTTGCTGTGTACAAATTGGTTACTGCTTTTTCTACATTACTACACTTTAAAAGTATGTCATTGGCTGTGAAACAGTTTGGGATATATTGAGGATGTGAAAGGTGCTCACAAACACCGATTTGTCCTTTGCTTAGATCCTTGAACCCTAATTCTACTTTCCTACTCCCTTTAACTTGTTTAGTGGTCCATAGTGTTATTCATATCTTAAATACAGCAGCTGGAATCATTTGTGCATGATTTGACTGACAGGCTGATCATTGAGAGCTGTAGTCCTTTGGGAAGGCTAAATTTGGAGAAACGTTTTCTAAAAAAAACAAATTCACATTAAATAACATCACTCAACATGGGAGTAGAGTTGCCAGCATTGTAATAACAACAGGAAATTCAGTACATGGTGTTGACTCAAATATGGACAACTCACAAAATAGATCGTATTGGGTTGATGAAGTGTGATTTGAGAAAGCCACATTCCTAGAGGACTTGACATAGCAATGTCCTTGGTTAAAGAAGCTCCAAAGTCAATCATCATGTTCAATCATCATATATTTAAAAATCATGTGTTATTTAAAATAACAATATACAAAAGGTTTTACTTTGCATTAACGTGAAGAAGAGAATTTAGCAATTCTTCAGTAAGGGAGCAGACATGATATAAGCAAAACTAATGGGAGATGCAGGAAAGAAGAGCCGAGGGAATTACAGGAGAAGGAGGCATAAAGGTTAAGGAACAGATTCAGAGGCAAAATTATGATGAGAATAAGAGTGTGTGTATGAGCGAGATATGCCTATATAGGGAAAGAGTGGAGATAAATAGAGAAAACTCAAAGATGAAGTGCTAAGGGCAAGAACACAGTCATGGGAAGGACAAAAATGAACTTGAATAACTGGGGGTTAGAGGTAGCAATGGGGTTAGGAAGGCATTTTGACTGTCTTATTAACACCTAACTCTGTAAAAGAGGCTCTGTAAGGGGGCACACAGAACACCAACTGAGACAGGTATTTGGAAAGGAGAATCACTAGATGGTTAGGAAAATGTATATCCTGAGGGTTATTCGATGGCAGTAAATTGGTGATTATAGATCACTGTGCACTGAATGTACAGCTGACATAACACCCTTTGTATATCCACATTGTACGTTCACCTTTTATGTTCCCAATGTTTACACCATCCAATTCATGCTCTTTCTATACATGTTGTATACCCAATATCTGTACATTCAATATCTGCCAGTTGTGTCCCTGCTATAATTCTGATGTGTACCACTAACTTCAATACAGTCAAGAATAGAATGGGTTGAACAAAGGCTGGAACATGTATCCTGTTTGTTTTGAGTTTCCATCAAAGTTTATTTCCCACCCCAATTCTATTGCTGTCCACATGGGAAACAGAAGTCTGAGTCCTGCTAATTCAGTCTGATAGACATATTTAAATTTGTTTGCTCAAAATAGTCTGCCCTGACTCAGTAGGAAACAAACACATTTTTCTGCAGAGATACTACCCATTGTAAAAGTCAGTGGCACACCGCATATATCCATCACTGTCACATTTACAAAGCATTCCCTTTCTTAAAGTGCCCATCCCAGTCGATTAATATCATTCCATATGAAATTATGATTTCCAGATGTTGAGATCTGTGAATAAAGAAAGGAATGATGATTGGCAAGCAGGGTGGTTAGGTGAAATCCCTCTTTATATTATATAATAACCTCAACCCTTTCTGTTTGTTAGTGTTTCTAATAATTCTGCTTTGAAGCACTTTCGAAGTTGGTTTCTGCTAGTTAGTCTGAAAGAGCCAATAATTCCATTAATTGTAGTGGACGTTTTTTTGCCAAATCCCATTGTGCTGATGGTTCATTTAAGATTAGGAGCAATAAGGAATGTCTTTTGTGATCAGAAAAAGATACCGCTGACTTTTCCTTCCTTATCTTTCTACCAAGAACAGACATAAGTAAATTGTTTATTTTTTCAATTAAGCTGCATAGAAAAGGGAACATGGCAAACAGATATTTTTAAATAAACTTCTGAACAGTATGTTTTTACTGTTCTCTCAAATGAGGAGCTTGTAATGATTTAACTCTTGTATGTGGCTAATTGCTCTGACCTCCTTCAGAGTAGCTTAAATCCACTGACAGGTCTTAGTGGATTCTATAAGCAAGGAATCCCCATAGGATCTTGTAGAACAAAATTGTAGCTCCCAGAGGAACTTGGTGACATTATGTAACATCAAATAACATCTCCAGAACAATTTAGCAATCAAATTCCATAGAAAATATCAAGATTCAATTGATCCAACGATGAATTCACTGAAAGGCATATCTCCTCAATGACATCATTGATTGAAGAGAATTCATTAATGAGTATTGTCCTGGTCAATATGATCTGGTTTCATGACCAAGCAATTCAATCCAAATACAAACAGTCAATTTGAATGCAATAACCAGGGGGACTCTTGTGACTCCGTGGTCGTGCCCCTTCATCTGGGCCAGGAAGCCCATTTTCAAGTCCTACCCATTCCAAATGTCTGTTGCTGGAACTGCACCCATCAGCTAAGTAGAATGTCTTTCATCACACTCTGGTCTTGTAACTCATAGATTTATTCGGGTGATAGAAAGTAAGTTATATGCTAGCAAGTTTCCCCGACTGGCTCACGTGGCAATTATATTTACACGATTGGATTAGTTCAGCTTAAGATCAATGTTAACCTCCCAGGATGTTCACAGTGGGGGATTCAGTGTTGGTAATGCCATTGAATGTCAAGAGGTGATGGTTAGATTCTCCCTTGTCAGAGATGGTCTTCGCCTGGCACTTGTGTAGCATGAATGCTACTTGCCACTTAGCAGTACACACCTGGATATTGTCTAGTCTCACTACATGTGGGTGTGAAATGACTTGATGCCTGAGGAGTCATGAATGGTGCAGAACATTGTGCAAACATCAGAGAACATCGCCCCTTTTGATCTTATAAAGGGGAAAGATCATTGATGAAGCAGCTGAAAGTGGTTGAGCCTAAGACATTACTCAGAGGAGCACCTGCAGAGAGGGATTAACCTCCAACAACCACAACCATCTTTCCTTACAAAGGTTATGAGTCTAAAGAATGGACATATTTCCCCAGTTCCCATTGACTCCAGTTTTTTTTACTTGTCCTTAATGCCACACTTGTTCAAATGCTGCCCTGATATCACCTCACTCCTGGGATTCAGCTCTCTAGCCTATGTTTGGACCATGGCTATAATGAGGTCAGGAACTGAGTGGCCTTGATGGAACCCAAACTGAGTCTCAGTGAGCAGGTTATTCCTTTACAAGTGATGCTTGATAACATGGCATGGTGGTTCAGTGGTTAGCACTGCTGCCTCACAGCACCAGAGACCTGGGTTCGATCCCAGCTCTGGGCAACTGTCTGTGTGGAGTTTGCACGTTCTGTCTGTGTGGGTTTGCTCCTGGTGCTCCGGTTTCCTCCCACTGTCCAAAGATGTGCAGGTTAGGTGAATTAGCCAAGCTAAATTGCCCATAGTGTTCAGGGATGTGTAGATTAGGTGCATTAGTCAGGGGAAATGTAGACTAATAGGATATGGGAATGGGTCTGGATGGGATACATTTGGAGGGTTGGTGTGGACTTGTTGGGCCAAATGGCTTGTTTCCACACTGTAGGAATTCCATGAAAAACACTGCCAACAACTCCTTCTGTCATTTTGCCGATGATCAAGTGTGGACTAATGGTATAGTAATGGGCTGTTGATTGGATTTGTCTTGCTTTTTGAGTACAGGGCACACCTGAGCAATTTTTGACATTGTCAGGTAGATGCCTGTGCTGTAACTGTACTGGCTAGGGTTCTGGAGCAGAAGTCTTCAGTACTCTTGCTAGAATGTTATCAGGGCCAGAGTCTTTGTACTATCCAGTGCCTCCAACTGATATCATGTGGAGTGAATCGAATTGGCTGAAGTCTGGCATCTGTAATGCTGGAGTCTTCTGCAGGAGGATGAGATGGATCATCCATTTGATACATCTGTCTGAAAAAGGATGCAATTCTTTAGCACTAATGTGTTGGGCACTCTCATCAGAGCAGATTGGGACACCATGGAACCTCCTCCACCAGTGAGTTGTTTAATTGTCCACCACCATTGGCACTTGCTGGTGGCAGGATTGCGGGTCCATTGGTTATGGCATCACTCAAACCTATTGATTGCATGCTGCTGTTTAGTACACAAGTATTTCTGTTTGGAGCTTCTCCAGTTTGACAATTCATTTAAGCTTTCGTGGTGCTGCTCCTGACCTGCCCTCTTCTGTGAACCAGAGTTGACCTCCTAGCTTGATGGCAGTGGTAGAGTGGGGGATATGCCAGACCATGAGGTTACAAAGTGTGGTTGACTACCATTTTGCCCACCGTTACTAATGGGTGCCCAGTCTTGAGTTGGCAGGTCAGTTTAAGTCTGTCCCATTTGGCATGGTGGTGATAGGGCCATACAACGCGATGAAGCTTATCATGATGTGAAGTCAGAACTTCATCTCCATGAGGACTGTGCAGTGGTCATTGTTGCCAGTACTAGCATGGACAGAAGCATCCGGAACAACTGTTGGTGTTAGGTAATAACCAGCTGGAAGTTTCCTTGCCCATGTTTGATATGATGTCATGTGTTTTATAGGGGTGCAGAGTCAATATTGAGGGACTCCCAGGCCAACTTCCTCTCAAGTATATAACACAATGCTGCCACCTCTGCTGGGTCTGTCCTGCCGATGGGACAGAATATGCCCAGGGCTGGTGATGGTGATGGTGATGAATGGAACATTGTCTATAATGTGTGCTTCCATAAGTATCACTCATCTCAAGCAATTCCTTGCCTAGGCTGTGGGACAGCTCTGACAATCTTTGTACAAATCCCCACATGTTAGTCAAGGGGACTTTGCGGAGTTGACAGGGCTGTGTTTGCCGTTGTCATTTCTGGTGCCTAGGTCATTGCTGAGACGTCTGTCAGTTTAATTCCTTACTGTTACACTTTGTAGCACTTTGATTCAGCGGGGTGGGAAAAAGAGTGGCTTGCTGGGTCATTCCAGGGGACAGGTAAAGGTCAACCACGTTGCTGTGGGCCTGCAGTCACATGTAAGCAGAACAGCAAATTTTCTTCCCCAAAGGAAATTGGTGAATCAAATGGGTTTGTACAACAATTGTTCCATGGTCACAATTAGACCAGATTTTAATTCCAGATCTTTAAAATTAAATTTAAGTTTTGCCATCTGCCATGGTAGGATTTGTGGTCATGCCCCTAGATAGTCACGTTGGGTTTTTGAATTTTGAACTAGTCCAGTGAAATTACCAGTAGGCCATCGTCTGTTCTTCGAAATAATATTGTTGGATCTTTTACTTTCATCTGAGGCAGGAGTGATCTTATTTTAGTGTCTTATTCAAAGGAAGGCATCTCTGACAATGCAGTAGTTGTAGCTGTGGGTGGTGGGGGCTGGAAATAAAAGCAGCTAGCTAATGCCACACTAATTTGAGTGTTTACCTGGACATAGAACTTGGCAAGAGTGATTAAATCAGAGGAACAAAGCCCATGTTTGGTACAGTTCATCAGTGCTCTGGAAACCAAAGACACAATATCACTCAGACAGACCACATTCTGTCTTCAGTTGGAGATGTATTGGCTTATTTCCCCATTCAATGGGACTTCTCTCCAAACCCCGAGGGAACCTTATATGATCAGTTGCACCTTTTCTCTCTCCAGTTGCAACAAAAGGCACCAAAGAGGAGAAACTGTTCCGCGATTGTGCGGAAGCCTATCAGAGTGGTTACAACACAAGTGGCGTCTACACCATTCGCATCAATAATATGTCAGAGCCTAAGAAGGTAAGAATTGCATGATAGAACTTCGTGCAAGATCTGGGACACAAACAAATTGGTGGAAGGGATTTTCCAGAGGATTGGAATATATTGACCCTTTTTGCATCATGAAAAGATGACAGGGACACTGTATGCCCAAGCCACATCCTGTGTGGCAGTCCAGTGGGCATGGGGAAGCACAAAACTGATACAGTATGTTTAGGGGGAAGCAGAGATTGGTGCAGATGGGTCAGGTCATGGAGTGGGTTCACAAATGCAAGATGGCAGCATTATTAATGTGGAGCCAAGAAGAGCTCTCTTGTTCCTGTTCACCTCATTGCTCTGCTGTGTTGCAAAATCTAATCTTTGTGCTTTTATTACTCATGTCTTCAGCTATTTCTTCGAATGTAAATACTGTGGAAAATAGACAAGACACTAATTGGAGTATGCATGGCTTTAGGTCTGATAGGTTTTTCATCCAATGTAGAGAAGGATCCAAAAACAGATGTTGGAGTATTTAAATTGGGCCAAGAATAAATTCCGACCGCCTGCAGAGATGGCCCACTGTTATGGAATGTCACTCAGCACTCACCTGAAAAGTGATGTGGGGAAGGGTCGTGGAGAGAATAGGCAATTCATTCTCAATCCCATACCCTCTTACTGGCTCACAGCCTAGTGCGGTACATCAGAGCCAGAGACAACGATGGTGAAATGTTCATAAAGACTGTTGTGTGATTTTCCAATGTTAGAAGTTAAATTTTCTCAGGTTTGTTATGTCTGGGGGGAAAAAAATAATCATTTCTTCCTTTTTGAACCAGATATGAGCAAAGTGAAAAGTCTTTCCTTCCTGCATTATTCTTTATAGTCTTAACCCCTGGTGACTTGTCCCATTACATGACATAGTACAGAGTCAAAATCAATTTATTGTGACCAGCAACCCCCCACACACACACACACATACATGCACCATGCACACAGACAGAGACAGGCTTTGAAACCTGAGACAGGAGAATTACAGAGCATAGCACGTATGCCAAGATTAAATCAACCAGAAATTAGATCACCTGTTCACTTTGCACTTTGAATTAAGAAACAATTATTTCATTTGTTTGTCAATTCCAACATGTTGAGAACAAATTCTTAAATATAAACATTATCTTGAAAGTCCCAAATAATTGTTACAATTGACAAGGTTACTCCAACTTGTTTAGCAAACTTACAAGAAATGTTCTAAATGTGCTATAACATTTCGAAATGATTAATTGTCTTAAGTGCATTGCATTGACAATGGCCCTTAGATTAATTCTAAGCTATGAACTGGTTTTTAATTTGAGGTGCTGCTCCCAAGTTTAAAAATGTTTTTGCCTTTCTATGCTCTTACAATTCTAGTTTCTCCAACATCATTCCGCTATCAGAAATTTTGCTTTCAGCTGCCTGGACCCTAAACTCAGGAATTCCTTCCCCAAATCTTTCCTTCTCTCTTTCCTTCTTAAAGCCTACCTCTTTGACCAAGCTCTTAGTTATTTGACCTGTCAGTCAATGTCAGTTTCTGATTGATAACAGTCCTGTGAAGCACCTTGGAATGTTTTAGTACACTCAATGCATTTTCAAAATGCATTTTGTACTGTAGCCTGCATGATCATTAGTTCAAAGCCTACTGTGTAGTCCCAGTTAAATTTTAGGAAGTTATATTGATGAACAGTTGAGTTTGAGCATCCAGCTAGATCACTGCTTGATGCTGGAATTATTTGGATATTATAATGAAGGGTAATTATTAGCAGAAACAACATGAGTGGGAAGTCGGGTTACTTTGCCACACAATTGAATTTAACAGAGAGGTTGAGAGCCTTCAAGCTGACTGCCAAGTGCTTCAAATGAACTATGCACTGCCTCATTCAAATGACTGGCCCCTTTCAGTACCAAAATTAGGGTCCCATGATGTAAATAAGATCCAGATCTCTAGTGCGTGTGGTAGCATACACCTTTCCCACTGTGCCCAATCCCACGGGTGCTGGAACTGAAGCAGCTCAGAAAATCCACACTTGAATTATTGTTGCAAATGCTGGAGAAGCAGGAATGGATCTCAAAATGAATCATGGCACACCACCCAAATGTCTAGCTAGGCCTAGAGTTTGGGATGAACTCTGGCCTTCTGAATGAGTTCACAGCTTCCCTTTGTGCAATTAGCAGGAGTAGAAACATGAGCTGAAAAATGTGTTGCTGGAAAAGCGCAGCAGGTCAGGCAGCATCCAAGGAGTAGGAGAATCGACGTTTCAGGCATGAGCCCTTCTTCAGGAATGAGGAGGGTGTGCCAAGCAGACTAAGATGAAAGGTAGGGAGGAGGGACTTGGGGGAGGGGCGTTGGGAATGCGATAGGTGGAAAGAGGTTAAGGTGAGGGTGATCGGCCGGAGAGGGGGTGGGGCCGGAGAGGTCGGGAAGAAGATTGCAAGTCAAGAAGGCAGTGCTGAGTCCGAGGGTTGGGACTGAGATAAGGTGGTGGAGGGGAAATGAGGAAGCTGGAGAAATCTGCATTCATCCCTTGTGGTTGGAGGGTTCCTAGACGGAAGATGAGGCGCTCTTCCTCCAGGCATCGTGTTGCCATGGTCTGGCGATGGAAGAGGCCAAGGACCTGCATGTCCTTGGCGGAGTGGGATGGGAGTTAAAGTGTTCAGCCACAGAGCTCTATTCTCATCTCCAGCATCTGCAGTTCTCACTTTCTCCTAGGAGTAGAAACATGTTTCAGATCCCTTGAGGGAACCGGCTGTCTCCCCAGACCTGGAGTAACTCCCTTCTCCCTTTGGAGAAAGATTTCCTTTACAATGTTCTCCCTATATTTTCCTTCCCCCTTGTCTCTGCCATGCTTCCCTTTCCCCTATATTTCCTCTTCCCTATCTCCAGCTGCTCTGCACTTCTATCCCCCTAACAACCAGAATGCCATGATGTCTGCACTCTTGTGTGTGACCGTTAATAATCTTTATTAAACATAACTATTTATAAAGCAAGGTAAAAGAGGATGTCCTTCTGAAACACTAATGTTTCTATGACATAACCCCATTCACATATGCTCTGTAGCCTTCTTAGGGTAAAAGTATAAATAACATTGCACTACACATTTCCCCCTCCCCAAAGTTTTTCAAGTATACCTTTTAACTATTACCATCTAACTTTGAACATTTATCTCTTAGTCTAACTTGTTTCCACCCCCAACTACAACTCCCTTTGGCCTGAGGTATTAATTACCAACAGCAGTCTCAGCTCTCTTGGAGGACGTGGAGAATGTATATATTCCCTTATGATTATCTGCAGAGGTGAACACAGGGTTCGAGTCGAATGGCAGCTTCTCCCTAGGCAAAAGCTTTTCTTGAACTCCATCAGAAAGTAGACGTGTTCATCAACAATAAAGAAACAGACTTCTGCACCAGGAGCTAGAAGAATTTCCTGTGAAGCACTATGGGCTGCAGACTGGATTGTGGTTTTATGTCCACATGTATTGCTAAGCCTTTTTTTCTGCAGATGATCTCTATTCTTAAGAAGGACCTGCTTCCACATGATTCTCTTCTGCAAACTTAAATATAGATTTTTGTCTTTCTGTTGCAATAGTGTCTGCTTTAAACAGAAGATCATCACTCACTAATTGCTACAGGATGTTTCCCACATCTAACAGTTCATTGTGATCTTGGAACTTTGAATACCTCTGTGAAACAGAGACTTCTTCCTCCATCAATGTATCTCTGTAGCCTTCCCTTTTTTAGTCTCCGAGGTTTGATGGTATTGTGATTGATAATAGCTGGGACTTTATTTCAACAGTTTCTTTGAAGTAGTTAGACTGCTTCAATTCTTAGTGAACTGTGATTTGTTTGAGCTCCTTTTGATGCTCAACTTTGAGCTTTGGTGAGGCATTCTGTGTTGCTAGACGGTTTATGGTTTCCTCTTTCTCCTCGCTGTGAGATGGCTTGAGTGCTTCATGGATTCCTGAAGGCTTTCAGTTGCAGGCTTATGTTGGCTTATTGCAGATTAAAAACTTAGGAACGTTTAATATGGACCTGACCTGATTTGGACCTAAGCTTTACCTATTCCCTGGAGAGCTTTCCTGGAGCTGTTGAAAGATCACACCCCCCTCCCCCTCCTCCACCCCCAGGAAGAATTTTTCTTGGTCCTCGGTGGCATATACATCTTGGACTGGGGAGGTCTGCTTTCAAGGTTTCTTAAGTAATTTTGAAATTGCTTTTTGCTGCTTTAGCAAATCTCTTGAAAATGGCTATCTTAATGGCAGGTGTTGATATTCAGCATTGCTGGCTGAGCACTGTTGACACTGATCTGATGTGGAGCTTCCCTGTCACAACAAGAAACAGTGGGGGATGTAGTGCCCACTTCCCCTTTTGACTGCTACCATCGTGACATGTTAACAATTAATAAAGTGGACTGAGTCAGAGTCAGCGACTGACTCCCGGAAGATTGTTTGGATCAAGGTCTGGTCTACTTGCAGCCTGTCTGCTGAACTGCACTGCTTGTGGTAACATCAGGTTTTCTTTAGACTGTGAAAAGTCTGATCAATCTTCATCCAGCACCCCAGTACAATGTGATCCCCTCTGATTTCTTCTTTCCAAGTTCCATACTGGCGATTATCTGTGAGGCAGTATAACTCATTGATAAAAGAATCGAGGGATTCTCTCCCACTTGGTGGTTCTGGTTAAACTTTGATCGAACTATAATTGGATTTCATTTTAAATTGAAATAGGAGGTGGAACTTTAATTACATTATGGCTGATGATGTTACAGTTTCTTTTGCTGTACGTTATTGGTGAAAATGACACCAGCGCTGTTGTTGATTACGTTCCACTGACCTGCTCATTGTCTGACTTTCCGTTGAGACCTAAAACAATACCATATCTGGTAAACTGTTGGTGCCACTATACACAACATATGGCCTGGACAGGGCCCTACACAACCTCTACAGGGTCCAGTAAATATGGCTTTTTTCCACTCTCGATGGATTTGCTATATGGGTTATTGTGACCCAAACACTTTCTTTTCTTTCCCATGTTTTATCAGCCTTTCAATGGAATGTCCCTCTCTGCAGTCCATTGCACAGATATTCTTTCTTGTGTGGTTATCTCTTTCTCTAAAGCTTTCTGATGTACAGAAGTGTATTCCTCACTGTGGCTAACTGATTATTTTTCTTGTTGCCTGTCATTTTTCCTGCTGTGAGTTTTATCTGGACTTTCCCTCTCTTCTATTCAATGCCTACGTGAACCTTGAAGTCCCTTGATTACTGATCCGTATTGTCACTGTCCTTCTCTTCAGGTGTTTCCTCCACCTCTGGCTTGGTTTCGTGCTTCACCTCTAACATTAAACTTCCATGAGTCTTTACTAATGGGAGAAAGTAATGAGACTTTAATTTGGTCACTTGGCTGTGCCAAGTTTCCCACTTTTGGTATATGATGTAATTTGACCCTCTTGAGTATAGAATACTCACACCCAATGGCTCTCGGTAGAATTATATCTGATGGAATAACATTATCAACACTTATTAAACTTCCTTGAATCCAATGCAGGCTATTAACTTCACATTAACCAGCTGCTCACAGCTGTACTGTTCAGAGCAAGCTCGCAACAATGATATTATGAGAAATGTGTGACCATTCTGGCTGTTTGCCATGACATTAGTCATGTGTTAATGGCAAGAAAAATACCTGCTGGCACATTGAAATAGGAAGGCTGGGCTGGTTTGTTCAGAATAGCAATTGATGTTCATGTGTCGAAATCCCTTTGTTGTGTATAAGAATTGTCTGAAATGTACAGAATGCAGTTGTTTTGAAATCCCTGCATGGTTTCATCCTACCTTATCTCTGCAATCTCCTCCAACTCCACAACTCTCCAGATATCTGCAGTCTTTAATTCTAGCGTCTTGAGCACCCATGGTTTTGAATGACTCACTGTTGGAGGCTGTACCTTCATGCTAAGGCCCTCAGCTCTGAAATTCCTTCCCTTAAGCTCACCACCTCTGTCTCCTTCTTCAACGACTGCATGTTAAATCCAATTGCTGATCAAAGGATGGAAGGCCTAAGGATACCTTATGAGATGCAAAAAAGTTTGCTCCTCTTGGCCCTCATACAGGAACCCCTGAAATAACCTCTATTAAAATTTACCAGGCTGGGACTCACCTTGCCACAGGTCTATTCTGAGGGAGTTCTGACTTGATTCGGGGTGTAGGGGGACATTGGCATCTGCATCTGTGGCTGCCTATTCCTCACCTACTCCAATGAGTCACAATCACGTCCGGGTGGGGTTTTATTCAAACTACAGTCTCTTGCACTTCCCCCACCCCCACTCCAGCTTCTGGCAGCTAAAGGGAAGAGTTAAGATCAGTGCCTGTGAGATGAATTCAATTCCCCAGCACTGACATCCATCACATTGATGCTAACAAGCTGAGTCTCTGGGAGCTTTTATTGTTTTGTAAGTACCTGTCAACATTGAGCGATGGTTTAGCTTGAGCCCGAAGCCAACGTCTCAACACAAATGACCTGTGTGAAAGTTACTGTACAAATACGTCAGTGGGACACCAATGTTAAAATCCCTTAGGGCTATTTTGAAGAATGGTGTGTTCTTCAGCCTCCCAAGTTTAACCTCTTCCACTTTTCAAGTAAAACACTTTAATAAGCTGATGCTTTATTGCAGAAAGACGTTTTCAATTATAAGGACAATTAGTGGGGGATTATTCTTAATGTCAGTCTACTTAGAGATTCATATCAAGCCCAAAGTACAGAAATAGGCCAGCCAATGCAATTGGTCCATGGTGATATTAACAGTCCATACAAACTTCCTCCCTCTCTACTTCATCTCACCCTTATATTTCCCTCTATTCCTTTCTCCCTCATGTTTATCTATCTTAAATGCATCAATATTATTCTTATCTCTATTATATTAATGATATCAATAACATTACTACTCCAAAGCCAGTAGGTAGGATTGGTCTGGTATGTATCGCTGCACAAACTGATTGAAGCCTTCACCCAGTTCTCTCTCTCTCGCCCCCTCTCTCTGACTCGCAGTTGGGTCTAACGACTCTGGTCTTTCTGCATAGGTGTACTGTAACATGGAGACAGCAGGAGGTGGTTGGATGGTCATACAGCACAGAAGAGATGGTAGTGTGGATTTTCACCGCACCTGGAAAGAATATAAAATGGTAAGTGAGACCTTTCAGTCAATATACTTGACGTGAATAGAGTGAAATGAAAACATGCAATTGTTGAGAGAAACTGGATCATTCACATTAACTGAAACTTTAAATCCCAAACATTGGTTCTGGAGAATCATCAATGTTTAACATTTAGTTACTAACATGGGAACAGGAAGAGGCTGTTCAACCCTCTAGTGTGTTTTACTGGTCAATCTCTTTATGGCTGATCCAAACTCCATCTACCCACTTTGGTTCTGTGACCCTTAGTATCTTATCTGATCCATGCATTAGCTGTCCACCCCCTCTCTATCTCTCTCTCTCTCTCCTCTGTTTATAAAATGTCCTTATAAAACCTGTTTAAAACTTATGCCTCTCTGACTAAAGCTTTGGTCACTGGTCTGAGCATTTCTTCAGGTAGCTTGTTGTCCAATTTGGATTGAGAGTAATCCTTGGCAGAACCAACGTTCTATTACATTAAAGATGCTACATAATTGAGTTCCAGATTTCCATTCCCTTTTAAGGATG
This sequence comes from Chiloscyllium plagiosum, assembly GCF_004010195.1. Classification (NCBI taxonomy): domain Eukaryota; kingdom Metazoa; phylum Chordata; class Chondrichthyes; order Orectolobiformes; family Hemiscylliidae; genus Chiloscyllium; species Chiloscyllium plagiosum. Next base: position 99,507,136 of record NC_057713.1, read on the forward strand.
TGCTGTCTGAACAGCTTGGCTCCAGTTTTAAGGTCCTAATCCCCAACCCCTTGTTAGGACTCTTCATTCCACCAAAGGGAATAGTCTATCACTTTCTACCCTATCAAACACCTCAAATAAATCTCCTTTATTCTGCTGAGATCAAAGGAATACAAAAGGAGTACAAAGCTTTACAACATTTTCAACATCTCCCCATGAGATTAGTTCTTTTTGAAACTTTTGGTTTTCACAGGCTGTATTCTCATTCGCACAAACTCATTGATTAGGTTTTAGTGGTAACGTCATGTCCTGTATTTATGTAATTGATACGTAATAGGCTATTTGATACAGCAGCAGAATTAGAAGCATTCATCGATATCATTGATAATTATGAATTCACCTTTACATTGAATGCTTTAAAGTTTTCACTTTCAAAATAGTTGACGCACAGCTCTGCATACTGAAATAACAATCTTAAACACACCTTTGAGATTAATGAGGTCACAGGTAATCCATATCCATAACATATATACTAAGCTGGAATACAAGCCTCACCTATGAAACCTAATTTAACCTTTTTTAATACAAGTATCATTCTGGTGAATCTGCACTCCATTCTCTTCAAGGCCAATACAGTTTTCTTGAGGTCTGGTGCCCATGAGCGGGAAGAACTACTTGAAAGGGGCTCTGACTAGAGTTCTGTACAGTTGCAGCACAACTTCCATTCCCTTATATACCACCCTCCCTGGGAAAGAACTCTAGGTATTGAATGCTACATGATGGGATGAGCAGGAGGAAGTTATTGTGTTGAATTTTTTTTATCCAGTGAGTGGAATGAGCAATAGACTTTACTGTTGCTTTGTCAGTAAAGGGTTAAAACACAAACAAGCCTTTGAGCTGAATGAAACACCAAAATTATGATGGGCATAAATCTGGATAAGACTGATCCAAAATTCTTTAGCCACTGCTTAGTATTCAGTTGCAACGGTCCATGCTCAATGGGAGAATAAAATTCAATTACGTTATGGAATGCCATGCCTAAGTCTTAGGATTTCTTGTAATCCTATAAAATATTTGGAATATCTAACCACAAATTGATAACAGATTTTTTTTAAGAAACTCTAAAATATCCAAAGGATCGAAACACTGTTTGGGTCGATATTCACTCTGTCCTTACCAACTTGTGGGATTAGGCAGATAGTGGCAGATCTCAAGGTGGGAATGGGGGGTGGTTGGGTTTGGTGGTGAGGGGGGCGGTGTTGGGGTGGGACTCTTGTCTGAGTCAGCAGGTAGGGGACTTGCACCACAATCCAGGCAATCCCAGCAAGTCAATATTATAACTCCAAGAGATTGGAATTCCAAGATAGCATCCAGTCGGGACCCTCATACCTGGTAGATGTCAGTGGCACTGGCCCCTCATTATTTGGATTGCGGGAGCCACACCTGACCTAGCAGTGTAGAATGTGCCCTCATCCTCACTGCCATGTCTGCTGGGTTAAATGATGAGGAGGTGCCGGTGTTGGACTGGGGGTGGAGAAATATGCTTGTAAACAGCCCACATGTGTGTTAGAATGTGTTTTAGTTGACGCTTTAATATCTGTTTGAAGAACTGGAAGGATTCTTGGGCTAGTTCATACTCTAATAAACTGGCGTCAGTATTATTTTTGCATCTTTAATTGTTGCTTTGGAATCAGAGCGATGAACACTCCGACGAGTTGCAACATGAATGCTCCTACCATTGACCATCACCACCTTTCCCCCAGTAGATGAAAATCACACAACACCAGGTTATTTGAAAGCAATAGCTTTCGGAGCGCTGCTCCTTCGCTAGGTAGCCAGTTTATCAGAATGTGAACTAGCCCAAGAATCCTTCCAGTTCTTCAAACATAATTTAAGTGTGCAAAGATATTAAAGCAACAACAAAAACATATTCTAACACCCGTGTGGGCTGTTTACAAGCACACTTCTCACAGAATAACTTTAGTGTCGGATAACATGCCTGCTTGTATTGTTAAATTGAGATTATTTAGGTGATGTAATTTTCACTATATGAGTTGAACTGTCGATGACATCACAGAATGGTGACCTCCAATTCCAATGATTAATACTCAAGAGTACAAGTGGGCCTTTATTGAAGCAATTTTCAAGGTTTCAAATATCGAGCTATGATTATTTTTAAACAACATGTTCAAAATGAATAGAATAGAATACAATCCATGCAGTGTGGAAACAAGCCATTTGGCCCAACAATCCATACCAACCATCTGAAGAATATCCTACCCAGACCCATTCCCCTACCCTGTTACTCTACATTTCCCCTGACTAATGCACCTAACCTACATGTCCCTGAACGTTAGATGAGATCAAACTTGAACCCAGATTACCTGAACTAAGATAAACTACCACTGCACCACAATACCCTGTGTTGACATCTGTGGTAAATACAACAGAATATGGAAGCAAGTGCTCTCAGTCGCTGATGCAAAGAAGGAAGAACAAGATCATTGCTGACAATGTCCTTGGGGTGCACTCGAGCAATGTTGCAATGGCTGTATTACTTGATGCCCCCATCTATTTTAATGATTGCACTATGGAAACCTGCCTGAATCTAGTTAAAAATCACACAACACCAGGTTATAGTCCAACAGTTTAATTGGAAGCACTAGCTTTCGGAGCACCGCTCCTTCATCAGGTGGTTGTGTACACCCCAGTCTAACACCAGCATCTCCAAATCATGCCTGAATCTATATCTCTATCTAAATTGCTTGTTTCGTTGGGTTAATGTTAGTAATGTAAAATCTTGGCAAGTTTACTTAATAGACACATGAAAGGAAATTATCTGTAATTTCAGAAAAAAATGATATATTTGTTGCTTTAGTTTTAAAAATTGCCTAACTTTCATCAATGCTATTGTTGAGTAGGCTTTGACACAAGGTTGTTAACTAAATATTATCATTTAGCACAATTTCACTGTGTCTCTTTACCTCACTTCAGAATTTCAAATTTAGTAAGCATTCATTGATCTCTGAATGTAGGTAGTAGGAATCTTGGTCTTTTTGCTAACAAATGAAGATAGGACACGATGATCTCACTGGGAGATGCTGAAGTGTCCCTGATGACATAAATTGCGCATTTAAAGAAAGCCCCCATTGCCGCCTTCCGGGTCTCCCTCTTGTCTACTCAAAAGAGCAGGTGAAATAGGGACCCACAAGGTGGCAGAAAGATTGAGCAGGGTTAAATCACACCGGTCGATCTGGCTTGAGCCTGGAGTTGGGCGAGAGTTAAAATTTCATGTGCCCTCCCCCCTCCGCCTCCCCTACAACAATCTCACTATTCACTCTGACTTTGAAAAGTTCTGTGGTCCTCTGTCTTGTACAATTTGTGCTCATCGAACTTATCATGTACAGCTTGACACGTCTAAAACCATTTAACAGTTCCAAGTTGGCAATATAAAATGAGCTGACTTATGTCGGGTTGAACTCTACAAGACAAAAAAAGAAATAAACACAAAGAAATATATTTAACCAGAGTTGTATTTTCATAGTTACTCTCGTTCCCTGAAGGAATGTACTTGTTCTGATCTATTTATTGTAATTAACTCACATATGCTAGATTGTTATTCACCCACACCATTGTGGTTAACCTCTCTGAATTGAGTTTAATGCTGTTATTGTATTACTTTGGCTCTCATTCTTGTTTACTTTTTCCTCACTTTTACGTTAAAATTCCACATTCCACCATCTCAGCTTTCTTTTGAATCAACCCCGCTCTTAGTGCCTCAGTATTGGATGCCATGGCCTCAGTTGTATAGGCCCTATGCTCTGGAATTCTCTCCTGTATCTTCTCCATAATCCTCTCCACCATTCAGAACTTCCTTAAAGCTTCCATTAAGATTTATTCGCTGCTCCTAATATCTGATTATGGAATTCACCACCTGTCTTGAGCTAATGTCTTTTGTGTGAAGTTCCAGGGGTAAATATTCCAACATTAAATTTGCCAAATAAAGATTTTTGTTGGTTTACAGCATACTAGAATTGATCTTGGAGTCATAGAGTCAGAGGGTCATATAGAAGTACAGCGTGTAAACAGACCCTTCAGTCCAACTTGTCTATACCGACCAGATATCTTAACCTAATCTAGTCCCACTTGCCAGAAAGTGTCCCATATCCGTCAAAGCCCTTCCTATTCATTTACCAATCCAGATAGCTTTTAAATGCTGCAATTGTATCAGCCTGCTCCATATCCTCTGGCAGCTGATTCCATACACGCACCATCCTCTGCATGGAAATGTTGGCCCTTAGGTCCCTTTTATATCTTTTCCTCCTCCCCCTAAACCTATGTCCTCTAGTTCTGGACTCACCTACCACAAGGAAAAGACTTTCTCTATTTATCCTATCCATGCCCCTCATGATTTTATAAACCACTAAAAGGACATCCCTGACCTCCGATTCTCCAGGGAAAACAGCCGCTGGTAACTCAGCCTCTCCCTATAGCTCAAATCCTCCAATCCTGGCAACATCTTTGTAAATCTTTTCTGAACTGTTTCAGGTTTCACAAAATCCTTCCGATAGGAAGGAGACCAGAATTGCACGCAATATTCCAAAAGTGGCCGAACCAATGTCCTGTTCAGTGGTAGCATAACCTCCCAACTCCTATACTCAGTACTCTGACCAATAAATGAAAGCATACAAAACATCTTCTTCACTAGCCTATCTACCTGTGACTCTACTTTCAAGGAGATATGAACCTGCACTCCAAAGTCTCTTTGTTCAGCAATACTCCCTGGGATCTTACCATTAAGTGTATAAGTCCTGCTCTGATTTGCCTTCCCAAAATGCAGCAGGTCGCATTTATCTAAATTAAACTCCATCTGCCACTCCTCAGCCCATTAGCCCATCTGATCAAGATCCCATTGTACTGACGTAACCTTTTTCACTGTCCACTACACCTCCAATTTTGGTGTCATCTGCAAACTTACTAACTATACGTCTTATGCTCACATCCAAATCGTTTATATAAATGACAAAATGTAGTGGACCCAGCACTGCTCCTTGTGGCACTCCACTGGTCACAGGCCTCCAGTTGGAAAAGCTACCCCCTATCACGACCCTCTGTCTTCTACCTTTGAGCCAGTTCTGTATCCAAATGGTGAGTTCTCCCTGTATTTCATGAGATTTAACCTTGTTAACCAGTCTCCCATGGGGAGCCTTGTCAAATGCCATACTGAAGATCACATCCAATGCTCTGCCATCATCAATCCTCTTTGTTACTTCTTCAAAAATCTCCAGTTTGTGAGACATGATTTCCCATGATCTTCCTGGAGAAATTTATAAGAGGTATTTAATAGGGTGACGCAAAAACAAAATGTTGGCTTTAATTGAGGAATAGGGAGAAATAAGGGGGAAGTGTGTCGAATTATTTTTACTCAGCAAGCTGTTGAGATTTGCAATGTATTGTCTGAAAAGGACAGTGGAAGTAGTAATACCAATAGTAAGTTATTAAAGAGAATTGGATATAAACTGGAAAAGGAAATGTCAGAATGGTCAGGAAAGGAGCAGGGAAATTGGAAAGCTCTTTCAAAGTGCAGGCACAACAAATTGGCTGAATGGTCTCCTGTGCGGTATGATTATTTGGCTCTAAACTTGATGGCTAGATTTTATAGAGTCATAGAGTCATAGAGATGCACAGCACGGAAACAGACCCTTCGGTCCAACCCGTCCATGCCGACAAGATATCCCAACCCAATCTAGTCCCGCCAGCCAGCACCCTCCAAACCCTTCCTATTCATATACCCATCAAAATGCCTCGTAAATGTTGCAATTGTACCAGCCTCCACCACATCCTCTGGCAGCTCATTCCATACACGTACCACCCTCTGCATGAAAACGTTGCCCTTCAGGTCTTTTCTATATCTTTCCCCTCTCATCCTAAATCTATGCCCTCTAGTTATGGACTCCCTGACCTCAGGGAAAAGACTTTGTCTATTTATCCTATCCATGCCCCTCATAATTTTGT
>NC_057713.1:99515756-99518482 GCF_004010195.1 Chiloscyllium plagiosum
CCCACCCCCCTCACCTTACTAGTTTTAAATCCTCCCAAGCAGTTCTAGCAGATTTCCCTGCCAGTACATTAGTCCCCTTCCAATTTAGGTGCAATCTGTCCTTCTTGTACAGGTCACTTCTACCCCAAAAGAGATTCCAATGATCCAAAAATGTGAATCCTTCCCCCATGCACCAGCTCCTCAGCCATGCATTCATCTTCTCTATCCTCCTAGTCCTGCCCTCACTAACTCGTAGCACTGGGAGTAACCCAGATATTACTACCCTTGAGGGCCTCCTTTTTAAATTTCTGCCTAACTCTCTGTAATATCCCTTCAGAGTCTCAACCTTTTCCCTTCCAAAGGCGTTGATTCCAATGTGGACAATAACCGCCTGCTGGCCACTCTCCCCCGTGAGAACATTCTGCACCCTCTCTGAGACATCCTTGATCCTGGCACCAGGGAAACAACACACATTAGTTGTTAAACAGCATATGAATGACAGTTAATTAAACAGGAAATGTTGGAATTTCACACCAGTTCAGACAGAATCCATAAGAGAGAAGATAGATTAACATTCTGAAGAGAATCCTATATTGGAACTAAGTTCCAATGTTTCTTTTTCTTGTTTCCGGTTTCCAGTATTCAGTTAATCTCCATGTTTAAAAAATTACAGAAACTGTGGTTCGGATCCTGAACTGCTTTCTGCTGCCAAGGTGTTTGCAGGAGACATCACATCCACAAGCTTGTTTTGAACATCACTGCAGGAGACATCACACCAGTATCAAGCTCTGTGAAATTGCTCATGTATTTGCAAAGAATGCACCTCTGTGCTTTTTATTGATAGAACAAGTGTATTCCCCTGAATGCCTGAGCTGGTGTACACTCATTGTTTGCTGTGCTTTGTTGGTAGGGCTTTGGGAATCCAGCTGGAGAACACTGGCTTGGCAATGAGATGATCTTCCTTCAAACAAACCAGCGACAGTACTCACTGAGAATCGATTTGAGAGACTGGGAGGGAAACCAGGCCTATTCGTTCTATGAGAAGATGCAAGTGGCAAGTGAAAAGCAAAATTACAGGTAGAGAATATTGGTACATTAGCTTTGTTTTGTAGGAACTGCTAGGCACAGAAAGATCCAAAGTACGTCTTGTTCAATCTCCACCAGCCTGATAGTCCAACTACAATGGAGTCACTGATAATCACAGTGATCGATCTCTATCAATGAGTCCATAACTGACCCAGAAATGAGATGTTTGAGTGCATCGGGAACTGCAAGGTCCTCCCAAACCACGCTCACTACACATCATCACCTAAATGATGTATGCCCTGGACCTCAAAAATGACTGTTTTGAAAGAAATCTATTTGAATGAATCCAGGTCCATTTCTTTGATTTGATGGAAGAAACATGTGATCACCGATATAGAATGGACAGGTCTGTCTGGGAACCAAGGGACATGTGTAGCAGCTGACAAAGTTGAGTTAAGGCAGAAGACCAGTCAAGATCATGTTCAATGGTGGAGCAGCCTCAAGGGGCCATACAGTCTGCACCAGTTCATACTTTTTACCTTCCAAGTATTTGCCTTTATTTGGTGCTACAGGTACAATATATTTAATACAATTACTCACCAGCCAGTGGCATTTGATTAGAGTTCTGCTTACCACGGGCAGAATGCTTCTATTCTGTCAGCACATGACTGTATGATTCATTGCTTTACATTCTCAGACAATACCCATGCAGTAGAGATCTCTGTACTCTTTCAAGGAATGATTATAAGCCTGGCAAGTCTCCTCAGTACCATTGATGTTCAAGGGAACAGTTTCGTATGCAATATATCATTCCGTCTGAGATATACAATCTGTTTGAGTGGGGTCTGTACACGAGATTGGTTGCAAGTCACCTAAGTCAATTTAAACCAAACAAACAAAACCATAAATTGACTTTGAGTTTCACTGACCTATTATAAAACATAGACACCTGTTATTGGTTGATAAAATTAAATCCAGTAATTGTGAGCCAGTTTGTAAGTTAAACATTTTTCCAAACTCACCTTCACGTACTTTGACCTTGATTTTGCCCATCTCTTTTGACTTTCTCAACTAGGTTTTAACAGAACCTCTGATTTAAATGCAGAGATATCATGAACTGCAATACTGCTGCTTCCTGCTCCACATTGAGTGGGGCTCTTTACTAATAGCCTGAAATATAACCTTGATTAAAATTACAAGATAAGCACTCGGGTGAGTTTAAATATTAGGTAACAACAGAAATTTGACATCGTCTGGAGGCTAAATACAAAGAATAATACAAAGGTAAGGAAGTGGTGATGTCAGTGATGTTACTTTGGATGAGTAAGTTATTAAAACTCACAATTCCTACCTACAGTAATGCATCTCTGTTCATTTCATACTTATAACATATTCATTATTGTTTCTAAATCCCTGCATGGACTCACATAGAGAGAAAGTGAGGTCTGCAGATGCTAGAGATCAGAGCTGAAAATGTGTTGCTGGAAAAGCGCAGCAGGTCAGGCAGCATCCAAGGAACAGGAAAATTGACGTTTCGGGCCCTTCTTCAGGAATGAGGAAAGTGTGTCCAGCAGGCTAATTTAAAAGGAAGGGAGGAGGGACTTGGGGGAGGGGCGTCAGAAATGCGATAGGTGGAAAGAGGTCAAGGTGAGGGTGATAGGTCAGACTGGGGTGGGGGCGGAGAGGTCAGGAAGAAGATTGCAGGTTAGGAAGGCGGTGCT
>NC_057713.1:99519298-99524211 GCF_004010195.1 Chiloscyllium plagiosum
CCCCCACCTTGTCTCAGTCAAATCCATCGAACTCAGCACCGCCTTCCTAACCTGCAGTCTTCTTCCTGACCACTCCACCCCCACCCCAGTCTGACCTATCACCCTCACCTTGACCTCTTTCCACCTATCGCATTTCCGACGCCCCTCCCCCAAGTCCCTCCTCCCTACCTTTTATCTTAGCCTGCTGGACAAACTTTCCTCATTCCTGAAGAAGGGCTTATGCCCGAAACGTCGATTCTCCTGTTCCTTGGATACTGCCTGACCTGCTGCGCTTTTCCAGCAACACATTTTCAGCTCACATAGAGAGAGCTCTGTAACCTCCTCCAGTCCCACAACCCTCCAAAGTCTCCACACTCCTCAAATTCTGGCCTTTTGAGCGTCCCGATTTTAATTGCTCCATCAATGTTAGTCAGTCTTCATCTCCCGAAGCCCTAAACACTGGCATTACCTCCATAAACCTCTCTACCTTTCTCTCCCCCTTCAATATTGCTCCTTAAAACCTTCCCGATTAACCAAGTTTTGGTCACATGACCCTAATGTCTCTTCAAATTTGACTTGGTCAAATTTTTTCTAATAGCTCTTCTGTGAAACACCTTGGGATGTTTTATTCAGTTGAAGATGCCATGTAAATGCAAGTTGTCATTGTTGCAATATGGCACTGAAAACTTGCTGTCTGACAGAGTGGCAGAACCAGATAATCATCCTCTGCTTTATACCCAGAAAATGATCCCCTTATGTATGCACATCATCAATTTGCAATTGTGCTACGTATTTTCCATGAATCAGATACAGAATTCACAGAAGTGTTCACATTGACTCAATTAATTTTGTCACACAGAGATAACATCAGTTAGAAAAAATATCTACTGCAATAGTGGCAGGAAAACAATTGTAACCATGATTGATTCAAGTATTCAACTAATGAGCCACAAGGCATTGGCTAGACTATTAGAGTGTCATGTACAATAAAGTCTAAGTGTTTGAGTTGCTGTGGCTCCCTGGACATTTCATTGAGACTCATTCCAGCTGATTGACATGTCAGATAGGAACAAGCATTTCAAATCTTTCTGTTAATAAATACATCCTGGCAACTACTTCCAAAATCCTCAAGCCCAATTACTAGAGAAAGAAAAATTACCATACTTTTTTTTGGGCGAAAAGCTAATCTGCTAAAAGCATGTAGTTGGAAAGAGGAAACATTGCCAAGACATCAGAAAAGATGTAGAGCTTTATTTATCACTTGTAAAAAGGAATAGGTTTTGGCTCCAGATGCAGGTTCTGTTTTATTCTTCCAGCCTGGGGCAGACAGTTGGCAGACCAGAGTTTGAACCGAGACATCTGGTATTTTTCTTTCTGACCATTCAACCTTATTATAGCATTTGATAGATACAAGTCTTTATGCAGTGTAATTTCACACTTCCCTTCTTATTGCTGTTACTATTGATTTCAAATACTTTAAGCACTTGTAGAAGTCTTGGAGTGTTCGGACACAAATTCCATTGTGTTTAAGAACATGTCAATTAACACAAAGTGTAGCCCAGTTTGAATACAGAATAGTATTAGACCTGACATTCTTTCTCTTAATCTGTTAGATCTAATCTTGATGTAGTTCTGCTCCTTTCTTTCCCTTTCTATCTCATACACAAAATATTACTCAGTTTTGGAGCTACAGTTAGTGACTTGGTCATAAATGAAGCTCAAAAATGCCAGTTGTTTTTGGGATTGAATGATTTGCTCAATTTCTGCTTAAACCTATTTGCATGTTGCTGATTGTAAAATCTCCCATAAACCAGCACCATCTAACAGTGTTTTGCAATTCGATTAGTTTTTTTCTCCCAAGCATTAAGAACAATTATTTGATTATATTTAAGAATGGTAACTTGGTGTAGGTTAGTCAGTGGGACAGAAAATGAGTTTATCACAAAAATTAAGCTTTTTAAAACCAAAGGTTCTAATCATGTGACTAACCTGATTTTAAATTACTGACAGTACTGTAAACAAGGCAGAAAAAACATTTACTACTTTTGCTGCAAGGACTGAAATTGTTGGAAACGCTGAGCAGATCTGGCAGCATCTGTAAAGAGAAATCAGAGTTAACATTTCAAGTCCAGTGGCCCTTCCTCAGAACCGGTTTTCCAGCAGTTTCGGTTCTTGTTTCTGATTTTCAGGATCTGCAGTTATGTCAGTTTTTACTGCTTTTGCTGCTTTATTAGTGAATCAAATACTTGATAAGACTTAAAAGATTTTAAAATGTGCCTATTGGTGTCCTTGCACCTGCAAAAAATATGAATTTTTTATACACTGTTCTAACATTCCATAAATGGCCCAAATTTGATCTGGGCTTGGCCATGTTTTGGGGGTGGGGCTGGTTTCAGGCATGATTTGTTTTAAAAAGAAGCTGTAAAAGAGGATTTGCATTGTAAGAACCTGCCTTTGAATTCCCATAGTCTTTTGAATTGCTGTGGCTAATTTTGTCAAAATCCAAAGGAACCCCATGGATACTTAGGTTCTCGCAAACTTCCTGTCAGCACCATGCTTGACTTCCAATTGCCATGGTTCTGTTGCACGTTCTGTGCCAACAATTTACAGTATAACCTGGCAGACCCATCTTTATAGTGGAACATACTAATCACACACAGTTTGGCTAATGGGTTCTCAGAGTTTTCTCCATGTACATTTTTTGAAATCCTTTCATTTTATTCATATATCATTCAAAGCTGAGGCAATCGTAAATAAAGCATGGGTCTTTTGTCTGTCCCTTGACAAAACAAAAGGGCAAACATTTTTCTTCTGTGGAAACCTACACCTTTCCTCTTTGTCTCACTGTAACTACTGTTAACCCATATGACATTGGTTAAAATATCACCAGTTAGAAAGGGGTGGTTTATTACTGCAACATCAAAAGCTTTTCTTCTTGCATTCATCAGGACAGATGCAAGAATGCCAAATTTCAAAGGGAGGAACAATTTATGGTGCATGAGAAAAAGGGGAAAGATTGATTGGCAAATCAACTCCGATGGGTTGAGGTGTTATCATGTAGACTGCACCAGGAAACTATTATCCCTGTGCTCTTGTTTAATTCAACAAAGGCACAATGTTGCCTTTGCCTGCAGAGAACAGGTCCTGCATAAGAATATTTGTAACTTCTGGCAGATGTAAGTGAGCCACATTGGGAGCTCAACTGGTCATCCTAAATGAATTATTTGCTTAAAGATGTGGTTTCTATCTTATATTTACATTTGAACCCAAAGTTACTACAACACAAAGTAGTTCACTGGCTAGTACTCCACCTCTGATTCAGGAGGCCATTAAGGTCCTAATCTGGAATGTGCAGCACAAAATCTAGGATGACACTCTCAGTGCAGTGCTGAGTGAGTCCTGAATTGTCAGAGGTGGCTATATTTCACATGAGACATTAAACCGAAACCCCAACAGTCCTCTCAGCTGGCTTATCAGATTCCACGGCACAATTTTGAGAAATACCTCGATGCTCTGGCCAATACTTTTCACTCAATAATTATCAAAATACATTAACTGATCATTTTCTTATTCCGCTTTGGAGGCTTTTGCTATGCAGAAAGTAATTGTCCAACATTTCAACTATGATTGCTCATCAAATGTACTGTTAAGCATCTTTCGTCTTATGAAATTTGAAAAAAAATTTGTTAATGGAGGTGCTATCAGCAATCATAATCCTTTTGAATCCGCTCAGTTATCTTGTTTTTGTTGGAATTAAGGAATGCTGCCAACTTCATTCCAATTTTATCACAAAACTCAATATAGCATCTGCTGAGGAAAATTCCCCCAAATGAAGGGAGCGTGCTCAGTTCAAATTCTTACAACAAAATCCTCCCAGCGCAGGAATGATGTTGGCATTGGAGAGAAAGTTGGAGAATTTCTGTGAAGTTGGCAGTGAACTGTTTCCTGATAATGAGAGCAAGAAGAGTCTAATTTTCCAAGAATGTGTTTAATGGTGGGATGAGACACTTAATAGTGAGTAGTGAGAGGCCAATTTGCATCAATAAACTTGCATTAAAGTCCTAATTTAACATCGTCATAAATGTTGTCGTCAAGGTAAGTATTTATTGCTTATCCCGAATTACTCTTGTGAAGGGTGAACCACTATCTTGAACTGCTGTATTTTATGGGATGTAGCAACGTAGCACTGTTAGGGAGGGAATTCCAGAGTTTTGACCCAACAACAGTGAAGAACAGCCGTATAATTCCAAGTCAGGATGGCATCAGCCAGTCTGCAAGATGGAGTTTGTAAAGTGGCAGGGATTACTGATTGCTGTTGCATGCAAAATAGTTTTCAACCATATTATCATCTTTCTAAAAAAAAAGTATACATTCTAAAACATGCTCAATACTTAAACAAATGTGAATTACTATGACCTGACCATGGGTGAGGTTCCCTATTGAGTTACAGTTCCAGGCAGGAGAGCCTGTTAAGCTCCTGAGTGAAGAGGAATGAACTGGCTCCCATTGATTATTCACCTGCCTCTCGGTTAGCTGCCAAACATTGATCTCTTCCCTTTTGGATATCTTTCTCCCAGACCCAATGAGCCAATATAACTAGGCTTTCTTGTATTTGAATGAAAAGAGTGAGTTTATTAATTACCAAATGCAAGAAGCAAATGTAACACAACACACATACACAAAAGTTAGAAATAAGATGTGGATCCCAAAGAATAAAGGTTTAAAACAGAATATACAGACCAATCTCTGAAAGGTTTGTGAAGAGCAAATGGTTGAAGATTGCAGCCATTGTAGTGGAGGTTATCGGTAACATTGACATTCAGAGTTGAACAGTCAGCTTTGTGGTCCTCAGTTTAGCACATAGGATGAATTTCTTGATTTTATGGCCTTTTTCTTTGTCCTAATTTGTTTTTTCAAACCGGTTTGCAGCACTC
>NC_057713.1:99524711-99529152 GCF_004010195.1 Chiloscyllium plagiosum
AACTTTTTCACGCAGAGGTGGTACGCGTATGGAATGAGCTGCCAGAGGAAGTGATGGAGGCTGGTACAATTGCAACATTTACAAGGCATTTAGATGGCTATATGAATAGGAAGGTTTTGGAGGGATATGGACCGGGTGCTGGCAGATGGGGCTAATTGAGTTGGGATATCTGTTCGGTATGGACAGGTTGGACCAAAGGGTCTGTTTCCATGCTGTACATCTCTATGACTCTATGACTCTATGACTGACCATGCCCTTGACACCCAAATCTGTTGTGTCATCCCTAGCCACCTTGTCTGGACTCAGGACAGGCACTCACTGCCATGTCCATCTTCCCACCTTGAGGGGAGGTGGTGGCTTAATGGGATTGTCACTGCACTGTTAATCCAGAGACCCAAGTAATGCTCTGGAGACCCATCCGCCATTTGGATTCAATACAAATCTGGAGTTAGAGTCTAATGATGACCATGAATCCATTATCGATTGTCAGGAACAAAACCTGTCTGGTTCACTAATGTCCTTTAGGGAAGGAAACTGCCATTCTTACCTGGTCTGGCCTACATGTGACTTCAAACCCACAGCAATGTGGCTGACTCTTAACAATTAGGGATGGGGCAATAAGTGCAGGTACAGCTATCGATGCCCTCATCCCATGAATTAATTAAAAAACGCTATGGATGGACAGTATCCGCCCTTCCTCAAATAATGGTCCTCCTTCCCTCGCTCATCACTCCAGAGCTACCATTGCTCCACCTTGCACGAAGCTGACAGCTAGTCTCCTCCCACGTGTTGCCTTCCCTCCACTTGGTCAACATACAGCACAACCTAAATGTTCACACTGACTCCAGGTCATATCGCTATAAGCACTTACTCAAAGGTCAGGGGACAGGTCGCGGTCACCGATTGCCCACCTCTGATACACAGTCGGGTTTCTGAAAGCATGGATTTCTCCATGAGCGAGAACTTATTTGGGACAGGCCATTCCATTCTGACAAGTTGTGGCTTAATTGAGATTCAAATGCTGGCAGAAAGTAATAAGAAAAATACTTTAAATTTTAGAGCTATTTAAAATCACCAAGCAGAATTTCACTACCTGCTGGAATGAGATTGAGCAGTTCAAATAGTTCCCTTTCTGGTTCACATGAGTTGACATTGTCCTAACAGTTATCATCTTGTTAAAATTGTTAAATTATGAGCTTTAACTTTCTGTGGTGGGTGTTGCATAATTACGCCTCAATAAGTTCATAAAAGATTGAGAGCGAAAGACTGTTGCTGGGAGAGAGGCACACACACGTACGCACACACAAACGTACATCGCTACCTACCTACATACCTACTTGTTTGTGGGGAGTGAGTGGACAAGAAGTTCTGGGGAAACAAAGCGATGATTTCAGACTGACTCAATTGCCCAGGTATTTGGAAGCCTCAGATTCTTCAATAGAAAGCAACATATTTTTGTTTTATCTGATTGTTCTCAATGTAGCTCTTCCATTTGTATCTCATAAAGAAAACATAGGAAAAGTGAACTAATAGCCTTTTCCCTCCTCGTGACCATTAGTGTTTAAAATGCAGCAAAGTTATATAAAAGGTAATGTGGTCCTCTCAATGTGGCACCAACCATGTCCCACATTGTCTTCAGTAGAAGTGGTTTTCACACAGACACCCATCACCCTCAATGAACCATTTGATGGTGCAATGACTCTATCTTAAACATAGTAATATCTGGATTACTCCTGGTGCTGCGAATTAGTGAGGGTAGGAATAGGAGGATAGAGCAAATTAATGCATGGCTGAGGAGCTGGTGTATGGGAGAAGGATTCACATTTTTGGATCATTGGAATCTCTTCTGCGGTACAAGTGACCTGTGCAAGAAGGACAAATTGCACCTGAATTGGAAGGGGACTAATATACTGGTGGGGAGACTTGCTAGAGCTGCTCAGGAGAATTTAAACTAGTAAGGTGAGGGAGGGGGGAGTGGCGTTGGGACCAAGGGAGATACTGAGGAAAAAGAACAGTCTGAGACTGGTCCAGGTGAGAAAAGAAGAGAGTCAAACAGTCAGGGCAGGCAGGGACAAAGCAGAGAACAAGGTAGGACTGATAAATTAAACTGCATTTATTTCAATGCAAGGGTCCTAACAGGGAAGGTAGATGAACTCAGGGCATGGTTAGGAACATGGGACTGGGATATCATAGCAATTACAGAAACATGGCTCAGGGATGGATAGGACTGGCAGCTTAATGTTCCAGGATACAAATGCTATAGGAAAGACAGGAAGGGAGGCAAAAGAGAGGAAGGGGAGTGATATTTTTGATAAGGGGTAGCAGTATAGCTGTACTGAGGGAGGATATTCCCGAAAATACATCCAGGGAAATTATTTGGGTGGAACTGAGATATAAGAAAGGGATGATCACCTTATTGGGATATTATTATAGACCCCCCTAATAGTCAGTGGGAAATTGAGAAACAAATTTGTAAGGAGATCTCAGTTATCTGTAAGAATAATAGGGTGGTTACAGTAGGGGATTTTAACTTTCCAAACATAGACTGGGACTGCCATAGTGTTAAGGGTTTAGATGGAGAGGAATTTGTTAAGTGTGTACAAGAAAAGATTCTGATTCAGTATGTGGATGTACCTACTAGAGAAGATGCAAAACTTGACCTAATTTTGGGAAATAAGGCAGGGCAAGTGACTGAGGTGTCAGTGGGGGAAGTACTTTGGGGCCAGTGACCATAATTTTATTAGTTTTAAAATATTGATGGAACAGGATAGACCAGATCTAAAAGTTGAAGTTCTAAATTGGAGGAAGGCTAATTTTGACGGTATTAGACAAGAACTTTCAAAAGCTGATATGGGGCAGTTGTTTGCAGGTAAAGGGACGGCTGGAAAATGGGAAGCCTTCAGAAATGAGATAACGAGAGTCCAGAGAAAGTATATTCCTGTCAGGGTGAAAGGAAAGGCTGGTAGCTATAGGGAATGCTAGATGACTAAAGAAATTGAGGGTTTGGTTAAGAAAAAGGAGGAAGCATATGTCAGGTATAGACAGGATAGATCGAGTGTATCCTTAGAAGAGTATAAAGGCAGTAGGAGTATACTTAAGAGGCAAATCAGGAGGGCAAAAAGGGGACAAGAGATAGCTTTGGCAAATAGAGCTGTGGAAAATCCAAAGATTTTTACAAATACATGAAGGACAAAAGGGTAACTAGGGAGAGAATAGGGCCCCTCAAAGATCCTCAAGGTGGCCTTTGTGTAGGAGATGGGGGAGTTTCTAAATGAGTATTTTGCATCAGTGTTTACTGTGGAAAAGGACAGGGAAGATATAGAATGTAGGGAAATAGATAGTGACATCTTGAAAAATGTCCATATTACAGAGGAGGAAGTGCTGGATGTCTTGAAACACATAAAAGTGGATAAGTCCCCAGGTCCTGATCAAGGGTACCCCTAGAACTCTGTGGGAAGCGAGGGAAATGATTGCTGGGCCCCTTGCTGAGATATTTGTGTCATCAATAGTCACAGGTGAGGTGCCGGAAGATTGGAGGTTGGCTAACGTGGTGCCACTATTTAAGAAAGATGGTAAGGACAAGCCAGGGAATTATAGACCAGTGAGCCTGACATCGGTGATGGGCAAGTTGTTGGAGGGAATCCTGAAGGACAGGATTTACATGTATTTGGAAAGGTAAGGACCGATTAGGGAGAGTCAGCATGGTTTTGTGCATGGGAAATCATGTCTCATGAACTTGAAGAAGTAACAAAGAGGATTGATGAGGGCAGAGCGGTGGACATGATCTGTATGGACCTCAGTAAAGCATTCAACAAGGTTCCCCATGGAAGACTAGTTGGCAAGGTTAGATCTCATGGAATACAGGGCGAACTAGCCATTTGGATACAGAATTGGTTCAAAGGTAGAAGAGCTGAAAATGTGTTGCTGGAAAAGCGCAGTAAGTCAGGCAGCATCCAAGGAGCAGGAGAATCGACATTTGGGGCATGAGCCCTTCTTCAGGAATTCCTGCTGTGCTTTTGCAACACATTTTCAGCTCTGATCTCCAGCATCTGCAGTCCTCACTTTCTCCTCAAAGGTAGAAGACAAAGGCTGGTGGTGGAGGGTTGTTTTTCAAATTGGAGGCCTGTGACCTTTGGAATGCCACAAGGATTGGTGCTGGGTCCACTACTCTTAGTCATTTATATGAATGATTTGGATGTGAGCATAAGAGGTATAGTTAGTTAGTTTGCAGATGACAGGTGCAGTGGACAGCGAGTAAGGTTACCTCAGACTTTAACAGGATCTTGATCAGATGGACCAATGAGCTGAGGAGTGGCGGGTGGAGTTTAATTCAGATAAATGTGAGGTGCTGCATTTTAGAAAAGCAAATCTTAGCAGGACTTATACATTTAATGGTAAGGTCCTAGGGAGTGTTGCTGAACAAAGAGACCTTGGAGTGAAG
>NC_057713.1:99529233-99532799 GCF_004010195.1 Chiloscyllium plagiosum
AGATAAAAGGTAGGGAGGAGGGACTTGGAGGAGGGGCGTTGGAAATGTGATAGGTGGAAAGAGGTCAAGGTGAGGGTGATAGGTCAGACTGGAGTGGGGGCGAAGAGGTCGGGAAGAAGATGGCAGGTTAGGAAGGCGGTGCTGGATTTGATGGATTTGACTGAGACAGGCTGGGGGGGGGAAATGAGGAAACTGGTGAAATCGAGTTCATCCCTTGTGGTTGGAGGGTTCCTAGCCGGAAGATGAGGCGTTCTTCCTCCAACCGTCGTTTTGCTGTGGTCTGACGATGGAGGAGTCCAAAGACCTGCATATCCTTGGTGGAGTGGGAGGGGGAATTGAAATGTTGAGCTACAGGGTGGTTGGGTTGGTTGGTCCGGGTGTCCCAGAGGTGTTCTCTGAAACGTTCCGCAAGTAGGCGGCCTGTCTCCCCAATATAGAGGAGGCCACATCGGGTGCAGAGGATGCAATAGATGATGTGTGTGGAGGTGCAGGTGAATCTGTGGCGGATATGGAAGTTTCCTTTGGGGCCTTGGAGGGAGGTGAGGGGGGAGGTGTGGGCGCAAGTCTTGCACCTCCTGCGGTTGCAGGGGAAGGTGCCGGGAGTGGAGGTTGGGTTGGTGGGGGGTGTGGATCTGACGAGGGAGTCACGGAGGGAGTGGTCTTTACGGAATGCTGATAGGAGTTGGGAGGTCCTGTTGCGGCTGTACAGGACATTAATTAGGCCACTGTTGGAATATTGCATGTAATTCTGGTCTCTTTCCTATCAGAAAGATGTTGTGAAACTTGAAAGGTTTCAGAAAAGATTTACAAGGATGTTGCCAGGGTTGGAGGATTTGGGCTATAGGGACAGGCTGAATAGGCTGGGGCTGTTTTCCCTGGATCGTCGGAGGCTGAGGGGTGACTTTATTGAGGATTATAAAGTCATGAGGTGCACGGCAAGGATAAATAGAGAAAGTCTCTTCCTTGTAGTGGGTGAGTTTAGAACTACAAGACATAGGTTTAGGTAGAGAGGGGAAAGATATAAAAAGGACCTAAGGGGCAATCTTTTCAGACAGATGGTGGTATGTGTCTGGAATGAGCTGCCAGAGGAAGTGGTGGAGGCTGGTACAACATTTAAAAGGCATTTGGATGGGTATATGAATAGGAAGGGTTTGGAGGGAGATGGGCCGGGTGCTGGCAAGTGGGACTAGATTGGGGTGGGATATCTGGTTGGCATGGACGAGTTGGACCGAAGAGTCTATTTCTGTGCTCTTTATCTCTATGACTCTGTAACTGACACTGAGGGAGTTGAGCTGTGTTTGGATTGTCTGCTAGTATATTTTGTACTGTTATTCAAGAAGGGAGCAAGAGGTAAACCAGGAAACTACAGGCCAGTCAGTCTAACTTCAGTGGTGGGGAAACTGTTGGAAGCAATTCTAAGGGACAGAATTAATCTGCACTTGGAGAGGCAGGAATAAATCAAGAATTGTCAGCATGGTTTTGTTAAGGGAAGGTCACTTCTGACCAACTTGATTGTATTTTTTTTTAAGAAGTGTGTAGATGAGGACGATGCTTTCGACATACTTTATTTGCACTTTAGCAAGATAAAGTTCAGCATATCTGGTTGGGTTGGATCGAAGGGTCTGTTTCCATGTTGTACATCTCTATGAGAGATTAATATCAAAGTAAAGAGCCCATTGGATCAAAGGAAATTTGGCTAATTTGATCCAGAATTGGCTGAGTGGCAGGAGGTAGAGGGAGATGGTTGAGGAGTGGTCTTGTGAATGGAAGTCTCTGTCTCTGGGGTCCCACAGGGGTCGTTGTTGAGGGCTCTTGCTGTTTGTGACATATATAACCGATTTAGACTTGAATGTGAAGGGTTGATCAGTAAGATCACAGATGATACAAATATTGGTGGGATGTGAACTAGTGAGGAGGCTAGCCTTAGAATACAGGGTGATCTAGATCGGCCAGTCAGATGGGCTAATCAGTGGGCAGAATGCTTCAGAGAACATCTCTGGGAAACCCGCATCAACCAACCCCACCGTTCCATGGCCGAACACTTCAACTCCCCCTCCCACTTTGCCAAGGACATGCAGGCCCTGGGCCTCCTCCATTACCAAATCCTCACCACCCAACAGCTGGAGGATGAACGCCTCATCTTCTGCCTTGGGACCCTCCAACCACATGGAATCAATGTGGATTTCACCAGTTTCCTCATCTTCCTTCCCTACACAGTATCCCAGATCCAACCTTCCAACTCGTCACCACCCTCAGGACCTGTCCTGGCTGTCCATTTTCCTTCCCACCTGTCCGCACCACCCTCCTCTCTGACCTATCACCCTTACCCCCACCTTCATCTACCGTTCGCACTCTCAGCTACCCTCTCTCTAGCCCCACCCCTCCCATTTATCTCTCCACCCCCGTGGCTCACAAGCCTCATTCCTGATGAAGGGCTTCTGCCCGAAACGTCGATTCTCCTGCTATTCGGATGCTGCCTGACCTGCTGGGCTTTTCCGGCACCACACTCTTGACCTATGATATGTCACCTCTCTGAAGCCTTTCATAGAATAAAATAGAATAGAACAGAATAGGATCCCTACATTGTGGGTGCAGGCCATTTGACCCATCAAATCCACACTGACCCTCTGTACAGCATCCCACCCTGACCCACCCCTCTACACTCTCCCTGCAACCCTGTATTTCTCTTGTCTAATCCACCTAGCCTGCGCATCCCTGGACATTACCAAGCAATTTAGTGGCCAATCCACCTAACCTGCATATCTTTGGACTGTGGCAGAAAACTAGAACACCCAGAAGAAACCCACGCAGGCACAATTGACCCATGACCATGAGCAGTTACTCATGACATCAGGACAGCTGTTGTCCCGTTGCTTGCCTTCATTTGAAGGACATTGCCCTTCCTTCTCCATCTGCAAATTCCCTGGACACTGAATTGATCTGAGGGCAGTATGGCACTGGTGGCGATTGGAGGGGCGGGGTTCAAGGGCAGAGGAGCGGGAAGTGGAGGAGATGCGGTGGAGAACATCGTCAACCACGTCTGAGGGGAAATTGCGGTCTATGAAGAAGGAGGCCATCTGGATTGTTCGGTATTGGAATTGGTCCTCTTGGGAGCAGATGCGGCGAAGGCGAAGGAATTGGGAATATGGGATGGCCTTTTTACCTAGATTACACCTCCTCCCACACTGCCCCCTGTAAAAACGCCATCCGCCCTTGAACCCCACCCCTCCAATCGCCACCAGGACAGAACCCCATTGGTCCTCACCTACCACCCCACCAACCTCCAGATACATCATTTCATCCTTCGTCATTTCCGCCACCTCCAAACAGACTCCACCACCAAGGATATATTTCCCTCCCCACCCCAATCAGTGTTCCGGAAAGACCACTCCCTCCGCGACTCTCTCATCAGATCCACACCCCCCACCAACCCAACCTCCACTCCCGGCACCTTCCCCTGCAACCGCAAGAAATGCAAAACCTGCGCCCACACCTCCCCCCTCACTTCCCTCCAAGGCCCCAAGGGATCCTTCCATATCCATCACAAATTCACCTGCACCTCCACA
>NC_057713.1:99532948-99598983 GCF_004010195.1 Chiloscyllium plagiosum
CCCGGCCTATCACCCTCATCTTAACCTCCTTCCACCTATCGCATTCCCAACGCCCCTCCCCCAAGTTCCTCCTCCCTACCTTTTATCTTAGCCTGCTTGGCACACCCTCCTCATTCCTGAAGAAGGGCTTATGCCCGAAACGTCGATTCTCCTGCTCCTTTGATGCTGCCTGACCTGCTGCGCTTTTCCAGCAACACATTTTTAAGCTTCCTGTACAGATTGTATTGCAAAACTGGAAGACTGTGGATTATGGAGTAAACTTTAGTAAATGAAATAGAATGGCAAATGCTTTCATTTGGCTGCAATACCTTTGCAATGAATTACTCCTGCACCTTTGACCTCACTCAGGAGAGAAACTGCTAATTCTGGGAAATGCTGACATTTCAAAGCTTGATAAATGACTGGCTCTGTGCTTTCTGATCATCGAGGGTCACATAGGTTTGGAATATTTGTTTGAATTAAAGCACTAGTTTATTTCTAATCACAAACTGATTTATCGTCACATGAACAATTGATTAATTATTTATGAAATGACATTGGTCATTTTTACTAATATCAACAGTATTACTTCAGGCAAGTCTATCCTCTCCTTGTTTTTCCCACATTCTGTCTGTTATTTAGAGCTGGGTGATTTACAACTATAGTAAATACAATGCAAACAGTGTAGAGTCAATATTGAACATTAGATTGCAGTATCACGAAGGAGGGAAATGCCACAATCATCACTCCTGGGAAACATCTTACCACTATTGGATTATTTTCTTGGGTTACTGAGCCATTAGAAATTTACAGCACCAATATTTACTTTTGATGATTCAACTTTGGAACAATCTCAGTCTTCACAGCTTTTAACCAAGGCCTTACTAAATAATAGGGTTGCTTCCTTCCTCATTTTTCACTAGTTTGCTTAGTGGGTAACATTCACAGCTTGGAGTCAGATGGTCCAAGTTCCATTTCAGAGGCTTGAGCACACAATCCAGGCTGTGACTGCCAATGCCGTCTTGGAGGAATGTTCCATTGTATTTTGGGAAAGATGTTAAACCAAGACAGGTTGTTTTCCTTTCAGGAAGGTGTGAAAGATCCCATGGCATTATTGAAGAAATTGTCCCTGGCCAATATTCACCCCTCAATCAACATCACCAGAAACAGATGAATTAATCATCTTTTGCATTTCCCCCAACTAAATTTCTGGAAAATTGAAGCAGTGGTGTTTGGCTTTCACTACAAACTCTATTCCCTAGTCACTGACTCTGTCCCTCTGTCTGTGCACTAAGTGTAGCTGCAAAGGCCCATGTGTGACTTTGGTGCGCTATTAAACGTAAAATGAACTCTGGCTCACACAATCAGACCATCTCTAAGCATGACTGTTTCCACATCCATAAAGGGTTAGCAACTCAGAGTTAAGTAATTCCAGGAGAAAGTTTTCTTGGAACATGCTGATGTTATGAATTGACCTCTTTGACTTGCCATTCCAACATCCATGCACAATAACACTGCTATTCATTATTTTATTGTAGGTGAAAGGAGTGTCCATAGTGTCCATATCACCAATGTATGTAATGTGAAAGATAATGAAAAATACACAAAAGGTAAAGCAATAAGACACCAGATTTCGTTCCATTCACATCATTTATTCTGCAAGTTAACCTCAATCTTTTCAGTACGGAACTTTGGTCAGGGCTGCAACAGAGTACCTTTAACCTCAGTGTTTGGCCTCTTGATTGGCCTCCCTTGTTCTCTAACTTGTCTCTCTCTCTCTCTCTCATGACTTTCGAAGGTGATGGCCTAGTTGTATTATCACTAGACTATTAATCCAAAGATTTAGTTAATGTTCTGGGGACCCGGGTTCGAATCCTGCCATGGCAGATGTTGAAATTTGAATTCAATTAAAAATCTGGAATTCAGAGTATAACAATGACTATGAAATCATTGTCAATTATCGGGGAAAAACCTATCTGTTCACTAATGTCCTTTAGGGGAGGAAACTGCCATCCTTATCTGGACTGGCCTACATGTGACTCCAGACCCACAGCAATGTGATTGACTCTTAACTGCCCTATGGGCAATTAGGGACGGGTAATAAATGCCGGCCTGGCTAGTGATGCCCATATCCCATGAATCAATAACAAAAAGCTTGAGCTTCTTTCAGTTTCATGCTCAGCAACAGTGGTTGAAGCCAGGCGATGTAGCAATGAATGCAGTGTGCTTGCACCTTCACAACATGAACATTGTGTGTCATTGTCCTGCGGCTGTAGGCAGATGCAGCCTATAAATGCAATCACCTTTCAGGGAAGTGTATTCTGCTGCCACCAGCATTTTGAGGATGAATCCCCTCATGTCCCAGCCTTTCTGGAGGTTTGACAAGCTTACCTCCAAAACATCTCCCTCGGCATTTACCTCAACTCGCCTGCTGCTGAAACCCACATCCTTGCCTTTAATAACTCTGGCCTTGACTATTCCAACATGCTGCTGGCCAGCCTCACACATTCCACTCTCTGGGAAATCCAACTTGCTGCCTGTGCCCAAACTTGCACCAAAGCCTGTTCATCCATCGTCCCATGATTACTGACTTACATCTGTCACCACAATTTTCATCCTTATTTTCAAATACCTGCATGGTCTTATGCCTATCCCCCACTCCACATAGTCTGGCCCCACACGTCTTCAAGATCTCTGCATTCCTCTGAATCTGAGCACCCCAAATCTTAACCATTCCACGATTTGTGACCATGCCCTCCCCTGATGGACTCAAAACTCTACCATTCCTCCCCTTAGTCTTTCTGTCCCTCTGCCTGTCTTTTCCTCCTTGAAGAGTTTACATAAAACCTACCTCTTTGACCAAGTTTTGGTCATCTGCTTTTGTGTGGGTAGTGTCAAATTTTGTTTTATAATCCCTCCTGAAAATGTCCCATGGAATGTTTTACCATATTAAGGGTACTAATTAAATGCACATGGTTGCTTGGCCAGCATTTATTGCCTGTTTGCAATTGCCCAGAGGGCAGTTCAGAGACAACCACTTTGCTGTGGGTCTGGAGTCACATGTAGGTCAGACCAGGTATGGTCCTTCCTAAAGTTTCCTTCCCTAAAGGACATTAGTGAACCAGATGGGTTTTTTTCTCAATAATTGACAATTATTTCATGGTCGCCATTAGATACTTAATTCCAGGTCTTTATTAAGTTCAAATGAATCGTACAATGCAAATTGCCACATTTCCTATGTTACAAGAGTGATTACAAAAAACACTTAGTTGGCCGCAGAAACACGCAGCAACGTCCCACATTTGTAAAGGACACTGGAAGAAAACATATATTACTTCTTCTTTCAACAGTTTGTTGTCAGTTTTAAATTAGCATTATTTCTTAAATCAAAGTTGCTTGTACATCCTTTTCTTCCCTTTGTTTAAGAAAATAAGATTTATCCTGTGTTGCCTGTTACATCTGTTCTCAAACTTTTGTTGGTGCAGAGATCATACTGTTGTTTGTTGTGGAATTTTAAGTTAACCAGCTCAGTTAATATGTGTGACTGGCACGAGATTATCCCTGTGCCCCACTACATGTAATAATTTCCAGCCAGTGTCCTGAATTTTAAATGGCTGTAGTTTGGATTTAGTGTGTGTAACAAGCCGTATACAGTCTGCGAAAACATATTTGATGTTTTTTAATGTGGTTGCAAGTGTTCATGGTCTGTAGAAAAGTCGCTCATTCATTCCATTCAAGCCCAAAGACTGACACTTAAAACCACACAATCTTCTCAATCCTCCCCCTCGTCTTCCTCCTTAACCTTGTCCTGGTTCATCTCTGGCATGATGATTGGTGCTGCTCCCTTCACTACTTCAAAAGCAGCCGTTTTGAAAAACTCCACTCCCCAAAGACCTTTCATTTGAGAGTAAATGTTCTCTCTTTCAATTCTTTGTTTTTCCAAGAAACTGGCCTCTCCGTATGCTTCAGCGTTTGGTGATATTGTGCGCTCTCCTTACCTCAGCAGCAGAAATTCCTGTCCTCCCCTGAAAATTCCTGTCCTTTGCCAACATTTAAAGCAAAACTTTCATGTTGAATTTTCTTATATTCCTCAATTGTTTTCTCTTTATTGTCACAAGTGTGTCAGTTGGTTATAATCAGTGGCTAATGTGGAATACACTTCAAATGAACAGTGTGTCTACAAACATATGTAGATGGTATGCTGGTCAATAAGTATAATGGCTACCAATTAGCTTTCGTCCAATACATGAAAGAGTAGCTAGCTTGATGCACTGTACATGTGGTTTACCTCTTCCTTGCTTTTTAGTTTCTGGTTAAATCAAAAAGAAAGAATTGCATTTCTGTAGCACCTTTCATAGCCTCAGTATGTCCCATAGCAGTAGTGCAATAATGCAGGAAATATGGCAATGAATTTGCATACAGCCAGGTCCTATAAACAAGAATGGGAAAATGACCAGATAATATTTTTATTTAATGAAGTTTGTTATAGTGTTAATGTAGTGTTAGGGCACTGAGAAAAAATTCTTTGCTCTTCTGAAAAATAGTAGATAAGGGATCTTTTACATCCACCAAAGTAGCAAATAGCACCTTGGTTTAATAGTTCACATGAGAGTCAGCACTTCTGACAGAGCAGCATTCCCTCAGCAGTTGATATCTCTGTTAATGTGCATCACTATTTCTCATCTTTGTTCAGGCAATATAGTTGACACTTTTGGTGACTGTGCTAGTGATTCAGAGTGAATGACTTTGATTCACAATGAAAGATTCTAATCTTTTAGCATTTGTGGTCCAAAATTTGAATCGGCAGCTGATGTGCAATGTGCTGAGAATCACGTTACAGCTGACACAACGTATTAAATGGAACAAGGTTCAATCCAAACTCTTCCATTCACACTAGCTACCTCCTACTGTGAGCAATCTCTGTTAGCTTTGCCTTTGGTTCTGAGGTTGTTTTAACTAACTGAGCGCAGGGACCTGGAGTGAACATGAGTTTTACAAGTGGTTCAGGCAAACCCTGTCAACTTCATTATGTTTGGTACAATGGAAAATGTGCAGGTCATAAACCAAATGTTCCATTATCACCAGCCTCAATTACAGATAACTGGATGTGTTCCAGCTATTTTAATAAGATACGATAGGGCTCCTTTTTTTTGCAGCCACCAGTTTTTTGGTTTTTTTGAGAACACTGAAGTGGAATAGTTGAAAATTCATCTAGGTTTCACCAAGATAACTGCTTATTAAGAGAGAACACGCACCAGGACCTGGTCATTTATGTTGTCATTCACTTACATTGTATCCCACTCTGGCAACATTGCTTTTAAACAATCACACACATGGGAGGAAATTTTAAAATTCTCATGTTTTCAAATCCGTCCTTGACCTTGGCCCTTCCATATAATCTCTTCCAGTCCCACAGCGCTCCAAGATGCTGGCATTCCTCCATTCTGGCCTGTTATGCATCACCCAAGTACCATTCCTCCATTCATGCCTTCAGCTGCCTAGACCCTAAATTCTAGAATTCCTTTCCAGTCCCCTCAACTTCTGTCTCCCCTTTAGGTGATAGATATCATGACAGGATTTGAGCTGCGTTTGTGGATTGTTAGTCCAGTGTGATCATGACACTACTGGTGGTTGACTCTGCAGCGTCCTCTGGTGACCGTGCAATTGTATCAAAATTACTGCAGGGAATCACTAATTGGACAGGCAGTTCAAGACGACAGCTCACTGCCACCTTCTCCTGGGCAATCAGGGATGGGCAATAAATGCCAACCTTGCCAGCGATGAGCAGATCCTGTGAATGAATGTGGAAAGTGGCAGAAGAGAGGGATACAATTTTGTAGCATCTTCTGTGCAGAATGCGGCCATTACTTAGTCAGCATATATTTAGGTGGAGCTGTCATTCCCCTACAAAATCAAAATACTTCAGGTGCAGTAAGTCCAAGCTAAGAATAAACAGTGCTGAAAGTACTCAGCAGGTCTGGAGAGAGAATCAGAATGAACATTTCAGGTCAGAATTAACCTTTCAGTGGAACAGTATATTATTCTTCTGTTATTCTGCTGTTCACCATAATGAACAACTACCACTAATTATAGAGCAGCTAGTGCCAGTGGCAAGAGAGAAAAATAGAAGTGGAACTATTCCAAAGTGGGAATGAAAACTTGTCAAGAATTCTGTATGATGTTAGCTGTAACTGTATTGAGAGATAAATAGTGCTTGGCTTTGTAATAAAGAATAGCTGTTATGGTTTTGTGTACTCGGGTTAAACACTAAGCATCCCAAATAACATCTCAAAATCCCTCCACCCTGATTTTTCATTGTTGACGCAAGGCTATTATTTTGTTTTCCTTGATGATTCCTGAAGGGCACAGAAAAAATAATTCATATGCTATCATTCAGGAGGGAATGTTCGTGAGCTGGCACACTATCTTTCTCTATTTCACGAGTCTTTTACACTGAATTTTCTTCTGGTTAATTGTGGAAAGAGGACAGGAGCTGTAGAATTGGACTGTGTTCTATTAAAATTGTTCTGTGGTAAGGTTTTCACAGAACAATACCCCTCAGAAACAGTCTGAGAACAGACAGGAATGCAGACAGAGTTTCAAACCCATCTTGATCTGACAAGTTTTGAGACGATTTGTAGCTCATGTTGAGGTTCTGGGTGTAGGTTTGCTCGCTGAGCTGGAAGGTTTCTTTTCAGATGTTTTGTCACTACACTAGGTAACATCATCAATGAGCCTCCGGATGAAGTACTGGTGGCATGACCCACTTTTTATTTATGTGTTTGTTTCTTTGGGTTGGTGATGTCATTTTCTGTGGTGACATTATTTCCTGTGGTGATGTCATTTCCTGTTCTTTTTCTCAAGGGGTGGTAAATGGGATCCAAGTCAACGTGTTTGTTGATAGAGTTTCGGTTGGAATGCCATGCTTCTAGGAATTCTCGTGTGATTTTCTGTGGTGATGTTATTTCCTGTTTGGCTTATCCGAGGACGGATGTGTTGTCCCAGTTGAAGTGGTCCCACCCACAAACTCACCAAGACACTAAAACAGCAGCTAAAGAACTTGAAAGACCGTATACAGACAGCAAGCAAAACTAAATACCGTGCAAGAACTGTAACAAGCACTATGTTGGACAAACAAGCAAAAAACTAGCCACTAGGATACATGAACATCAACTAGCCACAAAAAGACATAACTCTCTCTCACTAGTATCCTTACAATTAGATGAGGAAGGACACCACTTCAACTGGGACAACACATCCATTCTAGGACAAGCCAAACAGAGACATGCATGATAATTCCTAGAAGCAGGCATTCCAACTGGAACTCTATCAACAAGCACATTGACTTCGATCCCATTTACCACCCCCTGAGAACAAGAACAGGAAATAACATCACCACAGAAAATTACATCACCAACCAAGGAAACCTAAACACATAAATAAAAAGCGGGCCATGCCACCTGTGCTTCCTCCAGAGGCTGATTGATGATGTTACCTAGTATGGTGACGAAACGTCTAAAAGCAAACCTTCCAGCTCAGCGAGCAAACCTACATATTCTTGGTGTCAGGCTATGCATAGTGGGTATCCCTCTTACCAATTTGACAGCCAAAATCCAGGCCAACATCCCCAGTGCTAGGACAGTGCTGCACCATCAGATAAGATATTACACTAATACCATTTGTCTTCTCTCAGATAGCTACAAAGATCCCACAGCATTGTATTGAAGGTGTTTTTTTTTCATGTCCCAACTGATATTTATCCTTCAGTTAACGTCCTTAAAGTCTGGTCATTATCACATGGTGTGGGATCTTGCTGCATGCAATTTGGCTGAAGTGATCCCAAACTACAATGGTGACTACCTCTTCAAAAGTCTTAATTGACTTAAAACAGTTTGGGATGTCCTGAGGTTGTAAAAGGTGCTATACAAATGCAGGTTTTTTTTTTCTTTTTTGTTCCCGGTTTGCTCTTTCTTTCACTTTCTCCACCATTTGATTTGCTTGCTCAGAACACTGGCAGTACACCATGTTGCATATTTGATGTGGTTTGCTGACAGGGGTGGAATTCAGCCTCCTCTCCTTCTGATTCCTCCCAGGCTCTTTCTGAAAGGATACAGTGGCACAGCTGGCAGGCAGAGCAGTTTGCTTTTACATGGAGTGGACTTCAGCACCAAAGACATGGATCACGACAAGTGCATTTGCAAGTGTGCCCAGATGTTAACAGGAGGTAAGAGATTTGTTGTCAGCCAAGCCTCATGGAGGTAATTGCAATTCTTTTGTGTAAATCCTAATATCTGGCTCAATGACTTTGACACTAAGTAGAGCTTTCGATGTCAGACCTCAGCAAGAATGGAAGTGCACAGATCGGGCTTATATAAATTACACAGGCTCAACTTGTATAAATTACTCAAACTAGGCTTATATCTTACACTGACTGGTTTTGTGTAAATACACATATCAGACTTATATAAATTACACAGATTGAACTTGTGTAAATTACACAAACTGGGCTTGTATACCTTACACACTCAGGGCTAGTATTCCTTAGACAGACTGGTTTTGTGTAAATACACATATCAGGCTTATATAAATAACACAGAGTGGGTTGATATAAGTGACACAGAATGGTCTTGTAAAACTTGCACGGACTGGGCTTGTAAATGTTGTTCAGCCTTATCTTGTGTAAATTTCACAGCCTGGGCTTGTATCTGTTGCAGACTGGATTTATGTAAATTACTGGAGTTGTGTAGATTGTACAGAGTTATATAAGTTAAATAGACTTATCTGTAATATTGTTTTGAATATAGAAGACTGAGTGATCATTTGAGCTGTTTAAAACAATTAAAGGGTAGATAGAAATAAATAATCTCCTCTGATATGGAGAGTTCAGAATAAGGGGACAGAAATGTGCTATTGTGGGCCAGGAGTCATATATAAGCCAAGCCCAATGAGCACAGCATGTTTCCTTCCCTAAATGGCATCAATGAACCAGCTGGGTTTTTACAACAATCTGAAAGCTTCATGGTCCCTTGTACTGAGAGCAGTATTTATTTAGAATTTATTAAACTGAATCCTAATTCTGAAACTCACCATGGTGCGATCTGAATTCACATTCTCCCAATTCTTAATAACATGACCACAGCAATTCTTCCAAACCCATATGAAAACAGAAAGCTTCTGCAGGGGATAGTGACAGAGCCAGCCACTCAAGGTAAAGCAGGGACATTTCATAATGGGAGTGTTGACGAGACCTCAGAACTGGGAGTTGGACTGATATGTCATTGACAGTGAATGCAGGGTAGTGGGATGTGCTACCAGGGAAGGTGGTCAGTGAAGCTGATAGCTTTTCTTACGGCAGCTGTTCCATTATGAATGCTTGGCTCGATTTCCAAATTGTCAACCCAGCAGCTGTTTTGTTTTCATCTAAGAACAATTGAAACTTTTATGAGCCTATAATAACAGATTGTGTCTTTGATATTTGTCTTTTCAGTTTGGTTATAATCTAATATACAGTTCGAAGATTACAACTTCATAGTACCTTAAATTTATTGGCCAAGTATCAAACATTGAGTGTTTGAATTCAGGTTTTGTTTTAAATCATTAGAGATTCAATGTGTTTCCAATTATTTTGAAATTATTCCTATTGCTACTGCATGGCTCTTCTAAACTGTATATGCTGTATAGAGGCTGGGTGGCCATGCAGGATACATTGGGAAGCATAATTGGGAAAGTGAATGGCATAGGTGGCATAGCTGGTAAGTTGGAATGTGAGGGAATATAGGGTGTCAGTCTCATCAATGAATGAGAGATGGCAGGTGTGCCATGAGGTCAGGGATGAAGCTTAATTGATGTTGGTAGCTGGGTTGTTGTGTTGGGAGAACTGAGGTGAGCCTTCTAACTGACCCACTCCAACAGCAATGCTCCTCATGCGCATAGGTGGCATAGCTGGTAAGTTGGAATGTGAGGGAATATAGGGTGTCAGTCTCATCAATGAATGAGAGATGGCAGGTGTGCCATGAGGTCAGGGGTTGAAGCTTAATTGATGTTGGTAGCTGGGTTGTTGTGTTGGGAGAACTGAGGTGAGCCTTCGAACTGACCCACTCCAACAGCAATGCTCCTCATGCAGTTCCATCACAGCTCACATAATGCACTGAGTCTACTCCAGTGAGTGAAAAAGACAATTATCCCATACCTGATAAACTCTCATCAGGTGTGCATTGTTCAAACAGTGAAAGTGTGTGGAGCAGGCTTTCCCAAGCCCTGATGAATATTTGGCTCAATGTGTCAAATAGACTCCCGGGAGAGACAGACGATGTTAGAATAAATAATAGTCCAACTGAAGAAGACAGTTGGATAAACTAGAGCAGATATGGAAGGTGCAATAACAAAGGCTGGGACTGCATGTATGCAAATACATGAAGAATGTCAAATAAGATTTCCAATCTCAAATCCCTGAAGAGGCAAGGCAAGAGGATAAAGTTGTTCAGAAGCATTTGGGATCCTTGATTTTATAAAACACTACTGCAAAATCAAAGATGTTATTCTAACCCATTTATAAATCTCTAGAAGGTCTCACCTGAGGCATTGAATTCAATTAGGAACCTCTTTTAGGGAGGATGTCAAAGCCGGAAAGAACGTAGGGAGATTAACTGAAATGGTGTCAGGAACTGAGAGACTTCAGTTATGTGGAGTGCTGGAGAAACTGGAGTTGTTTTCATTAGATGAGAAAATATCATGGGTGGGGGAATTAAGCAAGGTGTTTAAAATTATAAAGAGTTTTACAGAAAATAAATAGTGAGAAAAAGCTTCCAATAGCAAGAGGGTCAGTAAAAATATAGAGACATAGGTTTAAGAAAAATTACAAAAGTAGGGGAAGATGAGATGGTATTTTAACAGAATGTGTTGGTGTAAGCTGGAATGGTGGTGAAAGCAGATTCAATAAGAATATTTCAAAAGGGAAATAGAGGAGAAAGAGAGACAGGGAAAGAGCAGTTGAGTGGGACTATTTGGATAGTTCTGTCAAAGAGCTACTACAGTGGCCTCACTCTGCCAATCTATGACTGTTATATGCAGCTAACCTAAGTGGCTGAACTGTTGACCTCTCTGATCTGTGCTCTTGCAGGCTGGTGGTTTGATGCTTGTGGACCTTCCAATCTCAACGGGATTTATTACTCCGCAGGACAGAAGCTAGGCAAGCTGAACGGCATTAAGTGGCACTACTTCAAAGGCCCGAGTTATTCCTTACGCATGGTCACCATGATGATACGGCCTTCGGGTTTCTGAACCAAACTGCTCAAGCCAAACCCCAGTACTAACCTGAAACTAGATCAGGACAATTCCAGGAGCCACCTTCCTCCAGAACCTTGCTCTCTCTCCAGCATCAAGGATTAGTGAAAGAACTTTGACTCGCTGCATTTGCTCCTTTTCCCAGCATGTCCATGCTCACGTTGACCCTTGCAGATTTTTAAAAACATTTGTTTATTTGCCCTTGCTGCAATTTAGCAGTTTGGAACTAGTAAGGGGAAGAAGAGAGAGAGAAAAAAATCCTTTTCACGTTTGAATTGATGCAGGACTGCTGAATATTAGTGCCTTTATTGCTGTGATTTTACCTCCCAGTATCTCTCACAGGAACCCATTGACCAATCCGCTGAGGGTTAGGCCGCTCTTGCTAGAGGCAGTAAAAGGTCTCTTTTTGGAAGTTCCATATGAAAGGGAAGAGAACTGTTGGGAAGTGAGGGGTGGGAACTAGGAGGGAGTGGTCAAGGAGGAGGCAAAGATGGATCCACCAGCACTTTCAAGGAATGGCTTATTGCTATATAATAATGAAAAGCAAACTCAAAGCCAGAGTGCAAGACCCGTGGGCCCAGTCATGACACATATTAGCTCTGCATTGGACCTATTTGTAATAAAGGTCAGGCAGCAGTACATCGTAGTATTTCAAAATGGGGCAAGTGAATGCAGGGAGAGATTTGGACTAAGTTTACTCAAAAAGGAGAAGGGAAACATTTTATAGATCGACGATGCTAATTAATTCAAGTCTCTCATTAACACATCTGAATAGGAGATTCTGCAGGCACTGTCTGATCAATTTATGATTTTCAGTGTGATCGTGCCGATATCTGGGTTGCTTTTTCTCTTCACAGTTTCCTGGGTTCATTTTGACACTGAAGGACTCATTTGTTGAATGAGCAAGGCGTTGAATTTTAAGAATGAGCAGAATAGATCAATACGCAATTGCATTACATTAAGCAAAGTCAGGAATACATTGGGTCTCAGTTTGCTCCAGGTCTCCAGCCCAGACGTTGAGAGCTCAATGGGAGCAGCCCCCAAGAAGTAATGTGAATATTTGGTGCTCCATCCATACCGCATCAGTTTGGCATCCAAACCAAACCTGGAATTCCAAGGTTTTTACTTTATTCAGTGCACTTCCCTAGGCAGATATGAATGAAGCAGGGGAATTTGAGCATGTCCTGTTTATCACTCCAGGAAGAAACAGGGAGGCAATGACCTTGTGGTATTATCACTTGATTTTAATCCAGAGACACAGATAGTGTTCTGGGGACCAGGGTTCAAATCCAGCCACATCAGATGGTAGGATTTGAATTCAATAAAAAAATCTGGAATTGGAGCCTAATGATGATTGTGAATCGATTGTTGGAAAATCCTATCTTGTTCACTAATGTCTGTTAGGGAAGGAAACTGCCATCCTTACCTGGTCTGGCCTACATGTGACTCCAGATCCACAGCAATGTGATTGATTCTTAATTACCCTTTGGCCAATTAGGGATAGGCAATAAATGCTGGCCTAGCCAGTAACCCCCTCATCTAATGAATTTAAAAAAAACACATGGGTGACCTGAGAGGTTTTGTTTCCACTTTCCTGATCCATGCATCACAGACATTGGAACCACCAACCTTGTACACATGCACATGCATGCTCTCTCTGTCTCTCTCCACTCCATGGCCATGTTATCTCCTGGCACATATATAAAAGCAGAGAACAAACAGTAGGTTGTGGTTTCTGTGAAATGTTTCTTAATATCTTCCCTCAGTTTGCCTTCTCATCCCAGTCATAGTCACTACTTCCATTTTCTCAGATATCTATTGGTGATGATTCTGCGATTACTTTCTCATTTACTTTCCGATTACTTTCCTTGTCTCATAACAACTTTCTTCAGCCTTACACCATCATTCCTTTATTATTTCATCATTCCTGCCTTCAGCTTAACAGAGATCTTCCCTTTCAGGAACAGGGGGAGGCCCCCTGAGTCTGTTTCTCCATCCAGTGAGATCACGGTTGATCTGTCACATATACACATGTTGGCCCCAATCTCCAGTTAAAAAAGATTTATTAATTTCTGCTTCAAAATTACCAATTGATCTTGTATCTTCTTGTATCTTTACAGAAGAGAGTTTCAAACTTTTACCACCCTTGTGAGTCAAAGGATTTCCTAATTCCACTCCTGAAAAGTCTACCTCCAATTTGTCAGACAATGACTCTTGTCCTAGACTCCACAACCAGCAGAAATATTTTCACCCTATTGGCTCTCCTTAATATTTTGAAAATAAAATCAACTTTAATATTTTGTTTTAATTTTAGGAAAGCTAACATAGTTTGGGTGTGATTTTTTTTTTGTAACTTAACCCTTGTGCATCATTTGGGTACATCATTTATCTGAAGAAGGGCTAATGCCCGAAACGTCGATTCTCCTGTTCCCTAGATGCTGCCTGACCTGCTGCGCTTTTCCAGCAACATATTTCCATCTCTACATCATTTATCTGTCCAAGACAAATATATATTTGTAAAGGAATGACACCTGCATCTGCTTACAGTCCTCCAGGTGTGACCTAAGGATTTCTACAACTATCTACATGATGCAGTAAATTGTAACAGCTAACTATTTTGGTATACTCCTCTCTCTCTCTCTCTATACTTCTGGAACAGTGTATAAAGTTAGTTCACTAATGCCTGCTTGCATTTCAGCAAGTGCGAGTCATGGAACAATACAATGATGTGCAAGTGTTTGCCAGAAGAGTTAATGAAATAAGGATGCAGTGCTTATTAAAGTGTTCAATTATGGCTGACCTAAAGAGTGTGAAGATGAGAAACTGCAGGAGGATCTCGCACAGGTTTAGTATAAGCAAATTGATTGATTTATTGCCAAATGTACTGAAGTACAATGAAAATCTTTGTTTACGAGCAGTACCTGCTTGGACAGAGGCATACAGGCTACATTGCACAGAATGTACGCTAGGTGAAATCAGTATTTGAGGCTAGAGAGTCCATCCTTAAGTCTAATAGTAGCAAGGAAGAAGCTGTTCCTGAACCTGCTTTTGCCTGATGGAAGAGGTTATGGGAGATCGTTATCAGGGTGCGGTGGGTCTTTAATATTGTTGGCAGCCTTTCCACAGCAGCAAGCCATGTAAATGGAGACCATGGATGGAAGGTTGGCTTCCATGAGGGTCTGGGCTGCACAGCTTCTGTAGTTTCTTATGGTCCTGGGCAGAGCCGTTGCCATACCGGGCTATTATGCACCTGGACACTGTGCTTTTTATGGTGCACCTGTGGAAGGGTCCTTATGGACACTCCAAACTTTCCTGAGCAGCCTGAGGAAGAGGAGGCGTTGTGCCTTCTTGACTGTTGCATCTATGTGGGAAGTTCAGGACAAGTTGTCAGTTATCAGTATGACTTAGAGACTTGTATCGATGAGGAAAGTAAGTTGTGAATCTCTGCCCTGAATTTTTACTGTGGGCAGTGGGATTCTTTCTTCAACCTTATTACTCTCATCATCTGCATGCAGTTTTTCTTGCTATCTGACTGAGTACAATACTTGACCTTCCTACTCGATAGCATCGACTTCTGTTTCAACATTTATTATTCGTACATTTTCAGATTTCAAGAATCCTAAACTAGATTCAGACCTACAATGTGCTTGACCAACTATATGGCTGAGACCTGGAGCTTCACCACAACGTGAAGCATTACTGCTCCCTTCCTGCTGTATGCAGTTGGGGTGTGACTGACTTGCCCAAAGGCACAGCATTTTAACTGACAACGGGGACTTTTAAATGGTTTGAGATTATGCTGTCATAGGTAGCATCTGCATTCCTGACGCTGAGAATATCAATTTGGCTACAATGACCTGGATTGAGCTGAAATTTGATGGAGCACCCCTGCTGACTCCAGAAAGGAACTCCCTTGCAACGAACAGCTATCCCTGTCAGATCTCTGGATCTTGCATCATTACAGGCTTTGGTCAAGCTTGAAGTGGGATTATTGTTCTTTTGATCTCCTACGAGCAGATCTCTAAGGTTGATTTCTATGTTCACACCAGACCCACAATGATAAGTGAGTATCTTTAGAGTGTAAATTGCCACAGTCCTGCCTTGTGAACTATTTGTTTCTATTGAACACACCACTCAGGGCAATCTTATTCTTAAGAAGAATTCCATAATATGTTTTCATAATCCCATTAATTTTAGAACACTCTCAAAGATCAAAACACCACAGTCTTACCAAACCATAGTGCTGCTCTCTCAGATGAGGGGAGCAGTTGAGAAGGAGAGTTCTTCATGGTAACCTCAGCCAGTGTGTGGATAGAACCCAATCTGTTGGCATCACACTTCTTTGCAAATCAACCATCCAGCCAACTGAGCTAAATCAACACTCTGTAGTCCTGGGGACTACTGAACAGTTTTAGCTAGACACTAACCTCAAAAATATTTGGTCTATCACGGTGAGGAAAACATTTACTTTATCCTTACCTCCTTTTTCATTTGCTGTCATCCAAGTATGTAACGCCTGTTTATAATTATACCAATCCTGTTTCTTGGGTTGAATTCCCTCATTATCCCCGAATACACATTCACAGCTATTCTTTTCAATGATGTAGCCTCCTGA
This sequence comes from Chiloscyllium plagiosum, assembly GCF_004010195.1. Lineage (NCBI taxonomy): Eukaryota > Metazoa > Chordata > Chondrichthyes > Orectolobiformes > Hemiscylliidae > Chiloscyllium > Chiloscyllium plagiosum. The sequence continues at coordinate 99,548,826 of NC_057713.1, forward strand.
CTCAATGTGTACTTCTACATGATGTGCCTATGTGGAGTAATTACAAAATCAATGAAAGAAGTTCGAGAACATGTGTGATAATTTTTGTCAATTTTTAAGTTCTCAAATAAAATGTGAAAAAATTCCCATTCTACCCTCCTCACCACCTTTCTGTTGCACATTACATTCAATGAGACTAAGAACTAATACATCATCAGCCATTATTGAACTAAGTTCATTTATACATTCCATTTAGAGAGGGCAGTTATTGTAATATAGGATTTCTACTTCTTTTATTCTTTAATATCCCTCCTTTGTTTTTCCTAATTTTCCTGTTCTGATAAAGGTCAGCAACTTAAACCATTATATCGCCTGGCCTATTGCGTGTTTCCACTTTTTTAAAATCTATTTGTCGTCACTGAGTCAATCACCAGTTCTATTCATTGTAGCATGTTGTGAAGTAATTCTTCTTTCATTTATCATTATTGACTTATGTATGCTGGAATTTCACCTCTTAGTCATTAAAATGCCCATTGAGTAGTCTAGCATTTTTTATGTCCATCCCTAATTGTGCTTGAGATGGTGGAAGGGAGCTGCCTTCTTGAACTGCTGCAGTCCTTGTGTTGCTGGTACACCCACAATGCTGTTAGGAAAGGAGCTCTTGGAGTTTGACCCAGTGACAATGAGGTAATATTGACAAGTTCCAAGTGAGAATGGTGTGTGGCTTGAAGGGGAACTTGCAGGTGGCAATGTTCCCATGCATCTGCTGCTTCTAGGTGGTAGAGGTTGCAGGTTTGCGAACTGCTATTGTAGGAGGTTTGACAAGTTGTTGCAGTGCACCTTGTACATAGTATACACTGCTGCCACTGTGTGACAGAGGGAATGACTGTGCAAGGTAGTGAAAGGTGCCAATTATTGTTTTCAGATCATTTTCATATCATGCAGCCCTCTGAACTGTGAGTCTCTGGCAACTCACTGGGTTTGGATGGTGCTTTGTAGGGGCAATTGAACCTCTCACAACCCCAACCTGGTGAGAATGGTGCACGTAGAGAAGGAGGACTGGGTGGGGCTGGGAAGCTGAGAAGGGGTCCTGGGTCTGGTTGAGGTCAAAAACTCAACACTAGTCAAGAGGTCAGCTGATCTCATTGGAAGGCATTACATTCAGCCATAAATTCTAGTCAATATCCATCTAGTTTGTCACAAAACTATATTTACTTGTTGGTATATTGATAATGACTAATAAGGGATTCACTTTAATATATAACTAATTTTCTAATGCACAAGTCTCTATGTTCTTTTTGTTTTATGGCCTATACACTATTTGTCTATTAATTGTAGCTTGGCTTGGATTGTTTGAGGCGAAGAGAAATGAAGCAATGTCTCACACTGCAGATGTACAATAGAGTAGTATGTTTTGCAAGCAGAAACAAGCAGCAGAGATAAACCAATGAGCCTCCTCATGTAACAGGAACCAGTCACACTATCAGACAGTGGGAATACTTCCAATTGAAAATGAACACATGATCCTGGGTGGCACATCTCTGGAGATAGTGAATCAGAGATGTTTAAAATGGTGCATGGGGCGATGATCAAGTTGGCTGCTTTTGAGTGGTATTGAGTTTCTGGCAGCTTTCATGGTGCATTGAGAAACACCTTTTGAACATCACTCTTCCATTTGGTTCTGGGAGTATCACGTTGAAACGATGAAGGACTATTTCCAAAACACATGGATATGTTTATACATGCCTTGCTTCTCTGCCCTTCTGTTCCATCTCCCTGTCAGCTGCTTAATAAACACCAATGTAAATGGCTTATTTCAACAACACCTCCTCATTTGGACTATTAATGTAGATTGAAATGTTATACTAAAAATATTTATCTGTGCAGTACTGAGAAACGTTAAAAGACATTACTTTCTGTAAGCAGAATATTAGAATGCGCATCTTTTGCGTTCTTCAGTAACTTTTGTGACACAACAAATGGTCAGTGTGATTTGTTAGAGGACCTATGCTTCACAAAGCTCCCAAACACTGGGGGTTTCCTCACCTCATGTCTGGGTCTCTGCTAGACTTACTGATAGATATTGATCATTGTGATTGGTCAGTAATTCCAATATCATTGTATCAGTGACTACCAGGGACGGGAGAAACTGGATGAATAGTGGTCTGTTTTCAAACACCAATTCCTACATTGACATCTATTAGGAATGTAGGTAAAATGTCTGAAGGAGTTCCTTATTTGTTTTGTTTTTGCAGACAGCTCTTTATAAGCAAAAGCAAATATTCTCTGCATGTGTATATTATGAAGAGATTTTCTAATAAACAATTGAAAACAGTGCTGTGATATTTTGTCATTTCTAAACCTACTTGTTAAAGGTAACAGAAGCAACGCAAAATTAGGTGTGATCGGAGCATTCTGCTATTGAGATTGATTTTGCTTGCTTTGATATCGCTCTCAGGTGAGAGTAAAAATCCAGTCTAGGATTTTGTCTTTTAATTATCAAGTGGCAATTAAATTCTGCTTTTCCATTTTGGTGCTGGGAGCCAGGAATAGAACACTTGTCTCTTTCAGACATTCACAGTGTCAAATGGCCAAGGATTGAAACAGAATCTCCCCAACACTGAGCTGGTCTGGCATTGGATTTCCCACATTAATCATCTTCAAACTGCCAAACGTGGACAGGTTATAATCACTTCCAAAAAAAAGACTTGCATTTTTACAGCATCTATTACAACCTTGGAATATCTCAAAGTGCATTATAGTCAATGAAAATCTTTTTGAAAAAGCTGCAACTGCAAATGTTAGGAAACATAAAAGCAATTTGTGAGATCTCACAGACAACTATGAGTTAATGACCAGATTATCTGTTTCTCTAATATTGGGTGATGGATAAATGTTGACATCGGGTATCTGAGAAATTCCTCCCCCATTCTTCTTCAAATAAGCACATTGGGATCTTCTACATTCAACAGGGAGGGAAAATGAAACCTTAGTTTATGGTCGTATCCAAAAGACAGCACTTTTGATCTCACAGCACTCCTGCAGCATTGCCCTGGAGTGTCAGGCTGAATTTTTGAATGTAAATCATTGGGGTGTTAATACCACCCTCTGAGGCACAGCTGGCATCTCACATGCGATCCATTCATGATGTGTATTTGTTCTCTCCACAAACTGGACCTCTTTCATTGAGGTTTCTTTTAGCTAGTACTGACAGAGATTTTCCTGCATAATGAAAATTCAAATGTAGTTCATGGCTGAAAATCACTCTGTGATTTTAGCAGATTTGACAGAAATATTCTATTCGATTAATCAAGATCATATTGACTGCAGAGGACAAGAAATAATAACCTGATTTGCTGTATTAGCTTCTTGATGTGCCCATTCTGGTTCTTCAATTCCACCTTCTAAAATTCTCACCTTCCACTTCGCCTAAACTCGAGGTTGTCCAGAACTCTGCAGTCAACATCCTTCAAGTCTCAACTCACTTCTCTCCACCTCACCCACTTACATATCTCTTGGGTTCACTTCGACTTTACATTTTTCATCTTTGCTTTCAACTCCTGCATGGCCTCATCACTCCCCATTTCTATAACCCCACAGCTCTCTACATTCCTCTAATTCTGGCCACTTGAGCATTTGGGATTTGATTGCTCTGTTGATATCAATTGAGTCTTCAGCTGCCTGGGCCCCAAGCCTTGGACTTCCCTCCCGAAAGCTCTCTACCTCTGTCTCCCATTCCACCTTTAAGACAATCGTGAACACTACGTCATTGGCTAAGCCTTCAGTTACCTGTCTTATTATCTCTTTATGTGGCCCAGAATGAAATTTTACTCAACAGTGATCCTACAAGGCATCATTGGGACATTTTATTATGTTAAAGGAGTTAGTTGTAAATTAACTCATAGTTGTCTGTGAGATCTCGCAAACTGCTTTTATGTTTCCTAATATTTAAAGATGTGCAAGTTGGGTGGATTGGCTACATAAAATTGCCCAGTAGTGTTCGGGGATATGGAGACTAGGTGGATTAGCCATGATGAAAAAGCCAAGGTGAAAACCCCGTGTGGAGTTACAGGGATAGAGTGGGAGGGGTTGAGTCTCAGTGAGATTCTCTTCGGAGGGTCCGAGAAGACTCATTGGGCTGAATGGCCACTTTCTACACTGTAGGTGTTCTATGCATTTTCATGTTTAAATTTTCTTCTTACAGAGAAGGTCATGGATTCACTCTTTTGTGTCATTACAACAGAAAAGAACCCTGAAGTCGTTATTCATGGATCAAATTTTTATTTCCAACTTTTCCTTGAAAGAAGTTGGCTACAGTTAAAAAATGATTATGGATATACGTTCAGTGACTGGCAGAATCCTGTGTGAACCCATGGAATTTTACACGCATACAGATTCAGGGAAACATTAAACTGAAAGATTAACAAGGAAGAGTAATTGAGAAACTGACTAGCCATCATTGGCAGCCCCTTGAAATTAAGGATAACATTTGTCAGTCTAGATGAGGCTTCAGAAGCCCATGTTTTGGATCCACAAGTTTTTACTTACAGTTGTTGCATAGGGAAATAGAATTTGCTGGTTTCTTTCTCTTTTCTCTGTTACCACTGGTTCACCTCACAGTTAGGCTGCTGACCCTTGAAGTGGCTTGTACCTCGATGGAATATGAGGTGCCAAAGCGAGTGGCCTGCAGCTTTCCCTTTCCAGTCAGTGGTGTCAACGTTTCTGTACTTTAGGGTGACCTTGTACATATCCTGACACCTTCCTTTGGGTGCCTTTTGGGTGATGGCCATCAAAGGGCAAGCAAAAGGCCTAGAGAGGTGCTTTTCAGGGATGTGTGGATATAATGGGCCATCTACTGGAGATAGTCCTTCAAGAGCAGGCCTTCAGTGGTGGTGCACAGAGCTTCAAAGAGGATCCTTGCCATGTTATAGTGTCTTTTCATTTAAACGAGGAGAAAGCGAGGAACTGCAGATGCTGGAGATCAGAGCTGAAAATGTGTTGCTGGAAAAGCGCAGCAGGTCAGGCAGCATCCAAGGAATGAGGAAAGTGTGCCAAGCAGGCAAAGTTAAAAGATAGGGAGGAGGGACTTGGGGGAGGGACGTTGGAAATGTGATAGGTGGAAGGACATGCAGATCCTTGGTCTCCTCCATTGCCAGACCTTAGCAACTCGACAGCTGGAGGAAGAGCGCCTCATCTTCCGCCTAGGAACCCTCCAACCACAAGGGATGAACCTCCTGCTCCTTGGATGCTGCCTGACCTGCTGCGCTTTTCCAGCAACACATTTTCAGCTCTTCTCATTTAAACCCCAGGATGTGATGCAGGTGAAACCTCTCTTAAAGTGACATTGGTAGCTGATTCAGATTTTACTGCAAACATCAATGGTCAACAGAAGTGTTGGAGGATGATTAAAAGACTTCACAGTTTGCAGAATCAAACGTTTTGGTCAGACGGATGAGCCATGTGCTGGTGGAATTAGAAGGATAGGGCAGATGATTGCATGGATAAGTAGCTGGTGTAAGGCACAAGGATTCACAATTTTGGATCATTGGGATCTCTTCTGGCTTAGAAGTGACCTGTATAAGAAGGATGAGTTGCACCTGAATTGAAAGGGGACCAAATTCTGGGGGGAAGGGGTGGGGGGAATGGTGGCGGACATTGCTAAGATTGGAGGGTTTGAGCCATAGGGAGATTTTGAATAGGCAGGGGCTATTTTCCCTGGAGCATCGGGGGCCGAGGGGTGACCTAATAGAGCTTTATGAAGCAAATGGGGCATAGTTATGATGAATAGCCTACATTTTCTTCCAATGGTAGGGGAGTCCAAAACAAGAGGTTTAAGTTGAGAGAGGAAAGATTTAAAAGGGACTTAAGGGCAACTTTCTCACACAGAGGATAGTGCGTGTATGGAATGAGCTGCCAGTGATGGAGATTGGTACAATTACAACATTTAAAAGGCAGCCAGATGAGAAAATGAATACGAAGGGTGTATGGAGATATGAGCAAAATGCTGGCAAATGGAACAAGATTAGGTTATCTAGTCAGCATGGACGAGTTGGACTGAAGGATCTGTTTCAATGCTTTGACTCTGTGACTCTAGGTGAGGAACAATTCCAGGATTTGTTGCTGACATTTTTACAGGATCCGCCTAGCCACAGAGATGGTGCCTGCAGCATTTCAGGATGGTTGGGAGCCACACTGGGTTTCAGGAGGAACTCCTTAGGGATGGGACAGAGGTGGTCTAGGAAGATTTAGGCCAGAATCTTACCTGTGTTGGTCAAGGTGGGGAATTCCCTATGTAGATTCCACAATCAGATTTATGTCCCTTCTGGTAGTTAATAATGATGCTCGCATTCTTGGAATCCCTGAGGATGTTACTTTTGTGGTAGCGGAGAAGATGAGTTGATGGGATCACAATGTGAGCCAGTAGCCACTAGCATAGTACACCGCAGTGGCTGTATCATCTGGCCTGCAGGCTGTGCTGGTGTTCGTTTGTCGGATGGCTCCCCTTAGCTTTGAACATGGGAAATCATGTCTCACAAACTTGATTGAGCTTTTGAAGAAGTAACAAAGAGGATTGACTTTGAACATGGGAAATCATGTCTCACAAACTTGATTGAGCTTTTGAAGTAACAAAGAGGATTGATGAGGGCAGAATGGCTTACTGAAGTCCTATATGGACTTCAGTAAGGCATTCAACAAGGTTTCCCATGGGAGACTGGTTAGCAAGGTTAAATATCATGGAATACAGGGAGAACTAGCCATTTAGATACAGAACTGCTCAAAGGTACAAGAGAGAGGGTGGTCGTAGAGGGTTATTTTTCAGACTGGAGGCCTGTGACCAGTGGAGTGCCACAAGGATTGGTGTTAGGTTCACTACTTTTCGTCATTTATATAATGATTTGGATGTGAGCATAAGAGATATAGTTAGTAAGTTTGCAGATGACACCAAAATTAGAGGTGTAGTGGACAGCGAAGAAGGTTACCTCAGATTATAAAAATAGTCCTTGATCAGAAAGGCCAATGGGCTGAGGAGTGGCAGATGGAGTTTAATTTAGATAAATGTGAGGTGCTGCTTTTTGGAAAAGCAAATCTTAGCAGGATTTATACATTTAATGGTAAGGTCCGGGGGAATATTGGTGAACAAAGAGACCTTGGAGTGCAGGTCCATAGCTCCTTGAAAGCAGAGTTGCAGGTAGATAGGATAGTGAAGAAGGTTAGATTAGATTAGATTAGATTAGATTACTTACATGTGGAAACAGGTCCTTCGGCCCAACAAGTCCACACCGACCCGCCGAAGCGCAACCCACCCATACCCCTACATTAACCCCTTTAACCTAACACTACGGGTAATTTAGCATGGCCAATTCACCTGACCCGCACATTTTTAGGGTTGGAGGATCTGAGCTACAGGGAGAGGCTGAACAGGCTGGGGCTGTTTTCCCTGGAGCGTGGAGTCTGAGGGGTGGCTTTATTGAGGTTTATAAAATCATGAGGGGCATGGATAGGATAAATAGACAAAGTATTTTCCCTGTGGTGGGGCATTCCAGAACTGGAGGCATAGGTTTAGTGTGAGAAGGGAAAGATATAAAAGAGACTTAAGTGACAACCTTTTCATGCAGAGGGTGGTGCGTGTATGAGTGAGCTTCTAGAGGAAGTGGTGGTGGCTGGTACAATTGCAACATTTAAATGGCACCTGGATGGGTAATTGAATAGGAAGGGTTAGGAGGGATATGGGATGGGTGCTAGCAGGTGAGACTAGATTTGTGTTGAGATATCTGGTCAGCATGGACAAGTTGGACCAAAGGGTCTGTTTCTGTGCTATACATTTCTATGACTCTATGATCCTAAGTTCATTGAGGGTTGACGGATCACTGAGGGTATCCTTCACAGTGTGTCAGAGTGGTGTGGGGTTGATCAGAGGGGCTCCAATCACTGATTAGTAGTCTCTTGGTTGAGGAGAGATTCAAATTACTTCAGAACAAAGATCAAGATGCTGAGTCATGTTGGATTTGGCAGTTTCTATGTTGAGAAGAAGACCTTTGTGGTAACCTCAGTCAGTGTGGGAGACAACCCCCTAGCATTGTCAACGCTCTACACTGCAAACCAGCTGACCAGCTAACTGAGCTAACCAACCCTGGCCTGCAACACATGCTTGTGTGCATACATATACATAGAACAATACGTTTTATTTGTATTGTACCTTTGACACAACAAAATGCCCCAAGCTGTTTCACAATATTGAGCAAAATCTGACACGTATCCACCTAAAGTGGAGTACATGACGGAAATCTTCATCAGAGGGAGTTTTTAAGGAGCTTCTTCAATGAGGAGGGAGACACGGGGAGAGAAGAGGATTAGGAAGGAAGTTCCAGAGTTCTGCACCCAGACACCTGCAGGCACAGCCAGCAATGGCGGAGCAATTCATATTATGGATGTTCGAGAACTGGAAAATCACAGGAATCTTGCAGACCTGTGAGATTGGAGGAAATTACAGAGATAGGGAGAAGTGAAGCCATGGAGAGATTTGAAATCCGGGATAAATATTTAAAAATTAAATTGTTTCCAGTTGGGGAGTCAGTGTAGATCAGCGAGTTCAGGGTGATTGGCAAATGCAAATTATTGCAAGTTAGGGTGGGGACAATCAGCAGATTTTTGGATAAATTCCAGATTGCTGTCTTCAGGGTGAAATTGGTCTCCACTGTAGCATGGACCAGGCTTAGAGGCAATTACTCCACATTCTCCCCCAACTCTTCTCTTTCCCTCTGGCCAAACCTCTCCTAAACACTGATTTTCAAGTTACACCTATTTCTTCTATGAACTTTTTCCCTGCTTTTCATTGGACTAATACTCATGCCACACAAATACTTTGACATTCACTAGTATTGCCATCATCTGAATCCCAGAAATCAACATAATGGGAGTTATCATTGATCAGGAATAGGGTGACAGGGTGGCTCAGTGGTTAACACAGCTGCCTCACAACACCATGGATCTGGGATCAATTCCAGCCTTGGGTGACTGTCTGTATGGAATTTGCACATTCTCCCTGTCTCTGCGTGGGTTCCCTATGAGTGCTCTGATTTCCTCCAGCAGTCCAAAGATGTGCAGATTATGTGGATTTGCCATTAGAAATGAGGGTTACAGGGATAGGGTGGTGATGTTGGTCTGGATGGGATGTTCTTCAGAGGGATCAGTGTGGACTTGATGGGCAGAATGGCCTGCTTCCACATTGTAGGGTCTCTGTGTTCTATGTTCAGAAACTGAATTGAATTCACTGTATAAATGCTGTGGCCGCAACAGCAGGTCAGAAGCTGGGAATTCCACTATGAATACGTCTGGCCACTGTCTAATTGACGCACATCAGATGTGTGATGGCATTGTCTCCACTGTCCTGATAAATGCAGTTCCAACAACATCCAGGGAGCCTGACAACATCAATGGATAAAGCAGCCCATTTGATTTGTGATTCATGCACCACCTTAAGCATTCACTTTGTCCACCACCAACACATGGTAGCAGCAGTGTACACCATCCATAAGAGCACTACCATAACTAACAAAAGCTCCTTCAACAGCACTTTGAAATCCACAATCTTGACCACCCAAAAGGCAGAAGATACATCATGTGAACTCCACCATCTGCAAGTTCCCCTCCAAGCCACTCACCATCCAGACTTGGAAATATATCACTGTTCCCTCACTGTTACTGGGTCAAAATCCTGGCAGCCCCCCCCACCAAACGGTATAGTAGATCCACCTACCCTCCACTGCCTGCAGCAGTTCAAGATAGCACCACCTTTTCAAGGGTGTTTCAGGATGGGCAACTGATGCTGACCTCACTGGTGACACCCACATCCTTTGAAAGAGGGAAGAAAAACATTTCTGAAGCGCCATTCATTGTGCAACACCAATCCATCTCTTGCCACCAGCTGAATTATAGAGCTAGCATATATCACACTTGATTTTTATTTGGCAATCATTCTGCAGTTTGGAAAAATTGGTCAGAATTAGAGCCAGGCCTTTTAGGGTGAAGTTAGGGAACACTTCTGAGACTGATTTTTTTTATGTATCAAATGTATTACATGATATGAGACAAAGGCAGATATATGGAATGACAGAAGAGCCATTATCTCAGAGTGGCATAATACACTTTAAGGGCTGAATGGCCTCCTCCTTTTAATTCCATTTTCTTATGATGTCTGCTACAAACAGAGACAGGACAATATATTGTTTGTGCTATCAACTCTCAACCCAATGTAGAATTAGCAAGTTTCTCTGTTTTCCAAGTACCTTACTATTGCCAATTCTGTCTCTTTATAAATCTACAAAGTAATTGGAGTATGTCATATCTACTGCTGACCCCAGTCTGCCTAATGTATCTCTACATGTCAACATCATGACTGCTCAGAGTGTAAAAGAAAATATGGTAAGAGGACAATGTTCTCACTCGAACCTATCCAAGAGCTTGCCAAAAAACACTACGTTAATTAAATAAAAGCAGAAATCTGTCCAGTTGCATATTTAACAATTCTGGGCTCACATTGTTTTTGAGGTCTAGCTATTCAGCAAACACTTAATAAATTAGTTTTTCATAGATGTAAGGCGATACCAATGGGATAGTGGGATAACACTCGACACTCAAACACTCACAAATTATTTCTTTTTGTCAACGCTACTTCAAATAATTTACAGTATTCTGCCATGGAAAACCCGTTTAAAAGGATTCTTGCCCCTCTTTACTTATGACTGATCACGATACAAGGGGAACAAATTATAGAACGTGTTTTTGGAAAGACCACATCTGAAATATCAACCTGCCTTGATATTCATTGAATGTTCTGTGTACTTCCTACAGTCTCAGATTTTAATGTCAGATTTCCAGCATTGATTTCTTTCTTTTTTTCTGGATTCCTCACAGGGAGAATAAATTATATTAAAAAAGCAGGAGCAGCTTTTAAATCAAAGGTGGTTCAACTACAAATGTCAGACTGTGCCCTGAGTAGGGTCCAGGACTCTCATTAACATGAGACATGAATATACCTGTGTTTTTTTTTCTCTCTGTAGTTAATGAGCCACTAATGAATCAGTTCTCAAAATGACACGTTTTAAAGCAGCACTTTCTGTAACTTCCTCACATCTGTTCTTTATAAGAAAAAACACCGATATTTTTCCATTTTCTGTTAGGACAGCAACTTAGAAAAGGAAGAATTTATATTTGTATAGCACCTTCTACGGCCTCAGGATATCCAAAGTTCTTCACAACCAATTAACCAAACTTGAAATGTGGCCATTTATAATGCAGGAAACACAGCAGCCAGTTTGTGCATAGCAAGCTCCCATAAACACCAGTGTGGTAAAAATCAGATAATCTATTCTTGTAATATTGGTTAAAGAATAAATATTGGCCAGGGCACTGAGGAACTCACCTATTCTTTTTCAACACAATGACATAAAATCTTTTATATTTGCATAACTTTGGACAGGACCTTGGAAAGATGGCACTTCTGACAGTGCTGCACTCTTTCAGTACTATAATGGGAGTGTCATCAATTCAAATCTATGGAGTGGGATTTGACTCCACAAACCTGTAAAGCTAAGATGTAGAGTATTATCCACTGAACTACAGCTGATACGTTTTGGACATGAAGAGGCTATGAATGATGTAGTAACATAATCTGTATCACTTATAACCATCATGTAATCGTTCTTGGGAAATACTTTATACCTCAGCTTTTGAAACTACTACATTTTTCCTCAGTCTGATTGCTTGCCTCTGTTTTGAATATGCAAGCTTGCAAATTTGATAAGAAAGTGTCAAACCTCCAGACTACACTAATCACATCACAGAGTTTATGCTTTAAATCTCTCACTTGTACTCATTCACTTGCACTCTTACTCTCTTCCTCATTCCATTTACAGCTCCCTCAATCTTTCACTTGCCTCCTCTTGCTCATTGTCTATTGTTTTCTCACTCCTGGTCTCTCTGTTAATGATCACTTTCACACTTACTCACTTTCCACCTTACTCTCCCTCTCCCTTGTTTTCTTCCAAAATACATTTTTTCACAATGCTGCTTTCCTCTCTCAATGTCTTCCCCTTCATTCCTTCTATGTCTTTCTTTTTCTTTATCTTTCACTCTCCCATGATCATTCTCTCTTTCTCTTGCTTGTTTCTCTCTTACTCACTCTCACCGTCTCTGCTGCCTCACAACAGGTGCATGGGTGGGTCTCCACATCTGAATTCTTGCTAAAATATCATTGGGCCTGACCTTTGAATTTCAGTCAGGCATTGGTGGAGTGGCAGTCAGACATCCCAAGTATGACGGGACAGATTCTGGTGTTTTAAGCTGTAATCTTGTCCTTCTAAAATTGTGAACTGGGAACTGTTCTTTAACAGAAGATGTAAAATTCTCAACATCAATATTAACATCCATGTGTCTTGAGTTTCCTTTGTCCCCATCCCGTGCACCCTCCCTCATCTCTTAGTTACCACACACTCCCCCACCCGTTCACAGACCCTGGGTGGTCTTCAGCTTGGAATGTGATTTTTGTTTATTCAGTTTAACAGAATGTCAGCCTAGCTTATAAATCAGTCAACAACTCATGATTTTAACCTGCACAGTGCCCTGATTAATAATGGACCAGTAATACACGGAGCAACTCTGTGACCATGTTTCCATGGGTTCCCATGATCAAGGACTCATGTGCTATCCCCATAGCTGGTACACCAACACTCTTTCGTTAAATACCAGGAGTTAGCATATTCATTATTTTACATCTATTGTTTGCCAGTTTGTAGCTTCAGTGTGTGAAATAATCATCCTCACAATCCAAAATATTTGATGCATTAGGATCTGAGATGCCAATTCTGTTTGGAATGTATTCTTGGGGATTTTGTCCTGCAACTTCTCACCCTGCTAACAGGCTTCTGTCATTGGTTGCCTGACACATCCAATACTCTGTGATCTTGACTCCCCATAGCCAGTCAGAAGACAAACAAGCTCTTTGTTTACCTGAATGGATAATTCTTGACTGTAGACCTAGACTGTAGCCTCTTCTTATTGCTGAAATAGAGACACATTGATGAAAACACAGGTTTTCATCCTGGACTCATCAGGACAAATGTAAGAATAACAAATTTCAAATGATCACAAATTGTAATTGTTAAAAATTTGATGTTCTTGCACTTATCCTCATGGAAGGTTTTTGCAAGGTGTCTGTTTTCACATACATTCAAATCTCATACTACAAAGTGGCATTTTTGTCACATTTCTATTACTTTGTAATGACAAAAAATGACACAAAATAGTGCAAACGTTCAATGAGTTTTTCCTGGAGTTTTACTCAAAGCTCTGTCCTGGAAGTTACTCCTTAATTATAGAGTGATAGGGTCACAAAGTTATACAGCAGTGAAACAAACCGTTTGGCCCAACCTGTCCATGCCAGCAAGATACGCTAAACTAATCCGTTTGCCAGTATTTGGCCCATATCCCTCTAAACCCTTCATGTATCAATCCAAATGCCATTTAAATGTTGTAATTGTACCAGCCTCCATCACTTCCATAAGTGATGCCCATTCCATACATGGACAACCCTTTGTGGGAAAAAGTTGTCCCTCAGGTCCCTTTTAAATCTTTCCCCTCTCATTTTAAACCTACACCATCTAGTTTTGAACTCCCCTACCCTGGGAAAAAGACCTTGTATATTTACCCTATCCATGCCCCTCTTGATCTTATAGACCTCTATAAGGTCACCCCTCAGCCTCCGATGCTCCAGGGAGAAAAGTCCCAGCCTATTCATCTTCTCCCTGAAGCCCAAGCCTTTCAATCCTTGGAAATCTTTTCTGAACCCTTTCATGTTTAATAACATCTTTCATATAGCAGGGAGATTAGAACTGAACACAGTATTCTAAAAGTGGCCTCATCAATGTCCTATACAACCACACCATAACATCCCAACTCCTATTCTCAGTAAAAGCAGGTATTCTAAATGACTTCTTCACCAGCTTGTCTACCTGCGAATCAAACTTTCAAGGAATTATGCACTCATACCTCTAGATCCTTCTGTTTGGCGATGCTCCCCAGATCCCTACCATTAATTGTATAAGTCCTGACCTGGTTTGCTTTACCAAAATTCCTGGAGAGTTGGCAACACCATTCAAGCTATGAATGCCTCTGGGTAACCACTGATTCTGCAACCTTTAGTGGTTGCTTAAAGCTTCAATATTGAATGAACTGATAACCTGCTTTTGTCCTTAAGACATTTGGTCCATGTCTACTCAATTCAAAACTGTCATTGCTCGGCCTGAAACTCAGCAATGGAGATGAGCTGAGACAAAATGACTTAGAGGCATTCTTCGAACCAGACACTATTTTATTCCATCAGTTATGTTGTTCCTTTGCTCAAACAATCCCACAGCCCTGATACGGAATGACAAATGTGCAAGTTGGAATTCATGGGGCTGCTATTCAGAAATGGACTTGAATACTCCCCAGATGTTCTCAGGACTAAGCTGACCTATCATTGTTTATTTTCTTGGGTAAATCTCTTTGAACAATCCAATGCCTGGTTTTCTGTAAATACTCAACCCATTCAATACTTAGGGAAACTCACACATTGTAGCACTCTCGCCAATGAATTACAAGGTTGTGGGTTCAAGACCCAACTCCAGAAATAGAAGCAGAGCAATCTGGGTTGTAATTCCCAGTGCAGTTCTGAGGGAATGCTTCACTATTGAAGGTGATTGTTTTAGATGACACATTAATCCAAGACCCTACTTGTCATCTAAGGGAGTCATAAAAGATATTACAGAGGAGGAAGTACTGGTTATCTTGAAAAGCAAAGAGGTGGATAAATCCCCAGGACCTGATCAGATGTACCCTAGAACACTGTGGGAAGCTAGGGAAGTGATTACTGGGCCTTTTCCTGAGATATTTGTATCATCAATAGTCACTGGTGAGGTGCTGGAGGACTGGAGATTGGCCAACATGGTGTCATTATTTAAGAAATGTGGTAAGGACAAGCCAGGGAACTATAGACCGGTGAACCTGACGCTGGTGGTGGGCAAGTTATTGGAGGGAATCCTGAGGGATGGGATGTACACGTTTTGGAAAGACAAGGACCGATTACGGATAGTCAACATGGCTTTGTGCGTGGGAAATCATGTCTCATGAACTTGGTTGAGTTTTTTGAAAAAGAGGATTGATGAAGGCAGAGCGGTGGACGTGATCTATATGGACTTCAGTAATGTTCGATAAGGTTCCCCATGGGAGATTGGTTAGCAAGGTTAGATCTCATGGAATAAAGGGAGAACTAGCCATTTGGATACAAAATTGGTTCAAAGATGGAAGAGAGAGGGTGGTGGTGGAGATTTGTTTTTCAGACTGGAGCCTGTGACCAGTGGAGTGCCACAAGGATCGATGCTGGGTCCACTACTTTTCATTATTCATATAAATGATTTGGATGTGAGCATAAGAGGTATAGTTAGTAAGTTTGCAGATGACACGAAAATTGGAGGTGTAGTGGACAGCGAAGAAGGTCACCTAGGATTAAAATGGGATATTGATTAGATGGGCCAATGGGCTGAGGAGTGGCAGATTGAGTTAAATTTAGATAAATGTGAGGTGCTGCATTTTGGAAAAGCAAATCTTAGCAGGACTTATTTTCCCTGGAGTGTCGAAGACTGAGGGGTGACCTTATTGAGGTTTATAAGATCATGAGGGGCATGGATAAGATAAATAGACAAAGTCTTTTCCCTGGGGTTTGGGAGTCAAGAAGTAGAGGACATAGGTTTAGGATGAGAGGGGAAAGATATAAATGGGATCTAAGGGGCGACTTTTTCATGCAGAGGGTGGTGCGTGTATGGAATGAGCTGCCAGAAGAGGTGCAGGCTGGTACAATTGCAACATTTAAAAGGCATCTGGATAGGTAAATGAATAGGAAGGTCTTAGAGGGTTATGGGCCAAGTGCTGGAAAATGGGACAAGATTAGGTCAGGATATTTGGTCAGCATGAGTGAATTGGACTGAAGGGTCTGTTTCTGTGCTGTACATCTCTATTACTCTATGGATCTAAAACATCCCTTTGCACAATTTGAAGAAGAGCAGAAGAGATTTCCCCAGTGCCCTGATCAATATTGATGTTTCAATCCCCATGATTACTAATTTTTTTACCAAGTATGGAGAGACTGTCTTATGAGAAGATGTTGAGTTAGCTGGCCCTGTACTTGTTTGAATTTAGAAGGATGGGAGACAGCCTGTTTGAAGTATACAAGGTCGTTAGATAACTTGAGAGGGTAGATGCAGAATGGTGGTTGCTCCTTTAGAGAGACTCTTGAACCAGAGGGAATAAACTCAGAATAAGGAGTTGCACATTTAAGACAGAGATGAAGAGGATTGCCTTCTCTCAAAGGGTAGTGAATCTGCAGAATTCTTTGCCACTGACGGCTGGCGAGGCTAGGCCATGAAGTATATTCGAGTGTGAGATAGGCAGATTTTTAATCAGTAAGAGAATCAAAGGTTACATGGAAAAGACAGGATGATATAATCATTCATGATCACTTACAGTGGCACAGCAGACTCAATGGATTGAATACCTCCTGTAACTTATCTTCTTAAACAGATTTTCTAGTCATTACCGCGTTGGTGTTTGTGGTGGTTTGCTGTGTAATTACTGTTCTTTCCACTTTACACATCATGTGAATGTAGGAATGTAGGAACATGTGAATGAAGAGATGGAGTTATCCACGCAGCCCCTTGAGCCTGCTCCATCACTCAGTTAGACCTTGACTGATCTAACCACTTCACATTCAGACAGATCAAGACAATGCTTCCACTACTTTTGAGGAAGATATTTCTAAAGAATAAGAGAAAAATTTGCCCTACCTCTGTCTTAAATGAGCAACCTCTTATCTTAACAATGATCCTGTTCCAGATGGTCCCACAAGAAAAACATCCTCTCCATATCCACTCTGTCAAAATACCTCAGGATCTTATATATTTCAATCCAGTCACCTCTCAAGCTCCTAGCTCCAAAAGATATAAGTCCACCTTGTCCAAACTTTTCTCATAAGCTAACCTGTGTCGAAAGTGTCGTGCTGGAAAAGCGCAGCTAGTCAGGTAGCATCTGAGGAGCAGGAGAATCGACATTTTGGGTATAACCCTTCATCAAGAATAGGCCTGTGGATCGGGAGACTGAGAGATACATGGGAGGGGGTGGGGTTTGGGGGAAGGTAGCTGAAAATACGATAGTAAGATGAAGGTGACCGAGAAGGTGATAGGTCTGAGGGGAGAGTGGAGCAGATAGATGGGAAAGATAATGGACAGGTCAGAAGGGCAGTGCTGATTTGGAGGCTTGGGACTGGGATATTGTAGGGGGAGGGGAAATAAGGAACCTGTTGAAATCCACATTGATCCCATGTGCTTGCAGGGTCTCAAGGTGGAATATGAGGCATTCTTCCTCCAGGTGTTGGGTGGTTAGAGCGATGGAGGAGGCCCAGGACCTGCATGTCCTTGATGGAGTGGGAGGCGGAGTTGAAGTATTAAGCCACAGGGCAGTGGGGGTTGTTTATGTGGGTGTCCCAGAGATGTTCTCTGAAACAATCTGCAAGTAGGCATGCTGTAGAGGAGGCCACATGGGGTGCAATGGATGCAGTAGGTGACATTGCTGGAGGTACAGGTAAATTTCTGATGAATGAGGAAGGATCCTTTGTGCCCTTGGACAGGGGTGAGGGGAGTGGTGTGGGCGCAGGTTTTGCACTTCCTGTGGTGGCAGGGGAAGGTGCCGGGATTGAGGTGTGGACTGGTGGGGGTAGGTGTGGGGGAGCATGGACATGATGAGGGAGTCGCAAAGGGAGTCGCACTGATAGGTGCAGAGGGAAATATATCTCTGGCGGTGGGACACTGCAACCACACGGGACTCATATTCCACCTTGGGACCCAGCAACCACACGGGATCCAACGCCACCCAATGCCTGGAGGAAGAACACTCATATTCTACCTTGAGACACTGTAACCACATGGGATCAATGTGGATTTCAACAGGTTCCTCATTTCCCCTTCCCCCACATTATCCCAGTCCCAAGCCTCCAACTCGGCACCGTCCCCTTGACCTGTCCGTCCCCTTTCCCATCTATCTGCTCCACTCTCCTCTCAGACCTATCACCTTCTCCCTCACCTTTATCTACCTATCACATTCTCAGCTACCTTCCTCCCCCCAAACCTCACCTCCGTCCCATTTATCTCTCAGCCCCCAGCCCACAGGCCTCATTCCTGATGGAGGGTTTATGCCCGAAATGTCAAATCTCCTGCTCCTCAGATACTGCCCGACTTGCTGTGCTTTTCCAGCACCACCCTCTCTGATGTCCAGCATCTGCAGTCCTCACTTTCTACTCATAAGATAAGCTGGCCATTTCAGATATTAGATTAGTAAACCTTCTTTGAAATATTTATGTGTTTCCTTAAATAAGGAGATCAACACTGTGTACAATACTCTAGATGTGGTCGCATTGATGCCCTGTAAATTTGAAACATAACCTCCCAACTTTCTTTCCTCCCAATTCCTCTCACAATAAATGATAGCATTTTACTGGCTTTCCTAATTACTTGCTGTACCTGCATACTAATCTTTTGTAGTTCATACACAAGGGAACATCCAGATCTTTCTGTATCTCAGAAAGCTGCAATCTCTCATAATTTAGAAAATATGCATAATCGTTTATATTATTTCTGCCAAATGGACAATTTTACGTTTTCCCACCTAATATTCTATTTGCCATATCTTTGCCTACTGACTTAAATAATCTACATACCTTCGTATCTCTTCTCAAATTACTTTCCTACTTATTATTGTATCACCTGAAAATTTAATAACTACATCTTCAAAGTCATTTATATAAATTGCACAAAGCTGAGGCTCCACAACTATTCCCTGTGGCATATCAATTGTTACATCTTGCCAGCCAGAAAATGACCCACTTATGCTTCGTTTTCCTGTGGGCTAGCTAATCTCCTATCAATGACAAAGTATTACCCCCTACACTGTGCGATTTTATTTTTCACAGTAATATAGTGAGACAACTAATCAAATGCCTTCTAAAAATTTAAACACAGTACAACCTCCAGTTCCCCTCTACCCACAGCACACATTACTTCCCTAAAGATTTCCATTTAATTGGTTAATTGATTTCTCTTTGTTCACTCTGTCTGAATAATTTGAAAGCTTCTAAGTGCCCTCCTTTAACATTTAATAGGATTTAATAATAAATTTGAACACCTTCCTTATGAGATGTTGTTAACTGATTTATAGTTTCCAGATTTCTATCTCCCTCGTTTTTGAATAAAGAAGCTACGTGTACTGTTTTCCAATTTAATAGAATGTACCCAAAATCTAGGGAATTTTGGAAAAGTAAAACCTATGCATTAACTATCTCATTAGTCACTTATTTTAAAACCTTAGGATAAAGTCTACAGTGAGCCAAGGACTTATACTTTATAGAACCTCATTTTAACACTGCATCAGAAAGGTGGACCTCCAGCCTTCCCCAGTGCTGTACTGGGAGTTTCGATTTAGGTTACATTCCTTGTCTTCTAGGAGTAGAATTGAATTTAGAACCCCTGACACAGAGGTAGAATAGCAACCATGTTTGTGAATTAGCTTGAGCTTGCCCACCCAATTAGCTGTTGATCCCACCATGATGATTAACCACAGGGAATTTTGAAGGGATTCTGGTGTTTCTATTGATGATGTGAAATATACTAAGAACTTTACAAAACCAGTTAGATGACTACCTTGATGCTGACACATCACAGTCCAGGGAGGCTCACAAGGCAGCAGTGAGTCAGCGTGAAGCACAATGGGACACATCTGGGCCCCGATGAAGGCTTTGCCATCAAGCATATCAAAGCAGCTGGCGTGAGGAATGATCTCACATCACATGGTGGTGAAAGGATAGTGTCAGGGTTACGACCTTTCCATAGTTCAAATTCCAAGGGTCTGATTGGGGGTCAATATGAATTGCTATGGATAAAAAGGAAAATATCCTTTGCCCAGAACATCAATTTAAAATATGGGGGCTTTCCATCAACATCTCTTACAAGTAAAGGCAAGTTTTCAGAATTTGGGCTCATGTCCTTCATCATATTTACAATACTGACTGACCTACTGTTCCTGGAGTGAATCAGTATTTGATTTGCTTCTAACCACAACTCATTCTGACACTTCCTGTGTCCAAACCTTTTCTTTTCTGGTCATCCAGAATTATGCTAAACATGTTCTAATTCAGACAAAGTCCCTTCTTTCCATCACCCCAGTGATCTGACTTAAGCTGGTTTGCAGCTAAATCTTAAAAATCATATCTTGGCAATTAAATCTCTTTGTAGTCTCACCTCTCTTTCTTCCTGCAACCTCCTTAAGTTCTACAAATTCCCGAAGTCTCTGTGCTCCTCCAATTCTGACATCTGGAGCATGCCTAGTTTTACATGTTCTACCGTTGGCGTCAATGTCTTCAACCTCACTACTTCATTCTCCTCTTTTAATATGTTCCTTAAAATCTAACTCTATGATCAAGTCTTTGGTCATCTGTCCTAATATCTCCTTTTGCGGATCACTTTCAAATTTTGTCTGATCACCTTGCTGTGAAGTGGTTTGGCATATTTAATATATTAAAGATGTTACATGAATGTGTTTTGTTGTTGATGAACTGGATACTCTGAATATTTGATCCTGGGCAGTGATGGTACCAAGAATTACAAGTGCCCGGCCCTGATTAGATGGTCTTGGTCTTTCCGATCATGTCAGTCAAGCCTTTTACTGCTCTGAGCTCAACTCTCCAACCAAGTATGTCTTAACATGGATTAAACAAACTATTCTTTATGTCCAGCCTCTTGGTCTATTCAATAAAGTGAACAACAACAAGGAGAAGATTAAAGTTCAGAATTTGACTATCCCTAACAAGAAAGCCATGTTGATGTAACTTTTTGTCTTGCACTCATCAAGATAAAAACGAGAATGCCAAATTTCAAATGATCTCACCAACGTATAGGTGAGCCGATGGTTCACTGTGGGTTTTTTTTATGTGGCAATACTTGGCCACTCAGATCAGACTTACCAACCAAGGAACAGCGTTTTCTCTTGTTGCAGTAGTTGTCACGATTGTGTGAAATTTAACATTCTGGTATTTGACCTGATGAGCACAAGAGAACTTGCAATGGTTTCAATAACATGTTTTACTTTTCAGCAATATCAAAGTTCCAAAGGAACAAACACATAGGACAAAGGACACTGTCCAGGACAAAGCAAGCCACTTGATTGGCACCACATCCACAATACACTCCCGTCACTACCTCAGTAACAGCAGTGCATACTAGCTACAAAATGCACTGCAGAAATTCACTAAAGACCTTCCAAACCCATGAGCACTTCCATCTAGAAGGACAATGGCAATGGATACACAGAAACACCATCAATACTTGCAAGCTCCCCTCCAAGCCACTCACCATCCTGACTTTGAAAATTATTAGGTCAGGCAGCATCTGAGGAGCAGGAAAATCGAAATTTTGGGCATAAGCCCTTCATCAGGAAAGCCCAGATGAAGGGATTATGCCCAAAACATTGATGTTCCTGCTCCTTAGATGCTGCCTGACCTGCTACGCTTTTCCAGCACCACATTCACGTCTCTGATCTTCAGCATCTGCAGTCCTCACTTTCTCCTTGGAAATATATCACCATTACTTCAATCTCACTGCATCAAAATGCCGGAACTCCCTCCCTAATGTTATTGTGGGTCTACTTATAACACATAGGATGCAGTAGTTCAAGAAGGCAACTCACCACCACCTTCTCAAGAGTGATAACTACTGGCCTGGCCAGTGATGCCACCTCCCACAAGTGAATTTTTAAAAAAAGTTAAAAGACTCTTCTTTGCAACTGGGTTAACTCTGTTTCTCTCTTCACACTTTCTCCGACACTTTCCGTTTCTAGTTTGGATTCCCACCACCCACATTATTTTGTTTCTAATCCATTACTTGGCCATCTTCATAGAAAACCAATGCATTGATCAGCTGGGAGCATAAACTCACTTATGATCTCAGAGTATCTTTGGATCAAGAAATATTTAAAATGCAAGTAAATAGCTCAGCCACCTGGCCACGGTTCCTATGTGTATCCTGGCAATGAGTGCTGACAGAATGGTAAAATGTGCTAATGTCGAGTGAGTCTCATTCTATCACACCCTCCTGCATAGTGATCATAAATTAGAGCCAGAAAACCAGAGAGGATGGACACACAGGAACTATTTGTTCTGGTGCATTGGAGTCAAATTCTTTGCATTAGATTCAGCTCATTCAGAAAGAAAATCTGGAAGCATTTTCAACCCAAAGTTTTGGTTACTCTTCCTCTAAACATTTTAGCACTTGAGACAATAGATCGTTAGATGGGACAAAGGGAGTTAGGCCATGCCGAAGGCAGCTTCCATAACCTGACTTCAAGGGCGCAATGGTCTCTTCCTGTTCTAATGTTGGCAATCTTGTCCTTAGGCCAGTTATTAAAAGCCCTATTAATAAAACAGTTAACTCAGAACATAGAAGGCATACTGAACTGGGGAGACTCAAATAAAAACAAAATACTATGGATGTTGGAAATCTAAAACAGAGTTCAGCTTGATTTCCTCAGAACTGGACTTGAAGCATTAATTCTGTTTTTCCACAAACTCTGCCAGACCTGCTGACTTTCTCCAGCACTTACTGTTTCTATCTCTGAATTGGGTACTCACCTGATTATTATGATTTTAGACCCATAAGTCATAGGAGCAGAAATAGGCCATTTCAGGTTTAACATATGAGGAACGGCTGAGGATACTGGGATTGTATTCGTTGGAGTTTAGAAGATTAAGGGGAGACTTAATAGAGACGTACAAAATAATACATGGCTTGGAAAAGGTGGATGCTAGGAAATTGTTTCAGTTAAACGAGGAGACTAGGACCCGTGGACACAGCCTTAGAATTAGAGGGGGTCATTTCAGAACAGAAATGCGGAGACATTTCTTCAGCCAGAGAGTGGTGGGCCTGTGGAATTCATTGCCACGGAGTGCAGTGGAAGCCGGGACGCTAAATGTCTTCAAGGCCGAGATTGATAGATTCTTGTTGTCTAGAGGAATTAAGGGCTACGGGGAGAACGCTGGTAAGTGGAGCTGAAATGCGCATCAGCCATGATTGAATGGCGGAGTGGACTCGATGGGCCGAATGGCCTTACTTCCACTCCTATGTCTTATGGTCTTATGGTCTTATTCGGCCCATTGAGTCTGCCCCACTATTTGATCATAGGCTGATACACTTCTCAACCCCATTTGTCTGCCTTCTCCTCATAACTTTTGACCCCATTACTAATCAAGAACCTATCTATCTTTGTCTTAAATACACTCAATGACCTAGCCTCCCTCTGTAGCAATGAGTTCCACAGATTTACCATGCTCTGGCTGAAAAAATTCCTTCTCATCCCAGTTCTAAAGGTTGTCCCTTTACTCTGAGGCTGTGCCTTCAGGTCCTAGTCTCTCCTACTAGTGGAAACTTCCTGTCCAAGTCCACTCTATCCAGGCTCTTAGTACTGTGTACACTTCAACAAGATCCTTCTAAATGGCAAAAATGTCAATAAAGACACTGGAGGTAATTAATTCATCACTGCAATGATAAGTTTTAAATTATTGGCCAGTCTATGATTGTAACATTTAAATACAATGCGGTGAAAGCTGAAGTGACATCCTTCAATATATAAGTCCAGTTTGAGAAGGCTTGAGAAAATTGTTAACACTTTAATACTAAATCCCTGCTACTTCTTTCAGGTCTCAACATGGTGATTTGAGTAGATAATCTAGATTGACGTACTGCCTAGTGAAGTATTGAGGTACTGAGGGTGTGCAGCATTATCAGAAATACCATGTTTCACATAAGATGCTATACAGAGCTACCCTCCCAGTGAATGTCAAAGGTATCAATGAACTATTTTGAAGAAGAGCCGGAGATCATCTCCATTTTCCTGGCCAATATTCATCCCCCAAACAACATGACTAAAACAACTTATCCGTTATTATCATATTGCTGTTTGTGGGAGCTTACTGTGCATAAATTGGCTGCTGCATTTCCTGCATTGCAGCAGTGACTACACTAAGTCATTTATTATTTGAAAGCACTTTAGGAAACCCTGAGGTCGTGAAAGGCATTCCAGAAATATAAATCCTTTCCCCCATAATTTTAAGGGCAGTTTGGGTAGCATTGACATTGAAGGATGAGGTGTACAGACAGCCTGTCTCCTTGTAAAGAGAAATTGATTCAACCTTTTTATTAAATCCAAATTATAACTTGGGTGCTGCATAAAGTACAATGCCAATTCAAATAGAAACTTTCACCAGATCCAGGGATGCCCTGAAGAAGGGTTACACCCGAAAGGGTTACCTCCTGACGCTGCCTGGTTTGCTGCATTCTTCCAGCCTCCTGCCTATCTACTTTCCAGAATCTGCAGGTATTTTTATCTCCACTCAGAGATGTTCAATGGCAAAAGACCCACATCTGATTGTGGAATGACAAGGGGTTTTGTGCTCACTACTGGAGCCCACTATAGTTCAATAATCAACCAGTACTCTCACTAGCGTGGAGAATAAGGGTGGAGTTGGGAACAGAATGTGAATGTGCAGCTGGGCGGAGGAACTGGTTTGGCATTGAGTACGACAGGAAGGCGGTGTGTTGGAGTTTTCAGAGTACTGGAGGGTGTGGAGATTGGGTTGGGTTGTTGGAGACTGATGCTGGTTCCCACTCGGCCTAACCTGACAGGGAAATGATGATACTGGAAGTTGCTCTGAGCATGAATGGCAGGCACTAGAGTGAGATTGGGATTGGCTGATTGGTGAATGAGCAGACTCACTGGGGCTAAGTTGTGGATGAGGGGTATAGATGGTGGAGACAGTGGATGAGGGGTGAGTGAGAGAGTGAGGAGCGGCTGATGGGTGGTTAGAAGCATTCAGAAAGAAACAAACCACAAAGACTTGGAAAAAACCAGTAAGAATGCAATAATGGTTTGAACATACACTCAGAGGAAAGTTTTGCTTCATCTTAGTGCCAAGCAATATTTCTCATTCCTGCTGACATTTGTCTCTTTTTCACAAATATAGAACATGTGTAAACATTTCAAACACCATAATAAATATGTAACATGAAGCTTGCTAATCATAGAACAATGAATTGGTTAACAGAGAATTTTGGCTTCGTCTTGCGTCCTGTGACATCTCAAATCTCTCGTTACTGTCGGCAGGAAACATTTGAGTCTTTGTCGAAATTAGTGAGGAAATAGTTCAGTGAGGATTTAATTTGTAATGTGTTTCAGGAAAATATAAAAAGCTTAGATCCTGAATGCAGGAAAGTAAAGAGCAGGAAGAGTTTTCTGTATGGAAGTGGAAAGCAGATGAGATGGCACATCAGTTAATATATACCAGTCACACACACAGCTGTGTAAAGACTGTTTCGTTAATAAGAACATCATTTTTCATACAACTGACTTAACACAACATGGACCCACTCAATGAAGTCTTAAATTGTAACAAACCATGTTCCCTTAACCAAAATACCATTGGCATCCTTGTCTCATTTCAGAACCCTGCTGAATCATTCTTGTCAGAGGAACAAAAAAAGCATTTCCAACTTTTCAAGGCCTGTTTAAAACTGCAGTCGAAGTAATGATTTGTATTTTGCTTCAGGAACTTCCTGGGGTTTGACAAGTCTGCAACGCCTCACCTGTGAAGGGCGACACCCTCCGATCTAAAATGTTTTTGCCAAAGAACAACTCTTGGCTTGTACATTTAAAAATAAGGACAATAACCATTCAGATTAAAGAGTTCCATTCTCTAACTCCATCTTGACAGATACTTTAGGTTGGAAAATACTCACTGGCAATTCTGGGCAATGTACTTTTGAGTGTGGTTTTATTTTTCCTACCTGTAAAATTCCATTTTGAAAAGGTTAGTTTTTGTTTGAATCAACAAATTCATTAATCTCTTAATTAATAGACTTGTTTTGGAGGTTTATAGGCCGGGAGCAGGCAGGTGGGATTGGTTTAGCTTGGGATGATGTTCGGCATGGACTGGTTGGATCAAACGGTCTGTTTCCAGGCTAAATAACTCTATGACAGGCGAATCTCTCATTGTTTCATCAGGCCCTTTGGAATATGTGAAATCTGCGATCTACTGATCACTTATATTTCAGCTACAAGTTAGTGGTAGTGTTCTCATCTGTGACCCTAAAGGTCACGGGTTTAACCCAAACTCCCAAAACAGTAGCAAACACTAATGAGGGGCAAATGTTAAAGAAGTTCCCAGGGAGAATTTCATTTTTTTCAAATCATACCAAGATATCCTTTACATCCACAAACAGACAAACAGAGCCTCCTTTTCGAGTCTCATCACAAAGACACCAGTTCTGATCAGCATGATTAGTAAGTTTGCAGATGACACTAAAATAGGCAGTATTGTGGACAGTGAGGAAGATTATCAGACACCTCAGCAGGATTTTGATCAGCTGGGGAAGTGGGTCGAGAAACAGCAAATGGAGTTTAATGTAGATAAGTGTGAGGTGCTGCATTTTGGAAAGTCAAATGAAGTATCCTGATGAATGATAGGGCCTTAAGGAGTGTAGTGGAAGAGAGGGACCTTGGAGTTCAGGTGCATGGTTCTCTGAAAGTGGAGTCACAGGTAGACAGGGCAGTGAAAAAGGCTTTTGGCACACTGGCTTTCATCAGTCAAGGCATTGAGTATGGACATTGGGAAGTAATGTTGCAGTTATACAGGACTTTGGTGAGGCCGCACTTGGAATATTGTGTTCAGTTTTGGTCACCTTGCCATAGGAAGGATGTTATTAAACTGGAAAGAGTGCAAACGAAATTACAAGGATGTTGCCAGAACTCAAGGAACTGAGTTATAGGGAGAGGTTGAACAAGCTTGAACTTTTTTCTTTCGAGCATTGGAGACTGAGGGGGTCTTATAGAAGTGTATAAGATTATGAAAGGCATGGATAGGGTGCATGCACTCAATCTTTTTCAAAGAGTTGGAGAATCAAAACTAGAGGGCATCGGTTTAAGGTGAGAGGGTAAAGAATAAAAGGGAATCTGAGGGGCAACTCTTTTATGCAGTGGGTGGTACGCATATGGAATGAGTTACTGGTGGAAGTTGTTGAGGCAGGTACATTAACAACATTTAAAAGGCATTTGGACAAATACATGGATAGGAAATCTTTAGAAGGATATGGAACAAGTGCAGGCAAATGAGGTTGGCGTGGATGGACATTTTGATTGGCATGGATCAGTTTGGACAGAAGGGCCTATGTCTGTGCTGTAAGAGTCTATGACTCTGTGACTCTATCTATACTCTAATAGTGCAGCACTCTCTCAGTGTTGCTCTGAGAGCTTTAGCCTGGAGTTTACACTCAATTTCTTATCCTTCATGATTTAAAAAAAATTCTTTCATGGAATGTGGACATCACAAACAAGGCCTACATTAATTGCCCATCCCTATTTGACCTTGAGAATTAGCTGTTTTGAACTGTTGCAGATTACAGATTAGGTATACTTGAAGTGCTGTTAGGAAGAGTGCATCAAAACTTTAAGCCAGCAATTGTGAGGAATGGTGAAATTGTAGGATTAGCCAACTAATAGTAGAGTGGAATAAGTGAAGCATTTTCACAATAGCAACCTGTAACCAATGGACAGCCATAGGAATTAGTGCTGGGCCACAATTATTTACTATGTATATTGTTGACTAGAATGAGTAAAGTGAACACATTATAGCCAGGTTTGAAGATGACACAAACATAGGTGGCAAGTACTGAGGATAATACAAAGAATTTAAAGAAGGATAGATTAAGCAAGTGGGCAAATAATTGGCAGATGGAATACAATGTGGGCAACTGTGAGGTTATACTTTTTGCCAAGGGGGACTAGAGAAGCGGAGCATTATTTAAGTGGAGAATGCTACAGCACAGGGGTATTTGGGAGCCCTGGTGCATAAATCTCAAAAAACTGGCATACAAGCTCAGCAGGCAATAGGCAAGATAAATGAAATGTTGGCCTTTATTTCAAAGGGAATAGAGTATAAAAATAAGGAAGTCTTGCTAAAACTAGATATGGCATTAGTCAGATAACACCTGGGAACAGTCTAGTCCATTTATCTAAGGAAAGATATTTTGGTATTGGAGGCAGTCCTGAGAAAGTTCACTCATTTGATGGAGTGATAGTTTTATGAGGAAAAGTTGAGTAGGTTGGGCCTGTACTCAATGGATTTTAGAAAAGAGGGAAGTGATCTTATTGAAATATTTAAGATTCTTCGGGGACTTGGCAAAGTAGATGCTGGAAGGTGTTTCCCCTTGTGGGAGAGTTTAGGTGCAGGTTCTGAAGGCCTTTTACCTGACAGAGGATGGTGGTAGTGAACCTACTCCAGGGTGAGCAATACTGCTAACAATATGATTTGGATATGCCAATGTTGGACTGGGATGTACAAAGTTAAAAATCACACAACACCAGGTTATAGTCAAACAGGTTTAATTGAAAGCACTAGCTTTTGGTGGGATGCTCCTTCATTAGGTGGTTGTGGAGACTCTCCACAACGACTTGATGAAGGAGCAGCGCTCCGAAAGCTAATACTAACAATATGATTTACTTACAACCAAAGATCATCATATGTATGTTGCAATTAAATCCTGTTTGAAGAAACACATTGGGGTCAGACCCGAGCTTATTGGAACAGACAAACCCATACTCAACACAATCATAGAATCATAGTTATAGAGTGATACAGTAAGGAAACAGACCCTTTGGTCCAATTTGTCCACAATAACCAAGTATCTTAAACTGAACTAGTCCCATTTGCCTGCATTTCACCCATATCCCTCTAAATCCCTGCAACCTGAGGGCAACTTCTTCACACAGAGAGTGGTGCATGTGAGGAATGAGCTGCCAGAGGACATGGGTACAATTTAGGGGATATTTGAACACAAGGGGCTTGGGGCTTTGGAGAGTCAGGAAGTGATTGGTACAGTTCAGCTTCTGGTTAATGGTAATCCCCAGGATGTTGATAGTAGAGGATTCAGTAATAATAATACCATGGAATGTTAAGGAAGTTGATTATATTTTCTATTGTTAGAGCTGGTCATTCTGCGGTAGTTGTGCATCCTGAATGTTACTTGCCATTTCTCAGCTCAAGCCTCAAATTATGTGACAGAGTGTAACCTCATTGCACACCAGAAAAGTACAGTAACTATATTGGTAAAGAGCACAATATCAATGTGCCCTGCCGATGCCTGGTGGCAGAGATTTTTACCTTTGGCAAAATGGACATGCCTGAATTTCTGCAACAGTATAGGATCATTGAACCATAAACAGGAACAGGATCATAGGATCCCTACAGGGCAGAAAGAGGCTGTACGGTCCATTGAGTCTGCACTGACCCTTTGAAGAGCATTCCACCCACAACAAATGCCCACCCTATCCCCGTAACCCTACATTTACTATGGCAAAACCATGTAACCTATGATCCCCAGGAGACTATTGGTAATTTTACCATGACCAATTTACCTAACCTGCATATCTTTGGACACTGGGAAGAAACCTAAGTACCCAGAGAAGCACACAGACACAGGGAGAATGTGCAAACTTCATACAGTCAGTCACCCAAAGCTGGAATCAAACCCAGGTCCTTGGCGCTGTGAGGCAGCAGTGCTAACAACTGTTGCCACCATGCCAATCTAAATGGATTAGGATGAGGCCGTTCAGTTTCTTGACCCTGTTCTGTCATTCAATGAGACTGACTGGCAGCTGATGTAGGACCTAACACCATCACTCCATCTCTGCCCCATATCCCTTCATACCTCTGGATAATAAAACTCTCTCAGTCTTAAATGCATGATCTATCATCAACTGTCATTTGTAGAAGAGAGTTCCAAATGTCTCCCACTATTTCTGTGAGGAAGTCTTTCCTAGTTACAGTCTTGAAAGGCCTGGCTATAATTTCTAGATCATACCCAAGCCCTAGAGTCCCCGACCAACAGAGGAAGTTTCGCACTCTATCTCCTCTATCTGCAAATAGTTCTCATCAAATCACTCATTAACTTTTGAAATTTCAGGAAATGCAACCCGAGTCAATGTAATGTCGCTTCCCAGCTTAATCCTTGGAGTCCAGATACCATTCTTATGAATCTTATAAATCCTCAATAAGTACAGTACAGATGGAAGTAATTCAACCCATTCAGTTTGCACAAGTTCAATCAACGATCATGCAGTTAGTCCTACTCTTCTTACAATTCATCTCATAATCTGGCAATTCCTCCTTTAAATGTCTCTACACAATTCCTTTTTTAAAAATTCCTATTGTTAGTGTTTCACCAGCTTCACTGGGGGTTCTGTATAGGAGCACAGAAACATTCCAGCTCTCCTTCTCCACTTGCTAGCCACACAGTCATTAACTACCAGCTTTAAGCAAGAGAGTTTCTCAGATTCTGTAATCAAGGTCATGAAGCTAAATTCGCCCTGACCTAAAGCTATGGAAGGACAACCAGTTTCCCATTGATTTTCCCACCCTCCACAATGACATCAAACCTGCCAGACTCTAACTTTAAACCACAGATAGCAGAGCAACAAATCTGAGTGGAAAGATTAGCATGATTTTTGTTAATATTCCCCACATTTCTGAATTCACTTGCGCATAATTTAAAGAGCGTGTTGTGATAGGGCTGAAATAATAAGGTGATAAATCTGCCACTTGGGACGTGTGTTGTCAACTTGCAATCTAAGACTTGGATGGAAGAAGGAAAGTAAACGTTAAAGTATACACTAGATAGAAGCAATTAGCTGCAAAACTGATCCAAGACTCACTCATTATAAATGAATGAACTGATTCTGCCCTGTCTGGGCTCCTGAACTTACTACATTGTTGAAAAAAATGTCATATCCAATATCTCATTTGAGATATGTCAGGCATATTGGACCTCGTCAGCAGACTGACCAAGAGACAAAAAATGGTTCTTCAGTGATACAACTTCACACTTGTGCCTTTAGAGACCATTTCCCAAGCACTCTAGCCTTTTCACATTAATCTTTTTCCATTTCCTCAAAACTCTGCATCTTCCCTTCATTGGCAACAGTTGCACAGAGAGACTACTGATTAACTTTCCACAGATGTGGGTGTGATGATCTCAGAAATATGTGCACCTGCTCAACAATTATTTACATTCATATAGCTCCTTTAATGCCCCAAGTGTGCCATAACATTTCACAGGAGAGAGTATTAAACAAGAGCTAGCATCAGATCAGATAAAGAGATATTAGGACAGGTGACCAATAAGTTGTTTGGATGAAGCATCCTCAAGAAGCAGTGAAATAGAGAGTGAAGAGGTTCAGGAAGGCAATTCCAGAACTTAGGGCCTAAACTGCAGAACATACAGCTGCCAAAGTTGGAAGGGAAAAATAGGGGATGCAAGAAGTCAGAATTAGAGAAATGCAAATATTTTAGGGGGTAGTGTTTGGAGGACATTACAGGGCTAGGGAGAATGTGGGATTTGAAAACAATGGTGAGAACTTTAAAATGTACACAGTGTAGATCTGGAGTACAATATCAGGTTGGAGTTAATTTTAACTGAACCCACACAATAAGATAATTATACGATCAGATCTATGGTTTGCTTTACAGGCTTCCCAAAGTTAGTTTTCTAACCAAATAGTCTATTCTAATGACATTGTCCGAAGAATAATATTGTCTAAGATGCTGGAGTGAACTCGTCGCTTCTTCTAGTACCTATGCAAATTTACTCGGTAAAAACAATGACTGCAGATGCTGGAAATCAGATTCTGGATTAGTGGTGCTGGAAGAGCACAGCAATTCAGGCAGCATCCAAGGAGCTTTGAAATCGACGTTTCGGGCAAAAGCCCTTCATCAGGCAAATTTACATCTAAGAGAGCAGAGAGGGCCTTGGTCTAATATTGTACCAGAAAGCCGGCATCTCCAACAGTCTCACACCACAGTATTGCACTAGGAGTGTCAGCCTGGATTTTGTGCAGAAGTCTCTAGAGTGGAATTGAATCAACAATCTTCTGGGTCAAACAAGAGATTTCTACCCACTGATTCTGACAACTGAGAAGTCACTTACCTGTCACGGAGGATCCTGCTTAGTTGTGCACACACTAGTCATTAATAAAGGATGACTGACTGAAGTTAAGGAGAAGATAGCCATAACACAAGCAGATGATTAGATACAACCAAAATACTCCGAGGATAGGATACAAGTCATTAAGATTATAAAATGTATTGATAAGGTAAATGTAGGGAAACCAGAGCTACATACTGCCAATCTAAGAAAGTGACTAAGACATTGAACAAGAAGCTCAGGAGAAACATCTTTAAGCAGATTGGTGAGAATGTGAAACTTGTTACTTCAAGGAGTGGTTATGATGAATAGTAGAAATGCTTTTTAGAGGAAACTAGGTGAGGGAGGAAGGAACAGAGGCTTATTTTGATAAGGTGAGATGAAATAGGGCAACTGGTGCATAAAAACCAGCATTGACAAGATGGACAGAATGGCTTATTTCTGTGCTGTAATTTGTACATACTTTTATGACACTACTGAATTCCTAATTTCTCAGTGAGAGAATCTACAACTTTTGACTATATCGAGGAAATCTATGTCCTTTTAAACTGCACACTATAGAAAATTGATGTGACACTTTTACATACACAGTCTGCTAGATGATAAAGAATCGTGTATTGACTGGTTTGAATTAGAGCTTCTATGGGTCAGTTAAAGGGACAGCAATCTCTACAAGCCAGTGTTTAACAAGTAAATTGAGCTGCTTTTGTTGAAGAGGCAACACACAGAGTTAAAGGTCACTGGGCTAGACTATGAATGTCTCTTTTACTCCAAGTCTTTTGTAAGATGCCTGACATTGCAACAAAATGTAGAAGCAACTATTATTTGGTTAACCTGCTTTTGCACTCTTAATGAACAGTCCATGGATGTAATGAACAGTCCGTGGATGTACATTAAATGTTGAGTCAATTTTGCAGGAAGGTTTTGCTGAAATGTATGGTTGTACAGTTGCAGAAAGTAAATTGATGAGGTTACAAGGCAAGTGGGACCTGGCCTGATCTTTCACCCGCCTATGATGTGTTTGGCACCAAAGTTGGTTCCGTACAGAGACTGACATTTCTATTATTAATATCCTAGAAAGCTAGTTGGAATGTTACTGGGTGGCACAATAGTGAGCACTGCTGCCTCACAGCACCAGGGATCCAGGTTTGATTCCAGCCTTGGGTGACTGTTTATGCACAATCTCCCTGTGTCTGTATGAGTTTCTGACCCTTTGGAGGGTCGGTGTGGGCTGAATGCCCTCTTTCTGCCTTGTAGGGATACTAAAAACAACTTTGTCACCATTTTAATCAATGAAACAAAACCTCTTCCAACATATGTTTGGACAAAAGTCTTGTAAAATAGCTCAAATTCAATCATAGAAGTCCATTAGAAACAAAATTAGTCTCATTTAAAGCGATGACAAAGCTATCAGATTGCTGCATAATACAATTGCTTCATTACTATCCTTTAGACAAGAACATCTGCCATCCTTACCCAGTCTGTGTCTCCGTCGAGAATCTTATGAAGGTCATGGGTGCTTTGGCTGTTTGTTTCTCACCATTTTGGTCATCTGACTCTTCCATGGAATGTTCCGCACATCACCTTCCACTCAAGCTCTTGACAAACACACACAGATTTGCTTGTGATGGTGTCTTCAAGGTTAGCACCCAACTCACTGGTGGGATTGCAACACTGGAAAGATTTAGTCAGAATGAAGGTGGGAAGACAGCGGGTTTCCCATGCCATCTATCTGCCTGATTAAATGCCTCTTGTCAACAAACTGAGAGTAGAGTGGGTTCCAATCATGTACTACTCCAGTCCTGCACTGATGTGGTTGATTCACAATGGCCTTGTACAGTACTTCGGCATGTATTGAACTTAATCTGTCTGATCAAGATGAAAGTCTACCATCGTCTCATGAGGAAAACTAGAGATGGACATTAATGCCAGTTTCGCCAGTGATGCAAGGATTGAGCTTCCTCAAGCCTTTCTGGTTAGCTGTTGTCTTCTCTTAACTCTTCAAGTTTTTTCTCCTAGCTTTACGTGGTGTCATTTCATCCTCAAGGAAGGATTGAAGATGCTTGATATAAGTTAATGCTTTAATACTGTTGGGTAGAATGGTCAAATCCATAATGTCATTTTGCAAAAGCAACTGAAACCTGGCAGAGAAAGTTGGAGATTGAAGAAGAAGGGAGCAGGAGGAATATGAGAATATAACATCATTGTCAATGGCAATGCAGTGGGTCCTGTACACTGATCCCTTTAAGATGCACAACCCGCAAAGTTGTTCCAAGATTCTGTGCACAGCGATTGATGACTTGATGCTGTACCTAGACCTCAGAGATCCTTACACTAAAATATTCGAGGGAGAATTGACCATGTGCAAGTCAGAAAGCTGTAGGTTCCAGTGATTTGGCACTTAATCCAGGCTGACACTTTAGTTCCAGTTCTGAGGGAGAGCTGCACTGTCAGAGTACCATCTTTTTGGAAGATACATTAATTCAAGGTCCCATCTATCCTCTTCACTGTATCTGCAAGTCCCATATCACTGTTTCAATGAGGAGTAGGGGAGTCATCGTCTTTCACATGACCAATATTTGTCCCTCAATCAATATCACAAAAAGAAATTATCTGGTCATTTTTGCTTTGTTGCTTGTGGGATCTTGCTGCCCTACATACATCACAACAGTTACTGCACTTCAAAAATAAATCACTGCCTGTAAAATGGTTGGGGATGATGTGTATTCATGAAACATTTGATGTAAATGCAAGTCTTTTGTTTCTGAGTATTAAAAGAACTTGCATTTTATTAGTGCCTTTCAGACATAGTGCCTTGCGGACATTCTGAAATAGTTTACAGCCAGTGAGGTACTTTTGAAGTATGGTCACAGTTGTAATGTTGAGAAACTAATGAATAAAAACAAATAAAACTCCCTTGATTATGCTGTATCTACGATCACCCCAGTGTCCCTTAACTTAATTCATTTTTGTTGGCATTGGAATTGTAGCAATAGACTATGTGTTGACATGGCTGAACATTCTTCTACAGCATGTTACTGATTTGGCCCATGTTAAATTAAGCAATGCAGTTAATTATTGGTGAATAATTACAATAAGAGAGCAGCCAGTAAAGTGAAATATGTTTGAAATATGATACTTTGTGGTGGGTATTCTTTGCCCAGCTTGTTCTCTGTTACAACTCAAACTACTTGCAGGTCAATGTAAACATTTGGGCAGGTCATGTTATCAGATCCTGGGAGGCCGAGTGAGTATCTGACTGGGCAAAATAAATGACAACACTGAACTCCTTTGATATGTTGGTATTTCCTTAATCAGCCAGAGATTTTGTTTCTGGAACTGCTGTAAAAATAATCCAGTTATTCTATCAGAAAGAACTTGTCAGATGCAACACCCCAAGCTGAACTACACTTACAATAGAACGCTTTAGCTTGTGAGATCGCTTGCACCATTCCAGTGTCGATATCCATAGATTCCAAATGTCATAATATGCCACCAGATGAGGAAGACTGATGTGATATGTTTTTGCAAAGCAAAATAGGGCTGATTGCTTAACTGGTCACTGCTAGTAAGGACCAGCACTCTCAGGAAGCACTGATCAGTTTACAACCTTTAGTAATAATTTAAAACGATCAGCAAAGTGCACAAAAGGTGAACTATTGCATGCAGCAATTAACCCCATAAGGCTTCCTTACTCAAGAATGTGATGAGGTTAACATCCTTTAACTAAGACAACTCACATTTACACTTCGGTGTGGAAATTATACCCTCTGAAACTTTGAAGCTATACAAACCTCTGCTGCCTGTGTTTTAGCTCACAGCACATCCCATTTCCCTCCAGTGCTCACTGACCCACACTCATTCTGTCAAGCATTGACTTAATTTTTAAATACTCCTCCTTGTTTTCACATCCTTCAATAGCCTTGCTCCTCCCCAGTGCTTCGACCTCCCTCAAAGTGATCTCCGTCTGAGATAACTGTGCTCCTCTCATTCTGGACTCTTGGGTATCATTCCATGGTGGCTGCCCCAAGCTTTGGAACTTCCTCCAACCCCACCTCCTCTCTGCTTCCTCATGTTGCTTTCCTCCTTCAAGGCATTTCTTAACATCTATCTTATTGATCAAGTATTTGGACATTTGACCGGTTCCTTATGTGCCTTAGTGACAGACTTTGGCTTTGAATGCTGCTGTGAAGTACCTTGGATATTTCATTACTTTAAAGGGTGCCAGATGAATTTACGTTGTTGCACTTGTTAAAAAAAGTTCCCAAACATGCTATAAATGACAAAATATTTGAACTCCAAGACTAACAAAATATTAAAATGGCTCAAGCTGGAAGAACTAGGTCCCTCACCATCACTTGCTATGTCCAAGGTGAAGCAAGGTGAGCGTGATTGCCCTTGCCGTCAAGGATGCAGTTAGTTAGGTATAGAATCAAGGAGCTCGAGCAAAACTGGAGTCAGCAGTATCAGGGGGCAAACACTCTGCTGGTTGGAGTCAGACCTGGCACACAGGAAAATTGCTGTGATCTTTGGAGGTCAGTCATCTCAGCTCCAGGGCATCGCTGCCCAACCACCTTCAGCTGCTTCATGAATGACTTTGCCCCCATCATGACGTCAGAGGTAGAGATGTTCACTGAAGATAGCATAATGTTCAGATAGCATAATGAAGCTGTCCATGTTCAAATGCAACAAGATTCAATGTTCAAAAGTAACATTCATGCCATGCGAACGCAAGGCATTGGCCATTTTCATCAAAGGACAATTTAACCATCGCCCCTTGACATTCTATGCCATCGCCATCTCTGAATCCTTAATAACAATATCCTGGGGGTTAGCATTGATCAGAAACTGAACTGGAGTAACCAGATATATACAGTGGCTACAACAGCAGATCTGAAGTATGGAATCCACCAATGAGTGACTCACCTCCCGACTCCCTGTCCACCAACTACAAGCCGCAAGTCAGGAGTGTGATGGAATACTCGCCACTTGCCTGGCCAGGTGGCAGCACCATTCAGGACAAGGAAGCCTGCTTGATCTGCATTACACCCACAAATGCTCACATTCTACACCATCAATGCTCAGTGGCAGCAGTATGTGCTATCTACACAATGCACTGCAGAAATTCACCAATGCTCCTTAGATAGCACCTTCCAAATTTACGACCGCTTTCATCTAGAAGGGCAAGGGAAGCAGATACATGGGAACACCGTAACCAGCAAGTTCCTGTCCAAGCCACACACCATCAAGATTTGGAAATGTATCACTATTCCCCCAGTGTCACTGGGATAAAATTCTGAAACTTCCTCCCTAATAAGGAATTCCCACACCAATTAGATTGCAGGGATTCAACAAGGCAGCTCACCGTCACATTCTTAAGAGCCAACAGGGATAAGCAATGAATGTTGGATTAGCCAGCGATGCCCTCATCCATGAGGGAATTTTTAAAAAAAACTATCCTTGGGAAATCAAATCCTGAATATACAGGACAGGTCACCTGATCAAGGTTGCTGAATGTGTGCCAACCTATTAAAGGGGCTATATCCTATACCATTATCTCTGTCAGGACTCTACTTGTATTTGGATGCAAAATTCATGAAGAAAAATAACAAAGAGGATACCTCTGTTTGAATTACAGTCAAAAACTGGATGGTTAAATACAGAAAAAAGGTATTTTACTGTGTCTGTAATTGTTTTCACAGAGTTTGAGTTGCATCAAAGTTTTTGATGTTTTTTGCCAAGAAATCTAGTAGGATTTATCACTGTATCTTACCAAACTTTCATGTTGAACAATGGTATGTGAAAATACTTAATTTCAAATGCTTTTCAAAGGCACTATGCCATTGGTGCTAGCAAATCTGATTGTGACATCTCATGGTACAGAATTTAGTGGCAATGACTTAAAGGAGATGAATGGTGGACAAAAGTGTCCAAACACTAATGAAACTTCCACAGGCCATGTAAGTGTGGACAAAGGACTCCAATGAATTCAATGGTAACTTTCATGGTTGATGTGGGTCTGGGAAGGGAAGGGGTTGGAACATAGCAGCCATTCACTTTTTCATGTAATGTGTCAGCTAGAGAGGCACCTTCACCAAGTTGGTGCACATACTGTGATCATAAACTGTAAAATAGCCATTGGTCATCGTGCCAGCACTTAGGTTGCATTGTTGGGCACACTCAGTAAAAGTACATGCTTTGAACTGTCTGAGTGCTTGCCTGTATGTGATGCGCCCCTACTGGGCAATGGCAAGATAGGGATCTACAGTGGGCAATGGGGACAGTGTCTCAGTGACCTAGAGAGGGTGTTTAGACAGGATGTAGTGAAGGGCAGATAAACAGTGTGTGTGATTGTTAAACAGTGACTAAGATGAGAGAATAGGGTTATATTTGTGAGGGAATGTCTTGAGATGCTGTTTGGTGTTGAGCAACATGGAGGCTGCTGGCAGCCAGTGATAATCTGATATGGTCAGGTCCTCACTATGATTGTTATATCGTGAATTCTCAATATCTAGCTTACTAATGAGCTTAGATGTGCCGTTAACATGCTGTTCAACCAGCTACTGTCCCTCTTAATTGGCATCTAGCCTCAATGTCTGGCAGATACATAACAGATGCAGGGAGTTGCTCTTGATATCGCGATAGGCCTTGCTGGGAATCTCACATGATTGTTGTGGTTCTGTTCGTCGAGCTGGAAGTTTTTGTTGCAAACGTTTCGTCCCCTGGCTAGGCGACATCATCAGTGCTTGGGAGCCTCCTGCGAAGCGCTTCTTTGATGTTTCCTCCGGTGTTTATAGTGGTCTGTCCCTGCCGCTTCCGGTTGTCAGTTTCAGCTGTCCGCTGTAGTGGTTGGTATATTGGGTCCAGGTCGATGTGTTTGTTGATGGAGTTTGTGGGTGAATGCCATGCCTCTAGGAATTCCCTGGCTGTTCTCTGTCTGGCTTGCCCTATGATAGTAGTGTTGTCCCAGTCGAATTCATGTTGCTTGTTGTCTGCGTGTGTGGCTACTAAGGATAGCTGGTCGTGTCGTTTCGTGGCTAGTTGATGTTCATGTATGCGGATTGTTAGCTGTCTTCCTGTTTGTCTTATATAGTGTTTTGTGCAGTCCTTGCATGGTATTTTGTACACAACTCACCAGAACGAAGGACCCGATACCCAATATGAGCAAAACTAATGTAGTGTACAAAATCCCATGCAAGGACTGCACTAAACACTATATAGGACAAATAGGAAGACAGCTAACAATCTGCATACATGAACATCAACTCGCCACGAAACGACACGACCAGCTATCCTTATTAGCCACACACGCAGACAACAAGCAACATGAATTCGACTGGGACAACACTACTATCATAGTGCAAGTCAGACAGAGAACAGCCAGGGAATTCCTAGAGGCATGGCATTCATCCACAAACTCCATCAACAAACACATCGACCTGGACCCAATATACCAACCACTACAGCGGACAGCTGAA
This sequence comes from Chiloscyllium plagiosum, assembly GCF_004010195.1. Classification (NCBI taxonomy): domain Eukaryota; kingdom Metazoa; phylum Chordata; class Chondrichthyes; order Orectolobiformes; family Hemiscylliidae; genus Chiloscyllium; species Chiloscyllium plagiosum. The sequence goes on from NC_057713.1 coordinate 99,588,442, forward strand.
ACTGACAACCGGAAGCGGCAGGGACAGACCACTATAAACACCGGAGGAAACATCAAAGAAGCGCTTCGCAGGAGGCTCCCAAGCACTGATGATGTCGCCTAGCCACGTTTGCAACAAAAACTTCCAGCTCGGCGAACAGAACCACAACAACGAGCACCCGAGCTACAAATCTTCGCACAAACTTTGAACATCTCACATGATTCTCCACAAATCTCATCATAGCTCAGGTCGTTCAGACCCCTGTAAAATTCTGCCCCACATTTTTAATGATACACGGACAGAGCAACACAAAGGTGTTTGTCATCACAGAATGCAACAAATGAGAAGAAAACCACAAACACAATAACAACATCCTTACTGGCATAAAGTTCACCAAAGAGGAAGAGAACAACAACAGACTCCCCTTTCTAGACACCACAGAGGAATACAAGCCAATGGTGAGCTACGACCATCATCTAAAGGAAAGCCACACACACTGAGCAGATACTCAACTACAGGAGCAATCATCCCAACACCCACAAATGGAGCTGCATCAAGACATTATTTAAATGAGCCCCAACACGCCGCAGCACCCAGGAACTATGAGAAGTTGAGGAAAATCATCTGTACAATGTATTCAGGAACAATGGGTACCTGATAAGCTTAGGGAGAAAGTGAGGACTGCAGATGTTGGAGATCAGAGTCAAGAGCATGATGCTGGAAAAGCACAGCAGGTCAGGCAGCATCTGAGGAGCAGGAGAATCAACGTTTTGCGCAGAAGCACTTCATCAGAAATCCTGATAAGCACAGTCCACTGATTCCTTCCTAAATAAGAAGTCACAACACACCCAGAAACTCAAGCCACCTTGCCATATATGAAAAACATCTTGAAGATGATGACCAGACTACTCTGGCCCCTAGGCACCCCGGTGGCCCACAAACCTACCACCACACTGAAACAGCTCCTGATGAATTTAAAGGCCTCCGTACCAACAAGCAGCAGAATGACCGTCATATACAAGATACCCTGCAAGGACTGCAACAAACATTACATTGGACAGATGGGTAGGAAACTAGCCACCAGGATACATGAGCACCAACTAGCCACCAAAACTCATGACCAACCATCACTAGTACCCATTCGCACAGACGAAGAGGGACACCTGTTTAAACGGACAACACATCCATCCTGGGACAAGCTAAACAAAGACACGCATGGGAATTCCTAGAGGCCTGGCATTCAAACTGGAATTCCATTAACAAACATGTCGATTTGGACCCCATTTACCAACTTTTCAGAAAAAGGACCGGACGTGATATCATCCACCACAACAGACTAAGACAGATAAATAGCAAACGGAACAGAACACCAGCACTTCATCGGAGGGTCACTGATGATGTTACCTAGCATGGTGTCAAAACGGCTGAGAACAAATCTATCAGCTCAGCGAGCAAACTTACAACCTCTTCTCCAAAACTGCAAACAAAGGTGTAGGCATCATTTTGAATGAGATAACACAGTAATTTTAACTGTGCATAGTTACAGTATAACAGACCTTCTTTATCCACTATAATTAAGAACAACAATAAACCCAATGTATTTTCTGCATTCAGCCAGTGCTCCTTTTATCTGCCCGGTATGGTTGTGAAACACCTAAAGTATGCATAACAGTGTATGTCATAAGCTAATGGAAAGCAGAAAAGCACAGAAAAAAAATGATAAAAACCTAAAGATATGTTATAGAAAGGTTATAGCCTGCCAGTTTTTGGCATTGTATAATCTTAGGCAATAAAACCATATCTACAATCTACAATCAGAGTAGAAGGGGAACAAGTGATAGTCAGGATGGATCAAAGACTTCTCTCACTTTCACAGTTGAGTTCATACCAGTTTAAGAGCCTGGATTTGTGCAGTCAAAGACTACAATGATTATAATGTTACTGTGAATGGAAACAGAGGCACTGAATTATAGTCAGAAGGTTCCTCAAGTATGATTTATGTGAAGAATTCTTATTTTCAGGAATTTATTGGAATTTGTCAGATTTTATTTTGCCAGTTTGTATGTTACAAGGAACATAATCCCTTGAGATAGCTTTCCTCTGTAAACCTTTTAAGAGATTAGGGCCTGATATGATGGCTTAAGTTCAATAACCATTCCAATTGTTGAGACTGCTGATCCCCTATCCAAAAAGGCAACGTATAAACAGCAGAGAAGACAAACTCTTTTCCTAGTTACGTTTTGATCCAAAATCTGATTAAGCCAGCAATCGCTTTGCATTCTTTTATTCGATCATGGCATGTGGGTGTCACTGGCTAGGTTAGCATTTATTACCCATCCTTCATTGTCCACAGGACAGTTAAAAGGCAACTACTTTGCTGTGGGTCTGGAGTCACTGACAGATAATGATGACAGCTCCTTTCCCTAAAGAGCATTACTAAACTAAGTGCGTTTTTTTCCAACAAGCGTTCCATCGTCATTACTACGCTCTCAGTTTCAGTTTTTTATTGAATGTAAATTCATGGCTGGATGCATACCCAGGTCCCTAGAACATTACCTGGGTCTTTGGATTAATTTCTGAGGAATAATACCACTAGACCATCACCTCCCCTATGTGCATTAGAGACATTGGACTCATTTGTTTTAAAATTCTCATCCGTGGTACAAATTCCTCTGTGGCCTTACACTCTATATATCTGAAATCTCCTCCATTGTAGCAATCCCTTGTGATTTCTGGCCTGCTCAAATTCTGGCCTCTAGTGATCCCTGATTTTAATCATAGACTCTATAGAATCATAGATCAATCTCCCTACCATTGATGACCATGCTTTCAATGCTTAGACCCCAAACTCTGGAATTCCTTCCATAAACTACTCTGTCTCTAATGTACCCTCCCTTTTTCAAATATTATGTAATACCTACCTTTTTAGTTTTCCACTTGTCCTTATATCTCCTTAGGTGGCTCAGTGTCAAATTATAAAGCACCATAAAGTCCTGTAAAGCACCTTGGGACATTTTACAAAATAAAGATGCCGTATAAATGGAAAAGGCTATTGAAATAATGCAATTTATTTGCTGAACTAATCACTGATTTCTTGGCCAAGCAAGCCCAGTGATCAGGGGATTCGAAATTTCCTTTAAACAGTAACATTCTGCACCACACCGCTACAATGCATATGGTACTTAAACTGAAAATGAAAACCATTTCCCATCATTAATCTCTGATTTAACTGCACACAGTTTCAAGAAATAGGTCTTCAATGTGAATGGTTACCTGCCCAAAATCTGATGAGGTTGAGAACTGGAGAGTCATACTAGCTTCCGATAAAGCTCCTCTCCAGTCAACGGGAGGGAGGGGAGAGTTGGCCCCATCAAAAATGGCAATGTTAGCCCCTCTCTAATTAGCCCCCAGCCACAGGAGTGTGAGCAATTCTGAGTGCCACCTTCGAAAGAAGAGTGTACAGGAGAGAATTAGCAGAATGATACCGGGCTCCAAGGATTATAAGAGCAGGGAGGTTATTTTGGAGCTGTAATAACATTGGTGAGGGTACAGCTGAGTACTGTGTGCAGCACTGGGGTCACTGCACCATAGGAAAATGTGATTTCACTGAGGGTACAAAGGATAATTCACCAGGATGTTACCTGGGATGGAGCAGTTCAGCTATAAAGAAAGGCTAGATAAGCTCAAGATTTTTTCTTTAGAACAGAAAAGGTGGAAGGGAGACTTTTCTGAGGTACATAAAATTATGAGGGACATAGACAGGTGGTTAGCAGCTAAGGGTCAATACTATGGGGTATGATTTTAAGGAGAAAGGCAGGAGATTCAGAGGGGAATTGAAAATAAACCGGTTTCACCCAGAGGGTGATGGGAGTTTGAAATACACTGCCTGTGCAGGCAGTAAAGCTGCAAAACCTCTCAATCTTTAAAATGTATGTGAATGACCATTCAAATGTCATAACATTCAATACAAGTACTGGAGAATGTGATTAGTATAGATAGGTCAGCACAGACTTGGTGGGCTGAAGGGCCTCTCCTGTCCTGTACGACGCTATGTTTTTAAATTACAAAGAGCAATTAAACAAATTCTAGGGTTCTGTTCTCTGAAATTTAGAAAGTAAAGAGATGAATTGATCAACGTTTTCAAGATCGTAACAGGAACTGATAGGATAGATTGAGTGAAACTATTCCCATTGGTCCAGGAGTCTTGGACTTGGGGTAGACTAAAAATGAAAGGCAAACCTTTCAAGAGTGAAGTCAGGAAATTCTTATGAATTCAGCTGTTTGGAATTATCTTTGATCAATAGCAACTGATGTTCAATCAATTGTTAATTTTAACTCAAAGCTTATTGACCTAACTTATGAAGGGATGAGGGGCAAAAGCAGGTAAGTGGAATTACATCACAATTATCATTGAATGGTGGAACAGGCTTGAAGGGCTGAATGGCCTCCTCCTGTTCCCATATTCCAAAGAGACTTTCAGGACCAGGAGAATACTAAGGCATTAGGTACAAATGGGCAGATCTCTCTGGTGTTTCCAACTAGAGATTACATGATCCCATTCTGGGTTGAGTTCCTATGTTATTACAGCTGTGTAAGATGGAACTGTATCACACTTGGTAAAATAGAGCAAACTGCTTAAAGTGAAACACATTCAGACTTTAGTTATGTCAAATAACCACATTAATAGCATCCATTTGCAAAGGAAAACATTCTGCAGAAGAACACAGTCATAATTTATCTCCCGTTTTCCATTTGATGTCACAGGAGCTGCTTACATCTCTGTTGGGAAGTTAATCATCATGTTTCAACATTCCTTCACATAAACGTTATTAAAATTATCCAAAAAGACAGTGAGTTTGGCAGGAAAATCCGTATTAAGAAAAACTTGACTGCCAGGAAACCATTGAGGTCAAACTTATTGATTGCTGTTGGATGTGACTTTTTCATTGGTTGAGAATAGGAATATAAAGACTTTAAAAAATGAAGTCTCATACAAAGTGTTTACACATAATTAATGGTACAAATTAAAAAGAAGAAATGAGCTAACATTGAATATTAGAAATCTGAAGTTGTCAAAGCACACAAGTCAGTTAACAATTGCTGGCTTAGCCAATAATGCCCACAATCCTGTGGAAGGACTTAATAAATCAGCAGGTTAATGTTAAAGTGTAAGACTTTCTTTAGAATAGGGAGATTTCCCAGCAGGTGCTTACCATCTTTATATTGACGCTCCAATGCTGTCTCTCTGACACTGAGGTAAAAACAATGACTGCAGATGCTGGAAACCAGATTCTGGATCAGTGGTGCTGGAAGAGCACAGCAGTTCAGGACCTACTTATATTGAGCTCCGAACATTGATCCACAGATGTTGAGTTCTCAATATCGATCCTCTGATACTCAATTCCCAATGTTGCCTACCTCTTATTAACTTACAGATGCCGATGCTTTGATATTGAGTTCTCAATATTTACTATCTCTTATTAATTCTATTAGATTGACTGCAGACATTGAGGCTCCAGTATTGACTGTTATATTTCAACTCCCTAATATTGACTCCTTCCCACAATGATTTTGAGGTGTGACTGAAATGTGGTAAATTATCATATTAAATCCTTATACTAATCTAGGGTGACTGACAACAGAATAGGTTATGGTACTCCTTTTCCTTCCTCTTTGACAATGCCAATTATTGCCTATCCCTAATTGCTCTTGGGAAGGTTTCCAATTTCCTCTGCTGGGTGGGGGATACCGTCCAAATAGGTGTGTGTATTCTTAATATTATAAACATACAGTTCAAGATTAATGTCAGATGTGATTCTTCACACAAAGGCGAGTGGAAATCTGGAACTCTTCATAAACAGATCTTCGCTGTTGAGGTTCAATTTAAGTTTTCAAGAGTCAGATAAATTATTGTTAGGGAAGGGCATTAGGGATGTGGAGTCAACTTTCAGATTAGCCATGATCTTATTGAATGGCAGAAAAGATTCGAAGGGATGAATGGCTTCCTCTTTCTCCTATGTTCCTCATTCTTGAGTAGGTCTTAGAGTCACAAAGTCATACATACAGCAGGGAAATAAATCCTTCGGTCCAACCCGAACATCAGGAATCCCGATCTGATCTAGTTCTATTTGACAGCATTTGGCCCTCTAAACCCTTCATAAAGTCTTAGAGGTCTAAAACACAGAAAAATGCCCTTCAGACCGTCAGGTCAAAATCAATCAATTAACTACAGCATTCCAATCCTAGTTTCCAACACTGGACCCATAGCCTTGCATGCTTTGGTATGGCAAGTGTACATCTAAATATTTCTTAAATTTTCTGCCTCCACCATCTTTCCAGGCAGTGAGTCCCAGATTCCCACCATTTTCTGGATGAAAAACATTTCTCCTCAAACAACCCAAAACTCATAACAGTGTTCAATGTTAGATATGATTCTACATTGGACAATTTTTCATAGAACATAGAACATTACAGCACAGTACAGGCCCTTCGGCCCTCGATGTTTCATTAACCTGTCATACCAATCTGAAGCCCATCTAACCTACACTATTCCATGTACGTCCATATGCTTGTCTAATGACGACTTAATGTACTTAAAGTTGGCAAATCTACTACCATTGCAGGCAAAGCATTCCATACCCTTACTACTCTCTGAGTAAAGACATCTGACATCTGTCCTATATCTATCACCCCTCAATTTAAAGCTATGCCCCCTCATGCTCGCCGTCACCGTTCTTGGAAAAAGGCTCTCCCTGTCCACCCTATCTAACCCTCTGATTATCTTATATGTCTCTATTAAGTCACCTCTCAACGTTCTTCTCTCTAAGGAAAACAGCCTCAAGTCCCTCAGCCTTTCCTCATAAGACCTTCCCTCCATACCAGGCAACATCCTAGTAAATCTTCTCTGCATCCTTTTCAAAGTTTCCACATCCTTCTTATAATGCGGTGACCAGAACTGTACACAATACTCCAAGTGCGGCCACACCAGAGTTTTGTACAGCTGTAGCATAATCTCATGTTTTGTACAGCTGAAGCATAATCTCATGAGTGTGCAAAGAATTACACTGATCTGGAAACATAGAAAACATAGAAAATTAGAGCAGGAATAGACCATTTGGTCTTTCCAACCAGCTCTGCCAATCATTATGATCATGGCTGATCAATCAACTCCATTCCAGTTTTCTCCACATACTGTTCGATGTCTTTAGCCCAAAGTACTATATCCCACAACCAATCGCCTGTAAGAACTATATCTAACAATCACTGACAACCAAGTTGGAATAAGAAAAACCAAGAAAGTTCCGATGAAGGGTCACTTGGACCTGAAAAGTTAACTCTGCTTTCTCTAACAGAAGCTGCCAGACCTGCTAGGTTTTCTTTTCAGCAATTTCTGATCTTGTAGCCAATTTGAATTGCCAGTCAAGCTCACAATGGAGCACACTATATATATGAATACACAGGGTCCTGGTTTTTGAAGACAGAATGATCATACATGCAGATTGTGCCTGTTCTAATTCAACTATCATTCTCTGGTTCTTTGAGTCAACGTGCCTGGTTTAAAACTTAAATAAACGCTGGCTCTTAACTGTCAATCATCATGAAATGGTGTTTTTCACATAGCAAAATCTTCACCAGTCAGAGTTCAGTTGTGAACCAAACAGTACTGTCTTCTCATGCAGTATGAATGCTAGTTTACACCTTGAATCAGTATTCTTGCAAATTGTCCTGATGGATGGAAGACAAAGAGCTTTAATAAGATGTCTTTTTTCAGCAATACTCTAGCTTTATGCTATGAAATGACAATTTGCATTTATGTGTTAACTTTCACAATACTGACTTTTCAGCCAGTTGTGCCCAGCACACTCTCACCAACAGAAACAATAATAATAACCACATAACCAGTTTTTTGTAATGTTACATCAGGGATAAATATTGACCAACACCAAGAAAGTTCCTCTACATGTCTTCAAAATATTCTCATGGAATCTCTTATGTTCATTTGTGAGAGCAAATAGAGCCTCTGTTTAATAACTTATCTCTGAAAGTTAGCACCTCTGGGAGTGTAGCTCTCTTTCTATATACCTCTGGGAGTTTCAGTGTGAATTTTTCTGCTCAAATCTCTGGAGTAGTATGATGAACCCATGACCTTCTGACACACACATATGAAGACTATAGACTGCTATAGCAAACACCCTTTAATAAGCCTTATCAAAATATATTTTTAAACTAACTAATTTAAAAGAAAGCCGTAGAGATCTGAAATAGAAACCACCAATCTCACTTCTGATCGTTTCTCAATGAGTCACCAGTCAGAGTTTCTGAGAACAAAGATGGACTTATATCAACTAAACATTCTGAACAGACAGCAGTGCGTGCTGAGAGTAGTGCCATTGTCAACAACCTGCCTCCTAAACCCACATCGTGCACTTAACCTGCATTTCAAAATGAATTGACCTGTGGAAATAGCTTTTTCCTCAGGTATGATCTGCATTTGATCTTCAGATTAGCAACCAAACTCAAAATGGTAAATATCTCCTCTTCAGAAAGAAAAGCTTTTTTTTCTTTGTGATGCAGGCTCTTGCAAATATCTTTGTGCAATCTCTGCATCTATTTTTTGGAGAGGCACTAAGTGAACTGCCTTGTCCTAAACTGCCTGTCCTTTCAGATGGATCCCATGGTAATACTTCAAAGTAGAGCAAGGTACTGTATTGTGGTGATGAGGGTGAGAGTGTTGGGGGTGGGTGTTGTTTCTCCCTGGTTTTCTGGATAATATTTATATTTCAATCAACGTCATAAAAAGCAGGTTTACTGGTCATTCTCATGCAGCTATTTGTGCAAATTGGCTAATGTAACACCTATTCAACAACAGCAACTACAATTCAGTAGTAATTAGTTATTGAGCTCTTTCAATTTGAGATTGTGAGGGTTGCTAAAGAAATGCAATATTTTCTTGCTTTGATTTAAAAAGTTTAATCTTGATCAACTATTTGTGAGCTATTTGAATGGTCAGACTAAATACAATGTGGGGTCAATGATAGTTTGAGTTATGCGAATGTCAAATTTTATCATTGAACAATATCATTAACTTCATCTACTGCCTTTTCAAAGCAGAGTTTCTCATTCACGTTCAGTCAAAACCCTGCCCCGCTTTGACTGTCAATCATCAGTGATCTATTTCCCTGGTATTCACTCATCCTGCGATCAAAGTAAAACAGGCAGATCTGGAAAAGAAACGGTGCTGAGGGGGATCTCAGACATTTTCACACACTCAACAAAGTGAGTCGTAACATTGGCTCAAATTTACCACGATCAGGTCATGTGCAGTGCCCCTCTTTGCAACCCCTTAGTAGCAGGACTACTAACCAGGGCGATAGTGAGGTCTGCGACACAGTTTATTGGTCAGGAGCTTTAGAAGGAACTTAAGGAAACATTATTGGGAACTCACTGTCCAAAAAGGGTGGTAGAGGTGAGAACTCTCAAGATGGTTAAAAATTATCTAGATGAGCACTTGTAATGCCATAGCATACAAGGCTATGGGTCAAATGCAGAAAAACAGGATTAGAATAATGGATTTTTGACGACTGGCATTGATATAATGGGCTAAAGGGTTTCTTTCTGTGCTGTAAAACTCTATGACTCCATAACTCGAGTCACAGGTGAGGTGCCGGAAGACTGGAGGTTGGCTAACATGGTACCACTCTTTAAGAAGGGTAATAAGGACAAGCCAGGGAACTTTAGACCAGTGAGCCTGACCTCGGTGTTGGGCAAGTTGTTGGAGGGAATCCTGAGAGACAGAATGTACATGTATTTGGAAAGGCAAGGACTGATTCGGGATAGTCAACATGGCTTTGTGTATGGGAAATCATGTCTCACAAACTTGATTGAGTTTTTTGAAGAAGTAACAAAGAGAATTGATGAGGGCAAAGCGATAGATGTGATCTCTATGGACTTCAGTAAGGCGTTCGACAAGGTTCCCATGGGAGATTAGTTAGCAAGGTTAGATCTCATGGAATAAAGGGAGAACTAGCCATTTGGATACAGAACTGGCTCAAAGGTAGAAGACAGGGTGGTGATGGAGGGTTGTTTTTCAGACTGGAGGCCTGTGACCAGTGGAGTGCCACATGGATCGGTACTGGGTCCTCTACTTTTTGTCATTTACATAAATGATTTGGATGTGAGCATAAGAGGTACAGTTAGTAAGTTTATAGATAACACCAAAATTGGAGGTGTAGTGGACAGCGAAGAGGGTTACCTCAGATTACAACAGGACCTTGACCAGATGGGCCAATGGGCTGAGAAGTGGCAGATGGAGTTTAATTCAGATAAATGTGAGGTGCTGCATTTTGGGAAAGCAAATCAGAGCAGGACTTATACACTTAATGGTAAGGTCCTAGGGAGTGTTGCTGAACAAAGAGACCTTGGAGTGCAGGTTCATAGTTCCTTGAAAGTGGAGTCGCAGGTAGATAGGATAGTGAAGAAGATGTTTGGTATGCTTTCTTTTATTGGTCAGAATACTGAGTACAGGAGTTGGGAGGTCATGTTGCGGCTGTACAGGACATTGGT